>NC_134690.1:200045995-200380682 GCF_050947455.1 Rhinoderma darwinii | reverse complement strand
CCCCAAACTCTTCTACTGCGATGCACTGCTAGGTAATGTCAAGATACTGAAGTAGAAAGGCCCAAGTAGGGATGTCACGATACCAGAATTTGGGCTTCGATACCGATACTTCGTTTAGTATTGCGATTTCGATACCAATTCGATACTTTGCCAACAGTAATAAAAAAAAAAGTTCCTCCATTTTCTGATGTAAGGGTAGTGGTGTGATGAGGAATTTAACCTCCACTTGCCTCACATTAATAGTAATTAACCCCATCATGTTTCTCAGTCATAATGGGTTAATGTGTGAGGCACATGATGGGGTTAATTACTATTAATGTGAGGAACATGGAGGTTAAATTCATCGCACCTTGTGCCCCGCAATAAATGATAGAAAGCAGTTTTTTTTTTACAGCGTACACTATAAATGATGCAAAAAAATTGTTGTGCAGGTTATTATGGCCGCACCAATACCGAATATGTGTATATTTTATGTATTGAGATTTATTTTAATGTTTATTGTAAAAAAGGTGTGTGCGTATTTTTTTATTTAATATCACTGTTTTTACTTTATTTTTAAACTTTAAGGTACTGGCATATATCTATATCCCAGTACATTAGCCTGTGTACTGATAGGTATGTCCTAACAACTGCCTGTGTAATAAGTATGCCCTAACAACAGGAAATATGGTAGGACAGCCCTGGGGTCCTTCAATGAACCTTGGGCTGTATGCCCATATATGGTATGTCCCTCAATCGCGTCACAGGAATTCCTTGTGACGCAATCCAAGGGGCATCCCCCTTCTCATTTTCCCCTGAACGCTGCAGTCAGCTGTGATCGCAGCATTCACAGGAATAACGGCGGAGATTAGAGGTTTCTCTGATCTCCACAGCGGGGCTGCGGCTGTGTAATACAGCCATTGCCCCGCTCCTGATAGGAAGTGCGTACGCGGTCAGCATGAGGAGATGCGGCCGGCGCTGCACTAATGAGCGGCGGTTCATACACTGAAGGCAGAACACGGGGGTGTTTTGTAGTGCGCCTGCCATGTTCTGTCTTCAGTGTCCCTGCTCATTAGTGCAGTGCTGGCCGCATCATCTCATTCTGACCACGCGCACTTATCAGGACTCAGGAGCGCGGCAATGACTATATTACACAGCCGCAGCCCCGCTCTCATACATTCATGTGTTACAATACTGAGCTGTAGGCCGCACAGCTAAAGTATCAAAATACATGAAATAACGGTATCGAACTGTTTGGGGAAGCACTGTATCGAAGTGTCGATGCATCGTACATCCCTACGCCCAAGTATACATTATAGGGCTGACCAAAAGGGGTATTTTGTAGAAAACCTGCCACTAGAAGATGTATTTCTTAGCAAATAAAACAGGGGAGGGGGGGGGGGGGGGGGCAAGCTAACACCAACCTTCATTATATCGTTCTTAAAGAGAACCTTTCACCAGCCCATACATGTGCAGCATGTAATGGGCAGGGCTGCACAAACCCTGGGGAACTTTAAAAAAAAAATTTAAAAAATTCTACCCTCCTCCGTTATTTAGATTCTGTTATATTTGGCACCCGATAGTTAAATAACCCCCTGAACTGTCAATGGGGCGTGTTACTATTGCTGTGACACTGTCCAATCAGCTACAGACAGTATCACAGCAAGAGCTGGAGAGGAAAGCGTGTGCGCGCATACGCTCTCACTCTTCAGCTCTCGGCAGACAAGGACAAGACTGATCTCTTGCGAGAGATCAGTCTTGTACTTGTCTGCCGAACTGGCAAGGGGGCGTATCACTGCTACGGAGGGTGTAAGAGCTGGAGAGAGGAGAGCGCAGAGACACGCCCCCTTGCCAGTTCGGCAGACAAGTACAAGACCGTGATCTCTTGCGAGAGATCACACTCTTGTCCTTGTCTGCCGAGAGCTGAAGAGTGAGAGCGTGCGCGCTCTCTTCTCTCCAGCTCTTGCACTGTCCGCAGAAGTGACACGCCCCTTGCCAGTTCGGCAGACAAGTACAAGACTGTGTGGTCTCTCGCGAGAGATCAGTCTTGTCCGCCGAGAGCTGAAGAGTGAGAGCGTGCGTGCGCCCATGCTCCCCTCTCTCCAGCTCTTGCTGGGATACTGTCTATAGCTGATTGGACAGTGTCACAGCCATAGTAACGCCCCCTTGCCATTACACGCCCCATTGACAGTTCAGGGGGTTATTTAAATATCAGGCGCCAAATATAACAGCACCGATATCTAAATAATGGAGGAGGATAGAAACATTTTTTTTAAAGTGCCCCAGGGCTTGTGCAGCCCTGCCTATTACATGTTGCACATGTATGGGGAGGTGAAAGGTTCTCTTTAAGTAGAATTTTCGCTCGGTCTTATGTTATAACTCTACTACTCATTTTTTTATTGCTTCGGAGTCCTTGTGAGACACGCTCTTCTGTGTAATAAGAGCTGCTGAAAAGCTATTACGCCGATTAGTCAACAATAGCAAATACATTTCAATCTGTCCCTATAGAAGGACATAGAATAGTGACCGGGAAACCTTGCTGTAAATATTTGCATTCACCACACACAACAGGATCATATTGAGCTATTATGGAACTATTTAATAAGAAGTAAACAAGGAGTGTCTCATCTAGGGATTCCCTACAGCCAGGATTTCTTCTCTGCAGTGGTTACACACATGTATAAACATAGGGATCGGGGGTCGCATATTCGCGATATTTGTACAACACTTGTGACAAATACGGCACTATATTAAAAAAAAAATTTAAAAGCCTCACAATTCAAAGAGGTCTCACAATGTGAACTACAGGAGAGCCTGTAGGAGCGGTCTAACCTGATTTTTTTTTTGGGCATGGACACAATCAGAAATATTACAAGTCGTTAAACTACAATATTTCCTTTTCTTAAAAATAAATAAATCTAGGCCTGTTTGTGTGAACAAATGGTTTCAATACTTTACTAATGTTTTACTTTCATACAGGACCCCAATGTAATGCATGTATATAATACCTTAGTTATCAGCTACAAATAGGAGGTATTGAAAGGGGGGAAATGAGAGTTGCAGAACCAAATTATTTAGTAGGGTGAGGCTCCTACCCTTATCTATGTATGCGCTATACTCAGGTGTGCTGGGAGGGGGATTGTTGGATAGAATCCCCCAAACACATCATATACAGATATTTAGCTATTTGTTCTCATCCATTACAATGCAATACATACAGGTACACAGAGAAAACTGAAAACTAGTGAAGCAGTATTAAGTGCAGGGGAAACTCCAGAGCCGTCACTCACCGTGGTGGAGCAGGTGGAGGATGTTGTGTACACTCGGGTGACCATGTTCACCTCCTGATCTGACGTTGTGCCCCAGCAGATGAATCCTCTCCTGGGATAACTCCAGATTACACAGTCACAGGATGAGGACACGGGTTGCACCCTGATGCACCGGCCGACACTCCACTCTGAGACCTCCCACTGCACCGCCCAGACCGGGGAGGAGGGGACGGGTAAAGGACGCCGGGCTAATCATTTGGTTACACATTGCTACTTAGCCAAAATTTGGTGTAGTTGTGCCGCCCCGAAAATGATCGCATAGTCGTGCAATAGTCATAAAACGCGGGTTTGTACAGCTGATATTATATAATTTAACGATGGCGCCTTAACACCTTACAATATACGAGTATGTAGTGCCACCTTCTGGATACATACTGCATTGCATCGTTTTGTGGCTTGATAAAATGCAGGTTATTCATTGGTGCGCCTCCAAGAACGCATAGACTGCCCGCATAGTCATGGACTGGGTTGCCAACCTGATTTGTTTTCTTATAGGCCTTGTCCACACAGTTGCAGATTTTGCATGTATTTTTTTAAGCCAAAACCGGGAATGGTTTTAGCTTAGAAACAGAAGAAATATATAAAGGAAGGCCTTACAGGTCTCCTCTCCTGGATCCAATTCGGTTTTGGCTTAAAAAAAAATGCATGCAAAATCTGCACTGTGTATATAAGGCCTTAGGCCTCATGCACACGATCGTAAAAACTCCCGTTATTACGGGTCGTAATCACGACCCGTAATAACGGGCTCATAGACTTCTATTGGCGACGGGTGCCTTCCCGTTTTCTCACGGGAAGGTGCCCGTGCCGTTGAAAAAGATAGAACATGCCCTATTTCAGGCCGTAATAACGGCACGGACAGTCCATAGAAGTCTATGGAGCTCTCGTAATGACGGGTGACTACGTGTGTGCACCCATCATTACGGCAGCGTTGCTAAGCGACGTCAGTAAATAGTCACTGTCCAGGGAGCTGAAAGAGTTAACTGATCGGCAGTAACTCTTTCAGCACCCTGGACAGTGACTACCGAAAAATAAAAATAAAAGACTTTCATACTTACCGACAACTTCCTGCTTCCTCCAGTCCGGTCTCCCGCCCGTTGCCTTGGTGACGCGTCCCTCTCGACATCCTGGATGACGTTTCAGGCCATGTGACCGCTGCAGCCAATCACAGGTCAATCACAGGCTGCAGCGGTCACATGGACTGCCGCGTCATCCAGGGATGTCGGGCTGGATGTGAAGAGAGGGACGCGTCACCAAGACAACGGCCGGGTAAGTATGAATTTCTTTAGCTTTTATTACAGAAAAGGCTGTCCCTTCTCTCTATCCTGCACTGATAGAGAGAAGGGGCTGCCGATTAGTGCAGCGCTATTTTGCCGCCAAAAACGTGCCCGTAAATACGGGTGGAATACGGGTGACACCGGACCCATATTTACGGGCACGGGTTCGTAAATACTGGTGCAAAACGGGTGGAATACGTGTGACACCGGACCCGTATTTACGCCAGTATTTACGGGTGGGAAAAAATACGGTCGTGTGCATGAGGCCTTAGGCTGGGTTCCCACATAGCGTAAATGCTGCGGAATTTCCGCAACGGAATTCTGTGCGGAAATTCGGCAGCATTTACAGTAGCAGCAAAGTGGATGAGATTAAGAAAATCTCATGCCTACGCTGCAGAAAAAAAAGGTAGCATAAACATTAGGCTTGTCCACACGTCACGGAATTGCTGCGTATATTCCGTTCAAAATTGCGGACGGAGAATACGCAGCAGAATACAGTAGCAGCAAAGTCGGTTTGAATGAACAAATGTCATCCAAATGCTGCGGAAAATTTCCGTCCAGAAATTCACTTGCGGTGCGCATTTTTTGTTCCGCCGCATGTCAATTCCTGCTGCAGAAGGTGGACTGAATTTCTGCGTGAGATATCACCATACACAGGCTTGAAAAAAAAACGCAGCAAAATCCGCACTATTTTCTGCAGTAAAAAACGCAGGAAATGGTGGATTTTCCACAGCGGATTGTCTGCTAGATGAAGCGGAAATGCTGCAGATATTTTCTGCAGCAAATCCGCTACGTGTGGACAAATAAATTGACCTGCGGTGCGGAATTTAAATCCGAAGCATGTCAACTTATGCTGCGTTTTCGTTGCTTTTTTGTTGCAGGTTTTCCCCATTGAGTTCAATGGGAATGTAAAACCTGCAAAAGAAAGCCATGTATTGCGATTTGCGGCGGAATCGCGATTCCACCACAAAAATCACATCTTAGGGGAAAAAAAAATCATACTTACCCAGAACGCTCCCCTTCTTCCTGCAGTTCGGCCTCCTGGGATGATGTTTCCTACCATGTGACCGCTGCAGCCAATCACAGGCTGCAGCATCACACGGCCTGCAACGTCATTTTAGGAGGCCGGACTACGCACAGAGGGGGTAAGTATGAACTTTTTTTTCTCTCTAGTGCCGCTTTCCGCTGCGGAAATTGCGTTCAAAAAATTTTGGTGCGGTTTTTCTGACGGAAGATGCAACGGGTTCCAGGTCGGATACACTGCGCTGTTTTATCTGACCCGTGGGAACCCAGCCTTATGGTACGTACCGTTCACATGTAGTGTAAATAATGCAGATTTTCCACAACTAAATTTGTTGCCGAAAATCCCTAGCATAATACAGTAGCAGCAAAGTGGATGAGATTTAAACAAATATCCTCCACACGCTGCATAAATGCTGAGCGGGAAAAAATCGTTCAGAAAATTACATGCGGTGTGTTTATTTAGCCGGCAGCATGTCAATTGTATTTGTGTAATCGCTGTTTTTATGTTGAGAGTTGAATTCAATGGAGAGGTAAAACCCGCAACAAATACCAGATGTTGCGGTTTTTGCATAGGAAAAGCTGCGATTCCGTCGCAAAAAACACAACTCACCCAGCATTCTGTGTTTCTTCGCCCAGGCTGGCCTCCTGGAATGACGTTTCATCTCATGTGACCACTGCAGCCAATCACAGGCCGCAGCATCACATGTCCTGCAACGTCTTCCAGGGAGGCCGAACTACGCGCAGAGAAGAGGGAGGGGGTAAGTATGAACAGCTTTTCTGTTTCACAGTGCTGCTTTCCGCAGCGCAAATTCAGTCAGATAAAAGATAAAATGTTTTTCGGACGAAAGGTGCTGCGGGTTCCAGGTCGAATACTCTGCGCAGCGTATGTGACCCGTGGGAACTCGGCCTTACACTCTAAAACCTGGATCCGGAGGGACAGTCTCGGTTTCTCACCGCTGTCCCGCCGTCCCAGGCGGTCTGCAAAATGTCCCGCTGGGCGCTGCAGCTGTATCAAAACAGCTGATCGCTGCTGACAGGCGCCCTGCATGCCAGACGTCTGCAGCAGTGATCAGCATCAGGAGGAGGCAGGAGTCTTGTGGTGATGTTGTGACTGGGATCGATGCCTGCCCGGGAGTGGACCAGTCCAGTCACCTGACCTGTCATCTGACCTCACCGGTCAGGTGACAGGTCTGGTGACTGGACTGGTCCACTCCCGGGCCGGCATCGACACCAGTGAGAACGCCGCTGCAAGACTCCTGCCTTCTTCTGACGGTGAGTGACATCAAAGCAGAGCGGAGAGTGGCAGCAGTAGGCTACCTCTACCGCTCTCCGCTCTGGCGGCATTGTGGCACAAAGTATAAGGGGGTTGTGTGGCACTATGTATAAGGGGGAGGGGGGTTGTGTGGCACTATCCATAAGGGGGAGGGGGGTTGTGTGGCACTATCCATAAGGGGGAGGGGGGTTGTGTGGCACTATGTATAAGGTGGAGGGGCGTTGTGTGGCACTATGTACAAGGGGGAGGGGGGTTGTGTGGCACTATGTACAAGGGGGAGGGGGGTTGTGTGGCACTTTGTACAAGGGGGAGGGGGGTTGTGTGGCGCTATGTACAAAAGGGGGCTGTGTGGCGCTATCTACAGGGGGGCTGTGTGTGGAGCTATCTACAGGGGGGCTGTGTGTGGAGCTATCTACAGGGGGGGCTGTGTGTGGAGCTATCTACAGGGGGGCTATGTGTGGAGCTATCTACAGGGGGGCTATGTGTGGAGCTATCTACAGGGGGGCTGTGTGTGGAGCTATCTACAGGGGGGGCTGTGTCTGGAGCTATCTACAGGGGGGGCTGTGTCTGGAGCTATCTACAGGGGGGGGCTGTGTCTGGAGATATCTACAGGGGGGGCTGTGTGTGGAGCTATCTACAGGGGGGGCTGTGTGTGGAGCTATCTACAGGGGGGGCTGTGTGTGGAGCTATCTACAGGGGGGCTATGTGTGGAGCTATCTACAGGGGGGCTATGTGTGGAGCTATCTACAGGGGGGCTGTGTGTGGAGCTATCTACAGGGGGGGCTGTGTCTGGAGCTATCTACAGGGGGGGCTGTGTCTGGAGCTATCTACAGGGGGGGGCTGTGTCTGGAGATATCTACAGGGTGGGCTGTGTGTGGAGCTATCTACAGGGGGGGCTGTGTGTGGAGCTATCTACAGGGGGGCTGTGTGTGGAGCGATCTACAGGGAGGCTCTGGTGGATGATTTTTCCATTGACCAGTAGCAGAGTTACACAACTGGAAAAAAAAAATCCCCATCATGTAACTCTACCTGTCAATTGAAAAGTCATCCACCACAGAGTCTCCCTCTTGACTTTCATTGTTCTCAGCCTTTTGGTTTGTCCTGCAGCTGCTGCCGCCGTGATGAGCAAATGTTATACTAAAGATAGGAAAAGTAACACAAAGACGACATAACCGGATCCATAATATCTGTGATATCCAGACAGTCTAGAGATCCACAGTGAGAATGTGCGCTTGTTATTTGAAGAAGGATTTGGCCGTGATTTGATGTGTTTATGCTGAATATTGGGCGTGGGTTAAAATGTCCCTCTTTTCCGAATTCAAAAGTTGGGAGGTATGTGAAAGGCCATGTTCACATGGCACGTATTTCCCTATGGCAAATTCGCTGTGGACTTATTAGAAAATGATTGGCCACACAGATTAGTCCTATTGTAATTCTGTTTCAATATGTCTTTATTAAATAGTTGAGACATCAGAAAATATATGTGAACAGGTCTACTCGCAGGTAGAAGTAAATAGTTAGTCTCAAATAATAATAAGTTAATTTCTATGAGTTTTAACATTTTGAGAAAATGGGATTCAAAATAATATGGATAATAAAAGAAAGGTAAATAAAATAAATGTTGTGAAGAACGTATACAGGTCATCATAAAGAAAAAAGTCCTATTGTAATTCAATGGTGCTAATCCGCAGCTTTCCAGCGCAAAATTCATGGCAATAATAAGCATACTGTGGATTGTAAAATCTGCAGCGTGTTCATTATTCCATGCAGACATTATCCAGAGCGTGTGAATGGGGTATAAAATACCTTATTCACTTGCATTCCTGGATAAATGTAATCAAATTCTATCAGGATTTAGGCGTGGAATCCATGCCTAAATTCTGACAGAATCCTGAATGTGTGAACATAACCTTAGGCTAATTGGATTTATATGAAATTGTCCATAGTGTGTATGTGTGTGAGAGATAGGGAAATTAGATTGTGATCCCTATTGGGCACAAGGACTGAGTGAGTGCTGTGGATTATGTTGACGCTATATAAACCGCAGGAAATAAATAAGGGTCCTTGTACATCTGCAGCCCAGTCAGCAGCACTGTAAGGGCCTGTTCACATCAGCATTGTCTTTCGGGGTTCCGTCTGAGCTTTCTATCGGGGGAACCCCTTAACGGAAAGGTAAACGGAAACCTTCGCTTCCGTTTGTGTCACCGTTGATCTCAATGGTGACGGAAATTTTGCTAATGGTTAAGGAGTGCACATGATAAACCCCCACTCATCTAACACAAATTACCACACAACAACGATATTATGGCAAATATATTTGTAGCCACTCTTTATTTAAAACACATTAAACAGCTCAGTTGCGTGAACCCGACCGATTGCGGCACCTCACGTGATGGGCCGGGGCCTGCCTGCCCCGACCCTCCCAAAGACTAGGAGTCAGCAGTGCACGTGCACTTCCACTGGCTCCCGCCGAGCAACCGCTGGCTACCATGACCAACCTTCATAGTTGCCCAAGTCCGTCCGAACCGGGGACCAGCCGTCTAGCTTGTGTCCCCCCACAGATGAAAAAACCCAGCCGTGTAGCTTGTGGTTATGTCGCCGTGGCCCATAGTTACTGACTCCATGTGTGTGAAGTGCCGCAATCCCGCCATACAACACAGAACATTACAACAAAACTTATAATAAGGGCTGGGTGGGTGGGTCTTGGTTTACCCTGTAAACAGAAACAAAATTAGCCTGCTCTCCTTCACATTACCTGCCTTAACCCCTTCCCAACATTTGTCGTATGGATACGTCATGGAAAGATAGTGCTTCCCGCATTTTGCCGTATCCGTACGTATCTTACATCTGACATCCGGCTGTAATGGCGTGGACCAAAATTAGCTTTGATCTCCGCCATTAACCCCTTAAATGCAGCGCTCAAACGCGATCACTGCATTTAAGCTGTTTGCTCGTTGGAACCCCAGCTGGGGTTCCGGTAGCTGCACTGACAACCGGAGGCCTAATACTGGCCTCCGGGTCTGCCTAGCACGGAAGCCTTCCAGGACCCGCCCGGCGGCGGAGCCTGAAATGCGTCAGTAGCCGACGGCAAGATGGCGCCGGCTCAGGAGCTGAGCCGGCGTCATCAGCAGTGGATGTCAGCTGTACGTTACAGCTGACATCCACCTGTAACGGCAGGAACCGGAGCTAGCTCCGATCCCTGCCATTAATTCCGTTGATGCAGCGATCGCTGCATCTTAGAGGTTGCTAGCAGATCGCCAGCCCTGCCATGCAATCTGGGCTGCTGATGCTGCTATGGCAACAGGAAGCCTAACAATGGCCTCCTGCTCTGCATTACGGAGGCTGATTAGGCCCTGCCAGGAGGCGAAGCCTAATCGGCTTGCTGTTAGTGAATGACATAGGTAATGTATTAGGGAAAAAAAATCTGACAGTTGGACCTTCAAGTCCCTTAGTGGGACTTAAAAAAAAAAGTGTCAAATAAAAAGTTTTAAAGCATATAATAAAAGTTTCAAATAATGAAATAAAACACAATCGCCCTGTTCCCTTATCAAGTCCTTTATTATTGAAAAAAAAAAATAAACCATACATATTTGGTATCGCCACGTCTGTAACCGCCTGAACTATAAAAATATTATGTTATTTATTCCACGCGGTGAACAGCGTAAAACCACGTAAAAAAATATACCAGAATTTCTGTTTTTTTGGTCAGTTTGCCCTACAAATATTGGAATAAAAAGTGATCAAAAAGTCACATGTATCCAAAAATGGTACCTATAAAAACTATAGCTCGTCTCGCAAAAACAAGCCTTTGTACAGCTTTGTCGACAAAAAAATATAAACGTTATGGTTCTCACAACTTGGCGACAGAAAAAATACATTATTTACAAACGTAATTTTATTGTGCAAAAAGTTGTAAAACATAAAAAAGTGCTATAAATTTGATATTGCCGGAATCGAAGTGACCCGCAGAATAAAGTTAACGTGTAATTTATGACGCGTGGTGAACGCTGTATAAAAAAAAAACTAAAAACCGATGCCAGAATTGCAGTGTTTTGGTCCCTTGCCCCCCCAAAATAGGATAAAAAGTGATCAAAAAGTCGCATGTACCCCAAAATGGTACCAATAATAACTACAGCTCGTCCCACAAAAAAAACAGCCCTCATACCACTAATTCTATCAAAAAATATCATTAGTTAAGCCTTCCATAAGTCAGGAAATAAAAAATATGCAGTTGTGCCGACCCGAGGGGAACATTTCTAATGTTTCAAGAGGCGAATTATCAAGGCCCTACAATTAGGGAACCTGGAAGGGTAGGGCCCAAACATCTGCTGGAAGCGAGGGTGCCCGTATTATACCAGGACAACACTTCCCAGCAAAATTCCCCAAACTGCAAAGGTGCGGAGTGTGGACCAAAAGGGGGATAAGGAAGGACATTTATCAGAACGACACCGGCCTGTGCAGAAAGCATTGCTTCACAGCATGACACACATCTATGGATTATTTTACTGTTTTTTTAACCCAAATATTATACCACCTGACTATGCCCCTGATGTACTCTGCCCAGCTTACATATGCCCCCACATTATAAATGGAAACACCAGCAATATTTGTAAAAATCTACAACCAAACAAATCCACGCTCCAAAAGCCAAATGGTGCTCCCTCCCCTCTGAACCCTACAGCATGCCCAAACAGCAGTTTACTTCCACATATATGGCATCGCCATACCCGGGATAACCCTTTTAACATTTTTTGGGGCGTGTGTCTCCTGTGGCACAAGCTGTGTACGACATATTTGCCACTGAAATAGCATATCTAGGGAAAAAGTCAAATTTTTACTTTGCACCATCCGCAGCTCAATCATTTACGGAAAAGATCTGTGGGGTGAAAATGCTCACTACACCTCTTAATAAATCCCTTGAGGGGTGCAGTTTCCAAAATGGGGTCACTTCTCAGAAGTTTATTTTATTATTTCACATCAGAGATCTGCAATTGTGAATCAATACTTTGTAAATCGCCAAATTAGGTCTCAATTTCGCATGGTCCTCTTTCACTCCTGAGCCCCGTCAAATGTCCAGGCAAAAGATTAGGGCCACATGTAGGGTGTTTCTAAAACCGGGAAACACAGCATAATAATTAGAGAGCTGTCTAGTTATGGTGGCACAAGCTGGGCACCACATATTGGCATGTCTATAGAAAAAAAAATCCATTTTCACTCTGCAACATCGGGTGCACACAAATTTCTGCAAAACACCTGTGACGTTAACATGCCCACTACACCCCTAGGTGAATACCGTGAGGGGTGAAGTTTCCAAAATGTGGTCATTTCTGGGGGGTTTCCACTGCTTTGGTCCCACAGGGGCTTTGCAAATGCGACATAGCGTCCAGAAACTAGTAAACTAGTAAAATCTTCACTCCAAAAGCCAAATGGCACTCCTTCCCTTCTGAGCATTACTGTATGCCCAAAAAGCAGTTTATTACCACATATGGGGTATTGCCGTACTCGGGAGAAATTGCTTTAAAAATGTTCGGGTTCTGTTTTTCCTTTATTTGTTGAGAAAATGAAAAATTTTGAGCTAAAGCTACGTCTTATTAAAGAAAAGGGATTGTTTTTATTTTCACTGCCCAATTCTAATAAATTCTATGAAACACCTGTGGGGTCAAAATGCTCACTACACCCATAGATTAATTCCTCAAGGGGTCTAGTTTCCTAAATTAATCACTTTTTGGGCATTTTCACAGTTTTGTTCATTCAGGGGCTTTGCAAATGTGACATGGCCTCCGCAAACCATTCCTGCTAAATTTGAGCTCCAAAAGCCAAATGGCGCTCTTTCCCTTCTAAGCCCTTCGGTGTGTCCAAACAGCCGTTTAAGACCACATGTGGGTTATTGTTTTACTCGGGAGAAATTGCTTTACAAATTTTGCCGTGCTTTTTCTCCTTTAGTCCTTGTGGAAATGAATAAAAAATAGCTAAACTTACATTTTCTTTGAAAAAATGTAGATTTTAATTTTTATGGCCTAATTCCAATAATTTCTGCAAAAAACCTGTGCAGTCAAAATTCTTATTATACCTCTAAATAATATCCTCAATGGGTGTCGTTTCCAAAATAGGGTCACTTGTAGGAGGTTTCCACTGTTTTGTTCCCTCGGGGGCTTTGCAAATGCAACATGGCGTCCGCAAACCATTCTTGCTAAATTTGAGCACCAAAAGCCAAATGGCGCTCTTTCCCTTCTGAGCCCTGCCGTGTGTCCAAACAGGCGTTTATGACCTCATGTGGGGTATTGTTTTACTCAGGAGAAATTGCTTTAAAAATTTTGTGGTGCTTTTTTTCCTTTAGTCCCTGTGGAAATTAAAAAAAATTACCTAAACCTACATTTTCTTTGAAAAAATGTAGATTTTAATAATTACGGCCTACTTCCAATAATTTCTTCAATGAAACTGTGGGGTCAAAATGCTCAATATACCCCTAGATAATTTCCTTGAGGTGTCTAGTTTCCCAAATGGGGTCACTTTTGGGGGATTTTGACTGTTTTGGCACCGCAAGAGCCCTTCGAACTGGAGATGGTGCCTCAAATATATTCTAATAAAAAGAAGGCCCCAAAATCCTCTAGGTGCTCCTTTGCTTCTGAGGCCGGTGCTTCAGTCTATTACCACACTAGGGCCACATGTGGGATATTTCCTAAATCTGCAGAACCTGGGCAATAAATATTGAGTTGCATTTCTCTGGTAAAACATTCTGTTACATAAAAAAATTGATTAAAAATGAATTTCTACAAAAAAAAAGAAATTTGTAAATGTCACCTCTACTATGCTACAATTCCTGTGAAAGATCTAAAGGGTTAAGAAACTTTCTAAATACGGTTTTGAATACTTTGAAGGGTGAAGTTTTTAAAATGGGGTGACTTATTGGGGGTTTCTAATATATAAGGCCCTCAAGGCCACTTCACAACTGAACTGACCCCTGTAAAAATAGCCTTTTGAAATTTTCTTCAAAAATGGGAGAAATTGCTGCTAAAGTTCTAAGCCTTGTAACGTCCTAGAAAAATAACAGGATGTTCAAAAAAACGATGCCAATCTACAGTAGACAAATGGGGATGTTAATTAGCAAGAATTGTGTGTGCTATAACTGCCTGTCTTACAAGGAGATACATTTAAATTTAGAAAAATGCTAATTTTTGCAATTTTTCGCTACATTTTGGTGTTTTTCACAATTAAATACTGAATGTATCAAGCAAATTTTGCCAGTAACATAAAGTTCAATGTGTCACGAGAAAACAGTCTCAGAATCGCTTGGATAGGTAAAAGCATTCCGAAGTTATTACCACATAAATTGAAACATGTCAGATTTGAAAAATGAGGCTCTGTCAGGAAGGTCAAAAGTGGCCAAAGAGGGAAGGGGTTAAAGGGAATGTGTCACGAATTAAGAAAAAAGTTATACTGTATGGGGGCATCTATGGGTCAGTATACTGTATGGGGGCATTATACTGTATGTTGGCAGCTATGGGGCATTATACTGTGTTGGGGGCACTATGGGAGCATGATACTGTGTGGGCTGAACTGGATGTGTATGGGCAGGGATTGGGTGGGATTAGAGGCGTGGCTTAAAAGAAAAAAAAATTGTCGCTGCTTGCCACATCGATTGTCCCGCTTTGTAATACTTGAAATTATGGCACAGTCTACAGGGAGGGCTGTATAGCACTGTATGAGGAGGCTGTATAGCCCTGTGTAGATGTTTAGAGGGGGCTCTGTATAGCACTATCTACAGGGGGGCTGTATGGCATTGTTTACAAGGGGGCACTATCTACAAGGGCATGCTCTGTGTGGCACCCAGAGGAGGGGGGCCCAGTCAAAAGTTTGCTATGGGGCCCAGTGTTTCCTTGTTACGCCCATAGATAGATAGATAGATAGATAGATAGATAGATAGATCTATCTAACAGGTTTTCAAGGAGTAAGCAGCATTGAACATGAGCTCCTGAGTCTACATCAATATATACTTTGTAATGAGCAAACTGTAAGGGTATGTTCACACGATGAGAGGCATTTACGTGTGAAAAGACAGACTGTTTACAGCTGCCTCGTTTCACACGTAAATGCTCCTCGCATTTTGCGAGCCGTCTGAGACGCTCGTAAATCTTGAGCTGTGCTTCATTGAGTTCAATGAAGAACAGCTCAACTTACGTGGCAAAGAAGTGCCCTGCACTTCTTTGCCGAGGCAGTCCATTTACGCGTTGTCGTTTGACAGCTGTCAAACGACGACGCGTAATGGGTTTGCCGACGTATTGTAGCCCTATTTTCAGACGTAAAACTAGGCATAATACGCCTCATTTACGTCTGAAAATAGGTCGTGTGAACCCAGCCTAAGGCATAACATGGAAAATACAGACTCCATGGAAGACAGAAGCGAGCAGGACTAAAAGTTCTTCAATAAAAATAAGAAAATAAAAGATTTTAAATAAAAAATCAAGACTTTTGCTTAAAGGACAGACTGCAAACAACAGGGAGCATCAAGTCTGACAGAATCCAGAAAACTGAGCATCCAAAGGTAAGACCATCCTGCTCCAACACCAACACAATCCTACTAGAAAGAAAACCCCATAGATATAAGGATTTCGCTAAAAAAAATGGAAAATCCCAATTTAGAACAAGAAAAGGAGAATAAAGTAACTGTCCATAAGACGGAGTTTGGGATACAAGACTTACACAATAGGGGTCAGGCATCTTGGAGATCACAGACTCTGAAGGGCAGAGGAGCATTCAAGCAAGGAAAGCAATAAAACTTGTCACAATCAGACAAAATCCAGAGACACTTTTTGCTGACTTTACCTCTAAAGGAAAAGACAAGAAGAAAACAAATGTATTATTCTACACTGACCACCCCTCGGCCTGGCACACAGCCTTTTGCTGGCACTAGAAGGACATATGAAAATGTGCCATCTTTACGGGCCGATAGATCAGAATAAAAGGCACAGAAAATTACGGGAGTATCACACTTACTATAAATCAATACTGTATAATAACGGCACCATTGTCATACAAGGCAATGAGGACAACCTAGAGGAATTTGAAGAAATCTTTCTTCATATTAACCCTTTCCCGCTATTGGGCGTGACTGTACATCCTGATTCACAGAGCATTCCTGCACAAGGGCGCACAGTCACGCCCTGTAGATGAAGCGGGCACAGGAGGTGTGTGCGCTTCATCTTCAGCGGCTGTCAGCTGACATCCCGCAGCGATGGCAGTTACCGCCGATCGCTGCCATTTAACCCCTTTAATGCGGCTGTCAATGGCATCCGCCGCATTGAAGTGGTTGACAGGGGGAGGGGGCTCCCTCTGTACCCCCTCGGCCCCCTCCGCGATGGATCGCGGGTGGCGATGGTTGCTATGGCAACCAGGAAGCCGTTGCTAGGCTTCCTGGTTGTCCAGGTACGGAAGCCTATTAGGTCCTGCTCGAGGCAGAACCTAATACGCTGTCAGATGAAGAATGACAGTTACAATACACTGCACTACATAAGTACTGCAGTGTATTGTACCGGGGATCAGAAGACCAGATCTTCAAGTCCCCAGGTAAGTGAAAAAGGTAAAAAAAAATGTTAAAGAAAAACAAATAAATAAAAGTTTTGACTAATAAAAACAATAATCGCCCTGTTTCCCTGATCAACTCCTTTATAATTAGAAATAACATGAAAACATGAAAAAAAAACTATACATAATAGATATCGCCGCGTTCGAAACGGCCTGATGTATAAAAATATCACATTATTTTTACCTCACGGTGAACACCTTAAAAAAATTATAAAACACAATGACCGCATTTTATTTTTTGGTCATCTTGTCTCAAAAAAAATTTAATAAAAAGTGATCAAAAAGTTGTAAGTAACACAAAATGGTACCAATAGAAACTAAAGTTCGTCACGCATAAAACAAGTCCTCCCGCAGCGATATCAACGAAAAAATAAAAAAGTTATGGCTGTCAGAAAAAGGCTATGTTCACACAGAGTATTTTGACGAGTTTTTTTACGCGGAAACTGCGTCACAAAACTCGTCAAAAACGGCCCGAAAATGCCTCCCATTGATTTCAATGGGAAGCGTCGGCGTCTTTTTCCCGCGAGCAGTAAAACTGCCTCGCGGGAAAAAGAAGCGACATGCCCTATCTTCTGGCGTTTCTGCCTCTGACCTCCCATTGACTTCAATGGGAGGCAGAGAAAGCGTATTTCGCTGTGGTTTATGCCCGCGGCGCTCAATGGCCGCGGGCGAAAAACACCGCAAAAAACTCCGCGAAAATCGGCGTGCAGGGAGAGGAAAATCTGCCTCAAACTTCCAAACTGAATTTTGAGGCAGATATTCCTCCTGCAAAATACTCCGTGTGAACATAGCCTAAAACATGATTTTTTTTAGAAAAGAGTATTTTTTATTGTGGGAAGGTAGTGAAATGTAAAAAAACAATATAAATTTGGTGTCGCTGTAATCGTAGCAACCCGCAGAATAAAGTTAACAAGTTGTTTATACTGCACGATGAATACTGTAGAAAATAAAAAATAAATAAAAAAACAAAACCGTGCTAGAATTGCGTTTTTTTGTTTTCCTCATCTCCCAAAAAATTTAATAAATAGTGATTAAAAAAATCGCATGTACCCCAAAATGGAACCAATAAAAATTACAGCTCGTTCCACAAAAAACGCGCCCTCACACAGATCAGTCACCGGAAAAATAACACATTATGACTCAAAATGCAATGAAGCAAAATTATGCTAAATGACGGCCCAGACTCATTTTTAGGTCCATTAGAATTTCACTAAATACCTCACATCATCATTTGCTGGACCCCACAGGTGGACCCTCTAGATGCAGCGGAGATGAGGAAACTTTAGGGCCTTGTGCGGCTTATAGGGCTACTGATCAAGTCAAAGACTAGGCAATACTGGAGCGCAGATATTTTGTATAATACCCAAAAAACCCGGCCTGTGAATAAAGGATTGGTTCAAAGCGTACCACACCAATCCATGGATTAGTCATTCACCCCATTATTACATCATCCTATTATGCCCTGATGCACTCCGCCCAACATATACCCTGATGTACTCCGCCCAGCTTACATATACCCTGATGTACTCCGCCCAGCATACATATACCCTGATGTACTCCGCCCAGCTTACATATACCGATGACCTCTGCCCAGCTTACATATACCCTGATGTACTCCGCCCAGCTTACATATACCCTGATGTACTCCGCCCAGCTTACATATACCCTGATGTACTCCGCCCAGCTTACATATACCCTGATGTACTCCGCCCAGCTTACATATACCCTGATGTACTCCGCCCAGCTTACATATACCCTGATGTACTCCGCCCAGCTTACATATACCCTGATGTACTCCGCCCAGCTTACATATACCCTGATGTACTCCGCCCAGCTTACATATACCCTGATGTACTCTGCCCAGCTTACATATACCCTGATGTACTCCGCCCAGCTTACATATACCCTGATGTACTCCGCCCAGCTTACATATACCCTGATGTACTTCGCCCAGCTTACATATACCCTGATGTACTCCGCCCAGCTTACATATACCCTGATGTACTCCGCACAGCTTACATATACCCTGATGTACACCGCACAGCTTACATATACCCTGATGTACTCCGCACAGCTTACATATACCCTGATGTACTCCGCCCAGCTTACATATACCCTGATGTACTCCGCCCAGCTTACATATGCCCCCACATTCTAAGCTGAAATACCAGTAAAACACCAAGCAAAATCTGCGCTTCAAAAGCCAAATGGTGGTCCAACTGAGCTTGACAATGTGCCCAAATGGCAATTTATGACCACATATGGGGTATTACTGTATTCTGGAGAACCCGCTTAACAATTTATGGGGTGTGTGTCTACGGTGGTACAAGCAGGGCACAACACATTGGTCACTGAAATGGCATATCTGTGGAAAACGGAAGTTTTAAATCTGCAACATCTATTGTGTACTCATTTTTGCAAAACACTTTTGGGGTCAAAATGCTCACTACACCCCTAGATTAATTCCTTGAGGGATCTAGTTTCCAAAATGGGGACATTTTTCCGGGGTTCCACTGTACTGGTACTATAGCTCAATGCAACATGGTGTCAAAAAACGAATCTTTTAAAATCTCCACTCCAAATATTAAATAGCGCTCCTTCCCTTTAGAGCCTTGCTGTGTGTCCAAATAGCAGTTTATGACCACGTGTGGGATATTACCTTACTCTGGAGAGAATTCTTTACGAACGTTGAGGTGCTTTTCTCCTATAGTCCTTGTAAAAAAGCCAAATTTTGGGTTCGAACTACATCTTTTCGCAATTTTTTTTTTCATTTTTTCATTTTCACATCCCAATTCTAATAAATTCAGCAAAAACCTGTTCGGTCAAAATGCTCACTAAACCCCTAGATTAATTCCTCCAGGGGTGTAGTTTACCAAATGGAGTCACATTTCAGGGGTACTTACTGTACTGGTACCTAAGGGGCTGTGTAAATGCAACATGGCGCCCAGGAATCAATCCTGCAAAATCTGCGCTCCAACTGCCAAATGGTGCTCCTTCCCTTGTATCATGCCGTGTATCCAAACAGCAGTATTTTCCTACTCTGTAGAAGTTGCTTTACAAGTGTTAGGGTGCTTTTTCTCCTTTATTTGTTGAGAAAATGAAAATTTTTGAACTAATGCTACGTCTTATTGGAAAATAATGTAATTTTTCATTTTCACTGCTCATTTCTAATAAAAATCTATGAGACACCTGTGGGGTCAAAATGCTCACTACACCCCTAGATGAATTCTTCAATGGGTGTAGTTTGCCAAATGGAGTCACTTTTGGGGAGTTTCCACTGTACTGGTACCTAAGGGGCTTTGCAAAAGCGATATGGTACAGAAAAACCAATCCAGCAAAATCTGCTCTCCAAAAGCCAAATAGCGCGCCTTCTCTTTTGAGCCCTGATGTGTATTCATACAGTGGTTTATTACCACATATGGGGTATTTCCATACTCTGGAGAAGTTGCTTTACAAATGTTAGGGTGCTTTTTCTCATTTAATTTTTCATTTTCACTACCCAATTCTAATGAAATCTATGAAACACCTGTGGGGTCAAAATGCTCACTACACCCCTAGATAAATTCCTCTAGGGGTGTAGTTTCCCAAATGGAGTCACTTTTGGGGGGTTTCCACTTTACTGGTACCTTAGGAGCTTTACAAATGCGACATGGTGCAGAGAAATCAATCCAGCAAAATCTGTACTTCAAAAGCTAAATGGCATGCCTTCCATTCTGAGTCCTGCTGCTTGCCCAAACAGCAGTTTATGACCACATGTTGGGTATTTCCGTACTCGGGAGAATTTGCTTTACAAATGTTGGGGTGCTTTTCCTCATTTATTTGTTGAAAAAATTAAAAATTCTGAGGTAAAACTACATCTTATTGGAAAATAATGTCATTTTTCATTTTCACTGCCCAATTCTAATGAAATCTATGAAATACCTGTGTGGTCAAAATGCTCACTACACCCTTAGATGAATTCCTCTAGGGGTGTAGTTTCCAATATGGAGTCACTTTTGTGGGGTTTACTTTGTTTTTGCACAAGACCTCTTCTAACCTGACATGGTGCCTGGAAAGGCCCTAAAATCCACTAGGTGCTCCTTTGCTTCTGGGGCTTTTGTTTCAGTCCATTAGCACACTAAGGCCACATGTTGGATATCTCTAAAAACTGCAGAATCAGGGCAATAAATATTCGGTTGTGTTGTTCTGGTAACAAAAAAAACCTTCGGTATTACAGGAAAAATTGATTAAAATGGAATTTCTGCAAAAAAAAAATGAAATTTGCAAATTTCCCTTCCACATTGCTTTAATTCCTGTGAAACGCATAAAGGGTTAAGAATCTTTCTAAATGCTGTTTTGAATACTTTAAGGGGTGCAGTTTTTAAAATGGGGTGATTTGTGGCGGTTCCTTCAGATCTGAACTGTTCCCTAAAAAAATAGCCTTTTGAAATTTTCTTGAAAATGTGAGAAATTGCTGCTAAAGTTCTAAGCCCTGTAACGTCCTAGAAAAATAAAAGGATGTTCAAAAAATTATGCAAACATAAAGTAGACATATGGGAAATATTAACTAGTAACTATTTTGTGTGGTATAACTATCTGTCTTACAAGCAGATACATTTGAATTCAGAAAAATGCTAATTTTTGCAAATTTAATCAAAATTTTTGTGTTTTTCACAAAAAAATATTGAATTTATCTACCAAATTTTTTCACTAACATAAAGTACAATATGTCACGAGAAAACAGTCTCAGAATTGCTTGGATAGGTAAAAGCATTCCGAAGTTATTACCACATATAGTAACACGTCAGATTTTAAAAATGAGGCTCATGCCCCAATGTCCCACACCCCTCACCCGACACTCTCAGAGACTGTTTTTCTCAATTAGAAAGAGACTTTGTACAATTCAAGAAAGAGCTTCAAAGAAATCTTGGTGAGAAAAACACAAATGCCCAAGTAATTAAAGAGATAAACAAACTGAAATAGCTAGAAGCTCAGGCTAGAGATAGCAAATCTAAGACCACAAACACAAAGTCTGAACCAGGAGTGGGGTCCTGGAACAAGGGAGAGCGCTAACGTAACGACAGCCAATGACCAGCGCGCTAGTACATCAAATCACCCAAACTCAATAAATAGACCTGAAATTAATGAAAACAAACCAGGGAAAAACAGACCAATACATGTGGGAACAAAGCCGACCACCAACCAAACCTCTAGCACAGAACCACAGCAGCATCCGATAAGACCACCAAGCAGGATCCAGGACAAGAACATCAGACAAGTCACCCGCAAGTCACAATGTCCTGATACTACCCTAATAATAGACTCAAATGGGAAATACCTTAATACACAGCGAATCTTCACAGGAAAAAAAGGGTCAGTAAAATTCACTGTGCAACTATTGAACAAGTCACATTAGTCATCAATAACCCACATTTTACAAATCCAAACCATATCATTATACACACGGGTACAAACAACCTCCAAGACCAGCAACAGCAGATTGCAGAACTGACCCAACTAGCAAAGGCTGCACAACAAAAGTTCCCTGGCAGTAAAATAATTATATCATCCCAGCTCCCAAGAAAAGATCTACCCAACAAGATCACCCAGGCCATCAACACAGAGCTGGCAGCGAACATCAGCTCAATGTCAAACATCAGCCTGGCACAACACTCCTCCATAGAGCGTCACCACCTGTACGACGACAAACACCTCAACAAACGAGGGGTCAGCCTTCTGGCCAAAGAACTGAAAGACATTGTGCTGAACAGACACCCCAGACCTGGATCCCACACCAACCAAAGCCAAAACATCATGGAAACATCACTAACAATGAAAAGACCTCAAACTCCATACACCTCACTACAATCAGGAGAAAAAACCCTTTATCCAAGGACAGACAACAGAGGCAAAAGCCATGGAGGAAACCCCCTGCCTCACACAGAGACACGGAGGAGATAAAGACCCTGCTCAGCACTTTATGTAGAAAACTTAAGTGACTGTACAACACGAGAACATCCATAACACATCCAGCAGTCACATCTCCAGCCTGTCCTACACAGCGCCGCTCATTACAAGGTATATGGACACACAATGACATCCTTTATAATCAGTAGCTGGAACATTCAAGGCCTCAAACCCTCAGCTTTTGTATGTAAAATTAACGATCCAGACTTCAACCAAAGACTGAAAAATATCAATATACTAATCCTCCTGGAAACATGGACCAGGACAGAGAATGGGTCCCTGGTGCCCACTGGATACAGGGAAATCTCTGTCCCTGCCCTGAAAAATAAAAACATCAAGCAGGGCCAGTGTTCAGGAGGAATATTAGTCTGGTACAAAGAGGAGCTCCATGAGCAGATCAAAGCAAGTGAAGCGAGGAGACAGCCGCATCTGGATAACAATAGGCCGTCCATCCTCAACTCTCAGTCTGACATGTAACATATATCACACGTAAAACTCGTCCGTGTGCTGAGCGTGAAAATCACGCACAGTAAACTGACCCATTGATTTCAATGGAGCCATTCACACATGCAGGAGTTTTCACGCAGCGAGTGTCCATTGCATGAAACTCACTGCATGTCGTATATTGGTGCATTTTTCACGCACCTACACGCCCATTGAAGTCAATGGTTGCGAGAAAACAGCACACGGAGGCACAAAAACGCATGCCACTCGCAAAGCACACTGATGCATAACGCAGCACACACGGACCAGATATATGCAGTGGCGGATTATCATATAGGCGTTTCGGGCGGCCGCCCGGGGCCCGAGGCTCCCAGGGGGCCCATGGCAGCCCGAACCGCACATCATCTCCTAAATCTATTCAGCGCGCTAGCGCTGCTAACTGCCTAAGATGAGGAGGAGCAGTGAATTGGCCGGGAAAGGGGTAGGACACGCCTCCCTGACAAGTGCGGGCCGCCGCCATTGAGTAACAGAACAGCGACGGACGGCTGTTCTGTTACTCCAAAGCAGCAAGAGAAGAGCCGGGCGGGCGGTCACCGGCGCTGAGGTCAGTACAGGCTTATCCTCCCGCCCAACTGGTTCCTGACCGCTGGCTGTATTTTTACGGCCAGCGGTCAGGGACGGGTCCTTAAAAACCGAGCCATAGACTTTCTACGGCTCGGGGTTTAACTTGCTGCCCGCGCGATCGGGCAGCTAAATGTCGGGTCTCCGGCTGTCAGTGACTGCCGGGGACCCTGAGGAGAAGATAGGAGCAGCTTTCGCTGCTTCTGTCTTCTCTGATCTCTTTTACACAGCGCTCAATGAACGCTGTGTATAGGAATAGAGACAGCAGCAGCGGCGCTGTCTCTATTCCTCCCGGTGATCATGTGACTGGTCACATGATCGCCGGGTGGCGTTAGTGGCAGACTGTTGCTGGGTCTTACTAGACCCAGCACAGCCCTATTAGTGACAATCGTCACTGTGAGAGGGCTGATTTCCCCTGTAACTGGGGCTGCTGTGCAGCTCCAGTTACAGTGGAAAAACATGGTGTAAAACAAAGAAAAAAAATATATAAAGTTCCCCAAAGGTCTTTTTTGACCTTTGGGGGACAGACCATAGTAATAAAAAAATAGTAAAGTGCAAAAAAAAATTAAATAATAAATACACATAAAATACCCACCCCAAAAAAAACGTTCCCCCCGCCAATCATTGTTGTAACGCTAGCGCTGACCCAATTACCCTAATATAGACATGTAATATATAAAAATTTATGGTAGACAACGACGATTACAAATAAAAGGTCTATTTTAGGGTAAAACTATGTTATTACCAAAAAAAATAGCTGAAACGTAAAAAAGCTTATATTTTTACTATTATTTTCAAACTTTATGAATAAAAATTCTAAAATAGCAAAAAACGTGTGTATAAAAAACGCTAAAAAAACGAAACCTGCATTGTCTACGGAAAAAACGTCGCAAAAATCACGTCGGTTTTATTTTTTTTAATAAAAATGTGTGTTTGGGGCAACTTTGTAATTACGTTTTATTAAAAAATATTTTCACTTTTTGAGATATAGCTGCTTTGTATCCTGTATCCGTCAGGTCAGCAGGACTGACGGGATCAGTGAAACGGGCCCTGCGCTAAATTATAATCTTAAATGTGATAGATGAGGTGGATCCTGCGTGTCACTAATCCTGTCAGTCCTGCTGACCTGACGGATACAGGATACAAAGCAGCTGTATCTCAAAAAGTAAAAATATTTTTTAATAAAATCAATCAATGACACTGATACACACACATACTATATATATATATATATATATATATATATATATATATATATATATAATTATAATATAAAGTTTTTAAATGTGTACATAACCTAGTGGCACTATATACAAGGGGGAGCGCTGTGGGGCACTATATACAAGGGGGAGTGCTGTGAGGCACTATATACAAGAGTGAGCGCTGTGAGGTACTATATACAAGGGGGAGCGCTGTGAGGCACTATATACAAGGGGGAGCGCTGTGAGGCACTATATACAAGGGGGAGCGCTGTGAGGCACTATATACAAGGGGGAGCGCTGTGTGGCACTATATACAAGGGGGAGCGCTGTGTGGCACTATATACAAGGGGGAGCGCTGTGAGGCACTATATACAAGGGGGAGCGCTGTGTGGCACTATATACAAGGGGGAGCGCTGTGTGGCACTATATACAAGGGGGGCTGTGTAGTGCTATCCACAGTGGTATGTGTGTGGTGCTCTTTATAGGGGGGGCTTTTTGGTGCTATTTACAAGAGGGGGAGGGCTGTGTGGCGCTCTCTACAGGGGGGCTGTATGGCACTATCTATATGGGGCTGTGTATAACGCTTTCTACGAGGGGGATGTGTGATATATAGAGGGGGCTGTGTATGGCGATATCTATGAGGGTGTGTAATATCTACAGGGGCTGTGTGTGGCACTATGTACAGGGGGCTGTGTGTATGTGTGTGTGTGGTATTATATTCAGGCGCGCAGTGTTTGGTATTATATTTAGGGGTACGGTATGTGGCACCATGATAACTTTATTTTCGTTTATAGGTGTGGAAATGTTGGAAAAGTGAGGAGATGTCTGAGTGGCAAATTCTGCAGAAATGAGTCATGGCCGGGAGAAGTCGTCATGAGCGCTGGACCGGATGGAGAAGAAAAGAGGAAAAAAACTACTAGAATCTGAGACGTCGTCACCTGTGAGTCACTAGATTTATAGAGAATCTGTCACCTTTCCTGACATGTTTATTATAGGAAATCCTTGTATTTCACAAAAAGTCTTTCTGCAGTCCAGGACTGATAGACAATTCCCCTTGTCAGGAGGTTGTGTCCCTGCACAGTGTGATACTGTCAGTATGTAGGGACACCGCGCTGTGACAAGGGAAATCGTAACACTGTTAATGCTTGCCCAAAAAGGTAGTGTTAAAAATAGTTACGGCGCGGCAGGGCGGCGGTGAGGAAGGGGGGCCCAAGTTTGGGTAACAGCCCAGGGCCCATGGTCTACTTAATCCGCCACTGGATATATGCACATTTTTCACTCGTGTAAATCTGATACGCTCATGTGAATGTAGCCTTACTCCAACCCAGACACCTTTGAGATTATACAAAGGGAAGCCGCCGATTTTCAGACCCTGGGCAGTGTTCTCCCCTATGGAGACCTCAATGCAAGAACGGGGAGAGAAAAGTCTACCTGACCAATGATGGAAATATCTTCATCTTTGGAGCAGAGGCCGACTGTCATAGCTCCGTACGCATAGAGAGAAACAGCTATGACAGCACCGTCAACAAAAGTGAGAAAAAACGATTGAATCTATGTCGAAGCTTAGGACTACACACACTGAATGGCCGCACCAAGGGAGACTCTTTAGGAAGATATACACTAAACTCCAATGTGGGTAGTAGTGTAGTGCCATCACGGATATGGACCCTGCAAATGTTGGCGCACTCATAGTCACTCCACAAACGCACCTGTCAGATCACAACCAATTGCTTCTATACATAACATACAGAGGCAAAGCAAGACCAGCTTCCGAAAGAAAAAACAAAGTTACATCTCCACCAAACTTAACCAACTCCAAGATGCCCTCCATGACAACTCGTTCTGGGAATTATGGAAACACATGGGCAAAAATTGCAAGAAAAACAACCTTCACATCCAAAACGCCAACATCTGGCTCCAATATTTCAGGGACCTCTACAAAGATATCCCCAAGGAAGAACAAAGACAAGAACAAAAACAAATAATATCAAAATTGAAGGCGATGGAGGAAACACTGAAATACTTTCAAAACCGCCTGGATACACTAATAACACTACAAGTAACAGAGGGAACCTCAGACATAGGCCGAATTCACACGAGCGTGTGCGTTTTGCGAGCGCAAAAGGCACTTAACAGCTCTGTGTGTCATCACCAGATTTTCGCGCAGCCGCCATCATTATGACACTCCGTTTGGATGTTTGTAAACATAAAAGCACGTAATCCTTTTCTGTTTTCATTCATAGTTTGACTGCTGGTGCACGAATCACGCTCGTCCCACGGATTGCTTCCGTGTGGTGCGTGTGATTTTCACGCACCCATTGACTTCAATGCACGAAATACACACAAAGAACGGACATGTCGTGACTTTTACGCAGCGGACTCACGCGCGTTGCATGGACGTATATCTCGTTTGTCTGAATAAGCCCATAGGGCTTAGGCCGGATTCACACGAGCGCTGCGTTTTTGTGCACGCAAAAACGTGGCGTTTTGCCTGTGCAAAAGGCACTTAACAGCTCCGTGTGGCAGCAGCATATGATGTGCGGCTGCGTGATTTTCGCGCAGCCGCCATCATTATGACACTCCGTTTGGATGTTTGTGAACAGAAAAGCACGTGTGGCTTTTCTGTTTTTATTCATCCTTTTGACACGGAAGTGCTTCTGTGCGACATCCGTGGTTTTCAAGCACCCATTGACTTCAATGGGTGCGTGATGCGCGAAAAACGCCGAAAGAACGGACACGTCTTGACTTTTTTTCAGCGGACTCACGCTGAGTAAAAATCACGGACATGTCTGCACGGCCCCATAGACTAATATAGACCGGTGCAACGCGCGTGCAAATCACACGCGTTGCACGGACGTTTTTCCCGTTCGTCTGAATAAAGCCTTATTCAGACGAACGGGATATACGTCTGTGCACCATGTAAATATGTAAATAAACATGCAACATGCAAACATGTAAATAAAAAACTATATTTTGTGATAAAATATAAAGTAAATATAATATTTTATTACATAAAAACACACACATTAATTTTAAAAAAAACTCATGACACCTTTCCTTTAAATCCTCCTACACTAATCCCCTTACTCACTCAATTAATTTTACTCCCTCCCTAATTTCCTCACCCAATTACCTTACACCTACACCTTCAGGTCCAGAACCATCCCCTATTGTTCCTTTACCTCCCCCTAAGGCCTCATTCACACGACAGGGTTTCCCGACCGGGTGCCGGCCGTTCATAAATCGGTTTCCCGGCACCCGGCTGCATTAGGAATAATAGACCCCTAATGGGGCTATTCACACGACCGATTTTTTGACGGCCGGGAAAACCGGCCGTCAAAAAATGGGACATGCTCTATTTTCGGCCGGGTGCCTGGCTGCCTGGCTCCCATAGAAGTCTATGGGGCCGGGTAATACACGGCCATCACCGGAATGTGTCCCGAGTGATGGCCGGGTTTTTCGTCGCTTGCGCTCTATCTCCTCCTCCTCACAGCGTAGAGTGCATGTGAGGAGGAGGAGTTGATGCCATTCGGACGAATGGCTGTACACTGTGTGGCAGGGCCGGGGTGTAAAGCAGGTGGAGGGAGCACTGCGCTGGCTCCCTTCCCCTGCTTGGTTTAAAAGCGCCCTGGCCCGGCGACACCTTCCATGGCGCCGCTAGCAGCTGCTGCTGCTACTACTGTAGCGATGCCACTATAGCAGAGCAGGGAGGTATCTCCCCGCTCTGCTATGTGCTAGCCCACTTTAGCTCCTTGAAGGAGCGGAATCCCCGTGTTTTCGGGGATTCCGCTCCTGGACAGAGCGCTTGATGTCTCTGTCCATATCTGGGCAGTGACATCAGGGGAAACTCCTGAAGCGGAATCCCTGAACACATGGGGATTCCCCTTCAGGAGTTGCCGCTGATGTCACTGTCCAGATCTGCCCGGCCCGGAACGGATGCAAAACTTTATGCAAACCGGCCGGGCAAAATGGCCGATTTTACCGGCCGAGACTCGGGTTCGGGCGGGACCCGGTCGTGTGAACCCAGCCTAAGTGTATGTTCACACGCAGTGACCAAAAACTTCTGAAAATACGGAGCTTTTTTCAGGCGAAAACAGCTCCTCATTTTCAGATGTTTTTGTAGCAACTCGCGTATTTCGTGGCGTATTTTACGGACGTTATTGGAGCTGTTTTTCAATGAAGTCAATGAAAAACTGCTCCAAAAAAGTCCCAAGAAGTGACATGTGCCTCTTTTTCGCGGGCGTCTTTTTACGCGCCGTATTTTGACAGCGACGCATAAAATAACACCTCGTGGGAACAGAACACCGTAAAACCCATTGAAAGCAATGGGCAGATGTTTGTAGGCGTAATGGAGCTGTTTTTTCAGGCGTAAAACGCCCGAATTACGTCTGAAAATAGTGTGTGAACATACTCTTAGAATACCTGACACCACAAGCCATGTGGCTAGCTCCTTTTTTGGCAACACAAAAAACCGTGGAAACCGCGTCGGAAAATGCAAAAAAAAGCCTCCCTTTGATTTCAATGGGAGGCGGAGGCGTATTTTTCACGCAAGCAAAATGCCCTATTTTCGGGCATTTACGCCTCTGACCTCCCATTGACATCAATGGGAGGCAGAGAAAGCGTATTTTGCGGTGTTTTATGCCCGCGGCGCTCAATGGCCGTGGGCAAAAAACACAGCGAAAATCGGCGTGCAGGGAGAGGAAAATCTGACACAAAATTCCAAATGGAAAACAGCATTTTTTTAGCTAATTGTCAAAAAGGTTTTTTATTTTTGTAAGGCTGGGTTCACACGACCTATTTTCAGGCGTAAACGAGGCGTATTATGCCTCGTTTTACGCCTGAAAATAGGGCTACAATACGTCGGCAAACATCTGCCCATTCATTTGAATGGGTTTGCCGACGTATTGTGCAGACGACCTGTCATTTACGCGTCGTCGTTTGACAGCTGTCAAACGACGACGCGTAAATGGACTGCCTTGGCAAAGAAGTGCAGGGCACTTCTTTGCCACGTAATTTGAGCTGTTCTTCATTGAACTCAATGAAGAGCAGCTCAAGATTTACGAGCGTCTCAGACGGCTCACAAAATTGCGAGGAGCATTTACGTGTGAAACGAGGCAGCTGTTAACAGTCTGTCTTTTCACACGTAAATACCTCTCATCGTGTGAACATACCCTTAGCGTTTTTGAAGCGTATTTTCAATGTGTTTTTTGTAGTGTCAAAGGAAAACCAGCTTGTAAAATGCTTCAAGTGATAGGTCACTTCTATTTCATGAGGTGTTTTTTTAATTCCGCAGCATATAAATATGCCTCATATGAACAACACAGTGTACTTCCCATTGAAATCAGGCGTGTTTTCAGCCGTAAACGTCTCGAAAAACAGATGAAAAACCAGAAGCAGAACGCCTCCAAACATCTGCCCATTGATTTCAATGGGAAAAACTGCATTTTGTTTTGACTGGGCGTCTTTTACGCGGCCGTTTTTTAAAACTCTATAAATGCAGTGTATGTCACTTCTTCAGCCATTTTTCATTGACTCTATAGCAATACAGCTCCAAAAACAACCGTTAAAAACGTGACTGATTAAAAAACTTCTGAGGGTATGTGCACACACACTAATTACGTCCGTAATTGACGGACGTATTTCGGCCGCAAGTCCCGGACCGAACACAGTGCAAGGAGCCGGGCTCCTAGCATCATACTTATGTACGACGCTAGGAGTCCCTGCCTTGCTGCAGGACAACTGTCCCGTAGTATAATCATGTTTACAGTACGGGACAGTTGTCCTGCAGCGAGGCAGGGACTTCTAGCATCGTACATAAGTATGATGCTAGGAGCCCGGCTCCTTGCACTGTGTTCGGTCCGGGACTTGCGGCCGAAATACGTCCGTCAATTACGGACGTAATTAGTGTGTGTGCACATACCCTGAAAATGAGGAGCTGTATTCCCTTGATAACAGCTCCGTATTTTGAGACGTTTTTTATTTTGTGTGTGCACATACCCTAAAGGTATGTTCACACGGCGGGGGTCCGTAACGGCTGAAATTACGGGGATGTTTCAGCCTGAAAACATCCCCGTAATTTCAGCCGTACCGGCATGTGCAGGCGCTTGAACGCCGCGTCAATTACGGCCGTAATTAGCGCTGCTATTCATTGGAGTCAATGAATAGCGGCTCCAATTACGGCCAAAGAAGTGACAGGTCACTTCTTCTACGCGGGCGTCTATTTACGCGCTGTCATTTGACAGCGGCGCGTAAATATACGCCTCGTGTGAACAGACAAACGTCTGCCCATTGCTTTCAATGGGCAGATGTTTGTCAGCGCTATTGAGGCGCTATTTTCAGACGTAATTCGGGGCAAAAACGCCCGAATTACGTCCGTAAATAGGCCGTGTGAACATACCCTAAATACGAGCAGTTTACGCTCCCAAATTCACCTCAAAATAAGCCGTGTGCATGTGGAGACAAATTTTTCTTTCACAGAAAACAAAAGTAAAAAAACGTGGTATGCTGTAACATGCTATATTACAGCCTTCTAGTGAAGTGGAACAGCTGTATATATGTGAACAGCTGTCACGTATCTCCAGGACTTGTCCACATTTGTACCTGGTTTTATTTTCCATTTTTGCACCTCTTTCCGGTTTGATTTGATACAGGAACACAATTGGAGCCTATATAATATAAGGTAGTGAAAGGGATAGTGCTTTTCTCGTATTATCTTGATTTCTATATTCTGTGCCATTATAGGATGTACTCGAGGACGATATATAATATAATACATGAGACTCCGGTATCCCTCACACATAGGTGACTAGAACCGCTCCCAGGTAGACGCTAGCAGGGAATCCAACAGCAGCTCAAGGCTGGGCCGAACCAATCACACTGGGCCTTACAGCCTTCCAATGAGGACGGCGTTTCGAAGACCTGTTGCCTGGTGCAGGTCACGTGAGCAGGATGGAATTCAGCGATGTGGTTGGCGTGATTACAGAGCCGTTACCGTGGAGCTGAATGTAAATAGAATGCGGGCAGCAGCCTGGGTCAAACACAGCACAGCTTAGCGACGCCCGGCTCGGATACCCCAAGGACCGGAGGAAGACCCCGGCTGCCGGCGAACAAGCACGAAGAGTATCGGGGTACGACTAACTGCGGCCCGATTGTCTGTGATACCCGTGCTGCTGTCACGGTGATACACGGGTTCAGGGGATGGTCAGGTTCCTGTAGATCCGCTTCACAGTCCTTATCATTAGCCTGTCCCGAAAGGGACCTGTATGGCATAATGATCGGCTGTGTCACCGATCGGTGGGGCTGGCTCTGCCATTCTCAGGGTTCACATATTTATAGCATACCCAATCAATATTAATGTCTGTGATGTGATGGACTGGGTTAGAAACATTAGTAATTTATTTAATAAAAAAACGGAGGGTATGATTGGTGGAAATCTTTATGCCTACCCCTTCCTTTTAGTTATACTGATGAGATGACGTGTGAAAACCTCATTAGACCTTGTTCACACAGTGCAATTTTGGTGAGTTCTTGTTGGGCTATGATTGGCGCTCCTCGCTAGACTGAAGACGTGCTCACAGACGTTCTATGTCGGCCAATCTTCAGTCTGACAAAGAGAGACGATCACAGCCGAAGGTGCTGGGCGCATCTGCGCCGATGTTTTACTGACGGTGGAGGTCTCCGCACCCGGCCCCCCACCGTTCAAAACTTCTGAAATATCCCTATGACATATCAACATTTTAGCGAAAGTGCAGTTACTCTTTAAGTTAAAATAGAAGTGGAACCTAAATTGGAGAATCATAATGGGAAGCAAAAAAAAAAAAAAAAGCACACAACAAAATATCACTGTGTTACACATACACATTAGACCGATACCGCGTAAATAGGCGGATCTGTCAGACATTTATTTAATGCGTATGGCCAGCTAGAAGGCTATGTGCAGCTTTTGTAAGCTATTAAATGAATGTATTTAGCAGTTCTTAGGCAACTTTCTAAATCACTTTTCTTAAAAAAAAATTCTCTGTGTACATAGAAGCTGTATCGTTTTGTCTCAACGGGTCCTGTGTGACTCTGATACACAGGATCCAGCTAATTTCAATCACATAGCGGTTCATACCGGTGCTGTTGTGCTTGGTACTGAGCCCCCCGGTTCACTTGAGTGGGCTGGTATGCAGTACTAGGCATAGCCACACTTGTATGTGTGGTGCTGTTTAATTTCTTCACTGTCCATTATAATGAGTGGTTCATGCGTGTAATGCACAGACCAGATGGTTCCTCCAGAGGGAGAGACACTCTTTGCAATGACTCTTCTCACACACACACACACACACACACACACACACACACACACACACACACACACACACACACACACACACACACTCGAAAAGGCCAATTGTATTTCAGCATGTAGCTATTTTTTGGGTTTAAAAACATAAGCATGGTATACATTGATCTTTTATTAACTGTCCATTTTTATTTGTAACTTTACAGAAATGCATAACTCATTGACATGAATAGCAGGAGCCCAAACTCCCAGTATGATGAGACAGATGGAAGAAGAGGAAGGAGCCCTTTATCTCGAAAGAATTCTACAAGCACACATACTTACACTCCAAAAAAAAGCATGAAGGATGACCAGGACATGGCTAGGAGAGATAGAGCTAAGACAAGGAGCAACCGGGATAGAAGCCCGGATATTGATAAAAGCAGTGACTCTTATTATTCTGATGATTATGAGAACACAACATATGGCTCTGACCGATCACCAACACCCAGCTCCAAGGCCATGTCACCTCGTGCCAAAAAGGCTGGCTATAAAGTCAGATCTGTAACGCCTGTACATAACAGAGGTACGTTTTTTTTTATTCGCTTAGACACGTATGCCACGAGATAGTTCCATCCGAATATGTAGGATTAAAGAGATTGTCATCAGTTGTTAGCCTCCCAAATCGCTAGGTAAAAAAGCTTCGTGCCCTATGCAAATTAGGTTTGCCGTATGCGCCAGCATCTCGATCTCCAACAAACCCTCCTCTTTCTCTCTCTTAGGCTGGATTCACACGAGCGTTGCGTTTTTGCGCGCACAAACAACGCGGCGTTTTGCGCGCGCAAACACCATTTGACAGCTGCGTGTGTCATCCGTGTCTGATGCGCGGCTGCGTGATTTTCGCGCAGCCGCCATCATAGAGATGAGTCTAGTCGACGCCCGTCACTGTCCAAGGTGCTGAAAGAGCTAACTCTTTCAGCACCCTCGACAGTGAATGCCGTGAAAAAAAGAAAAAGTTCGTACTTACCGAGAACTTCCCGGCCGTTGCCTTGGTGACGCGTCCTTGGTGACGCGCCTCTCGACATCGGGCCCCACCTCCCTGGATGACGCGCCAGTCCATGTGACCGCTGCAGGCTGTGCTTGGCCTGTGATTGGCTGGAGCTGTCACTTGGCCTGAATTGTCATCCCGGGAGGTCAGACTGGAGGAAGACGCCGGGAGTTATCGGTAAGTCAGAACTTCGTTTTTTTTTACAGGTTCATGTTTATTGGGATCGGTAGTCACTGTCCATGGTGCTGAAACAGTTTAACTCTTTCTGCACCATGGACAGTGACTATCTCCTGACGTCGCGTACCGATAATTTTTTTGCCGGGTTCGGCCAAATCGAGTTTCGGCCGAACCCGGTGAAGTTCGGTTCGCTTGTCCGGCTTCGCTAATCGCAAAGACACTCCGTTTGGATGTTCCGAAACAGAAAAGCACGTGGTGCTTTTCGGTTTACATTCATCCTTTTGACAGCTGTTGCGCAAACACGCAGTTCGCACGGAAGTGCTTCCGTGCGACATGCGTGGTTTTCACGCACCCATTGACTTCAATGGGTGCGTGATGCGTTGAAAACGCTGAATCAACGGACATGTCGTGAGTTTTTTGCAACGGAGCAACGCTGCGCAAAAACGCTGCCATGTCTGCACGGCCCCATTGACTAATATAGCTACGGGCAACGCACGTGAAAATCACGCGCGTTGCACGCGCGTATTTTACGTTCGTCTGAATAAGCCCTTATGCAGTTGATTGACGGCTCTGATTGTCTTCAGTGTCATACAAGCAGCGCCATCAATCAACTGCAGAGAAGAGGGCAAGGGGAGTGATTGGAGCTCAAGATGTCGGACACTTCCCGATTCAGCGGACACTGCTAACCTAATTTGCATATGGCGCATGGCTGGATAATTTTTTTTTTGCTTAGATGCAAGGACTAAGATCTTCAACAGTAGTATGTTTCTTCTGCTTTACCCTATAGCTAACTAGCGGTGTTAGTAGTTTGAGACAGGCTAAAAACCAATGAAAGCCTCACTTTAACTTTTGGCTGCAAATTGTGATGTTTTTTTTTCGTAAAAATTACAGCAAAATATATAATTGTACATTTTCAAGAAAGACACATAAAAAATTTGCAGCAAAATAGTTGTCAAACAAGATTACCATCTATTTTAATTCCGGTTTTCCTGGAGTCTAAAAAAAATTAGCCTGACCGTAGGAATTGGGCTAAAAAAAAATAACCAATTCTGATGGTCCCCACCAGTCTTCGTTTACTTGTCCTGCAGTGATGCTGTGGTCACGTGGATGTACGACACGTCATCACTGGAGATTGAGTGTACAACATTATGTTAATATTGTGCTTGTTCCAGGTATAAAAAAAGTGAATACCAAATTTTCATCAAGCAAAAAGGCACCACGATGGGGGTTTCGTTCCCAAAGCCTAAACAAAGAGTCTCCACCAAAAGACATAGATGTTGTCACGAAGAGAGTTCTTTCGGCTCGACTTTTGAAAATAAATGAACTAAGAAATGAAGTATCAGAGCTTCAGATGAAATTAGAAGAAAGTCAAAAAGAAAACAAGGCTCTAAAGAGGTTGCAATTCAGGCAAGAAAAGGCCTTGAATAAGTTTGAGGATACAGAAAATGAGGTATCACAGCTTATATCGCGACATAGTAACGAGAGCCGGACGCTAAAAGAACGATTGCGCAAGACCCAGGAAAGGGAGAGGATTACGGAAAAGAGACTGAAGGACACAGAAGAAGAGTTGTACAAGGCAAATGTGGCTTTAAAGAAGTTAAAGCAGCTTTCTGAAAATAAACACCTTGCTGAACGCGAGGAGCTAGCAAAGAAAGTGGATCTTCTAGAAATCCGGCTGGATGATCGAGAAAGAAGAGTTAAGGTATCCCACCTTTCCATGCTTACTGTTTTAATTCTATGAGGTTTTTTGTTTTTTTTCCAGTGGGTGTAATATCCATTCTAGTTTTGGAGTGACTTATTTTATAGTATATCTTGTACATGGTTTTTAGGTGTACCACCCACTTGACCAAACTTGAATCCCCACTGATACCCCTGTTTTTGGCCACACCTATGAAGATCTCCGCACTAGATATTGAAAACGCTCTCATAGATCAGAATTAGATTCTAATGCTCATGTGCCCTTATTGATGAAAAGTTTGAAAAAACTGAAAGTACACTCAAAGAGGATCTGTCACCTCTTCTGACATATCTAAGTAAATAATTGTATTCCCCATGAGAGAACAATTCTCAAGCATCTTTTTTTCGAACTTTACGTTGTGCCGTTCCTCTGATATTCCTCTTAGAAACTTATTAATTAATTGACAACTGGGTGTTACCAGTTGAGGGTATGTCCCTACGCAGACTGACACTGTCCAATCAATGCTGACGGTGTGAGACTGTAGGACACGCCCCTTTGACAAGTGGAATGTTAACACCCAGTTGTCAATATATTCATACATTTCTAAGAGGAATAACAGAGGAATGGCACAATGCAGAGTTCTTTGAAAATATGTTCTAGAATTGTTATTTCATGGGGAATATGAGTATTTAGTAAATAGACGGGTCAGCAGAGGTGACACGTCCTCTTTAAGGCTTACATTACATATACTTTTTGTGGCCCAAAAAAAATTCTAAAGCTCAAAATCAAGCTCTCTAAGAAAATGGTGCATGTGTATTTTGTGGTGAGTTCCACTACCTGCGGGTTGTTTTTTGTTTTTTTTTTATTGCAAAACATGTAATGTACAGATTCATCTTTGAAACACGTGATTTTTTTTCTGAAAGGAAACACCAGCAAAAAAACACAATAAAAAAAACCGCAACACAGAATGACACTAAAAAAAAATTATGGAGGTCTATGGGAGAAAAACGCCAGTAAATTCTTGAAAAAAAACACAAAGCCAGCCTTGCTGTGATTTTGAAAAAAAACGCCACTGAGCCAAAAAAAGCAAGACTAAATAAAAATCAAGGCATGTTTGTAGTGTGTTTTATAATTGCCCATTGACTTTAAAGTGTAGCTAAACGTTTGACAAACTTCTGACATGTTATAGTGACATGTCAGAAGTTTGTATTGGTGAGGGTCTGAGCACGGAGACCCCCACCAATCGCTAGAATGAAGCGTTCGTGCGAGCACTCAGCCGCTTCGTGTCTGTTTGGCTTGTTCTGGAAATAAATGTATCGGTGTACGGACTCAATAGAAAGTCTATGAGCCCGTACTCCGATACATCGGCTTTCCGGAAAAAGCCGAACGGACACGAAGCGCTTCAGCTGCTTCGTTCTAGCGATTGGTGGGGGTCTCAGTGCTCGGACCCCCAACAATCCAAACTTCTGACATGTCTCTATGACATATCAGAAGTTTGTCAAACGTTTAGCTACCCTTTAAGCTAACATCTGGTCACCGCGTTCTTTGCAGTAATGAAGCTTGGAAAAGCACCACACACACAAAATGTGGTGCTTTTCCTTAAAATGCTGCGTGTGAAGCCACCCGAATGGACAAATGAATATATAGATAAAGCAAACCATTTAAATGGCCTGACGGTGTCCATACATGGGCTGATGCTTTGAAGATATTGAATACCTACATGGATTTTTCCACTTGCCTATTTTATGGTAGGAAGGCCATCCTCCAATGAGATTCAGTGGTTATGTACTATGTATTGAATTTTGGCGTTTTAAGTATTTAAATATACAGTGATTTCGTATAGTCCTTACACTGAAAAGTTTCTTTTTAAAGGTAGGAAAGCTGTTCTTGTCTTTCTGGGACACCTGCAATAGTACTGACTTTATAAAGCTTTTCCCTCATCTTACAGGAGCTTGAGAAGAACATTGAACTGACGCAAAGCAGTTTCCAGAGGCAGATGATAGGTGAGAAAAAGAAAGTGCATGATATTCAAGAGGATAATAAAGTGCTTCAAGAAGAGATTCAACGGTTGACTCAAAAATTAAGGGTATGTGTCCTTTCATCCCTATCTGGAGTGTACAGTGGGTCTAAAGTATGTCCACTATGGAAGAAAAGAAGAAATGATCCAGCGCTGAGTCGTACTTTGGATTTAAAAAGGAAGCAGTATTCCCACCTTTATTGGGGTATTGAAATAAAATTGAAGGGAGACGCAGTCCCAAGACGTGTGCGGATAGTAGGCGGTTTGCCCTGGCCTACGCGTTTCAAGCACGAGCTGAATTCTTTTTGCCATGAGTAAGAGCACAGCTCGTGCTTGAAACGCGTAGGCCAGGGCAAACCGCCTACTATCTACACACGTCTTGGGACTGCGTCTCCCTTCAATTTTATTTCAATACCCCAATAAAGGTGGGAATACTGCTTCCTTTTTAAATCCAAAGTACGACTCAGCGCTGGATCATTTCTTCTTTTCTTCTATTTGCACACCGCAAGCCGTAGCGGGGCTCCGAGCGGAGAGTCTGGAGACGCATCAAACTGGTGAGCTGGAGGTTTCCTCCCTTCTTTACTATGTCCACTATGAAAGTGGTGCGCTGCAAATAGGGGGCAACCACATGATGCTGCTAAAGAGTTAAACATGAAGGAGGTGAGTGCCTGCTGTGTGCAGCTCCATGCTGCAACCCGCTTCAAAGTTTAGCTAAATTGAAAAGTTGGGAGCAGAATTTTATATGTCGGTGGTTGTCTTGCAATCCGCATCACCCTTAAAACGCAATGTTTAAATGTAATCTTTGAAAATCCCTATTTTAACTTTTGAGAGTTTCACATGTTGTAATTTTGCAAAAGTTACGGCCATATTGGTGGTCACTTTTGAATGCCCCACCCCCATGGATATTGACTTTACAGGGGTTTTGAGCAGAGGTGATAAATGTCTGATCGGTGGGGTCCGACCATTGGAACCTTCACCAGTTCAGAGTACGGTGGTCCTGGAGTGCCCTATGTGAATGGAGCGGGACTACGCGCATGCTCGGCCACCGCCCCACTTCCTTTCTATGGGGCTACCGGAGATAGCCGAGTGATCATAATGAGAGAACTCTTTTTATAATGAGGTTTTTGGGGGAAATTTTATTTTTCTAACCAAACACAGGAGTGGACACAAAAAAAGGAGATGCATTAGTCTTTTCTTTATACCTTTCCTTCCCCTTGGATCCACTTCTGGCTTAGGTTTAAAAAAAAAAAAGAGCCAAAAGCTGCAACAAAAATGCGTGCGTGATTTGGCCATAAACTAATTTTTTTAAGCAATTTGAATCATAAGTGACAGTAAAGTATCACTTGCTGATAAGCTATTTCAAGTGGCAACAAAATATGGCTCCACCTCCTGTTGTCACTTTTACAAAAATGGCTGTGGCAACTGAACAGATTTTGTTTTTATTATCTCTTTTTAACTTCAAAAAAATAATAATGAATAACACGTTACCAAATTACGTCTTGTATCTCCGTGTGATATCCTAGTCTTATCTCACCGCACTACTGTCTGCGCACTGACCCTAAAATAAAAAAATTGATCTGTTTACATGAAGGTTTTTATACACCGACACACGCATAATGGGATGCCTTAAAAATAAAAACTTTGCATACATCATTGGATGCTGATTTGTGGACGAAAAATACCTATAGAAGTTAAAGGAGACCCCAAGTAATTACATCCTTTATACGGATCTGAAAAACTATGCGTATTGGGTCCGTGTTAAATCTGTATTACGGTTTGCACGATAAAGGATTATATTTTTACTAATTTCTAAAAATATGTATGGAAGTAAATAACTGATCTAATACTGACGTAATGCGGAACTTGTTATGGATTAAAATATGCCCATTTACAAGTATTTCTGGACGTAATATGGCTGTTATCTTTTACGGTCCTGTGACGAAGGCCTTAAGGTGAGAGTTTTGTTTTTTCCCCCATACAGGACAAAGAGCGAGAACTTGATGCAAAAAATATCTATGCTTTTCGTTTGTCCAAGCCTCCACCTAAGAGAGACACTGAGATTACACCCAGGAAGAAAGGTAAAAGAAAGATTTCTTTATAGAAACATAGAAGTATAAGATAACTGTATCTAAAAATGAAATCTGTTTTCATTATAGGGATGAACCATAGTGTTAACATAGGTGTCCAAACTAATGACTATGCCTCATGGCTGGACTTTCCTCCTCCACCTCCCCCACCTCTAGTTCCAACTGAAGATAAACTGGAGAGCGAGCAGGAAGTTCTGGTAATTAATTTAGACTTTTAAAAAAAAACAAAAAAAAAAAACCCGCTTCATGATACAGCATTTGCTAGTATTTTTCTTGCACATTTTTACCTTGCAGGAGTAGCAGCCTGTCCTTTGCGTGATGGTATTGTATTTTAATTGTGACATGGTAAACCCCCATCACTGTTGTCTGGTTCCCGATCCATAGTGTAATTTTGGTGTCCTATTCCTTCCTCTCCTACCCTTTAACCTGTTTATTTCCCTTCTTCCTCCTATTTGCATAATAACTTTTCCCACTTGGGTAGGCACTGCTATCATAGGGTCTTTTTGCTTTATTTGCTGCCTACCCTTTAAAGCGTAACCAAACGTTCGATCAACTTTTAGCATGTGTAATATAAATATGTTTTGTAATATACTTTATTAATAAATTTGGGGCTCTTTTTCTGTTTATATGTGTTTTAAGTGGCCACTCTGACACTTTTTTACTACATTTTATTTCTTGGATTTCTCCTGTTGCTAGCAGAAATCCGTACACCGTTTGAATGTATCGGTGTACGGACTCGGCTGCCTGTGAATACGGGTAGGTGGTGGCCCCATCCTGACGTCAGATGTGCACGACCCCATCCTGACCTCCGGAAGGTCTCTCTGCCTCTATAAACTACACAGTTCTCTTTAGTGTAACCAGCAGCAGCAGAGCACAGGGAAGAGACTGTGATGAGCTCTGCTGCTGTCCGGACAATAGTGTGTGTGAGAGGAGCTTCCATAGAAGTAGCGCAGGTCTAGCGGCGGTTCCCTGTCCCCTCTTCCCCTGTCCATATTACTGTAACCGGCAGCAGCAGAGCGCAGGGAAGAGACAGTGATGAGCTCTGCTGCTCTCCGGTCTATAGTATGTATGAGAGGCACTTCAGTAGCAGAAGCGCAGGTCTATTGAGGGTACAAGGGAGCCGCCGCTAGACCTGCGCTACTTCTATGGAAGTGCCTCTCACACATAGTATAGACCGGAGAGCAGCAGAGCTCATCAGTCTCTTCCATGCGCTCTGCTGCTACCGGTTACAGTACTGTGGACTGGGAAGAGGGGACGGGGAGCCGCAGCTAGACCTGCGCTACTTCTATGGAAGCGACTCTCACACATGCTATAGCCTGGACAGCAGCAGAGCTGTCATTCTCTTCCCTGCGCTCTGCTACCTCCAGTTATGGTACTATGGACAGGGGGAAGAGGGGACAGGGAGCTGCCGTTAGACCTGCGGATGTGACCTGACCATGTGAGAGCTGGGAGAGGAGGTATTTATCCGAGTGCTATCAGATACTTTATAAAACAAACTCATTGGTAGAGTAGAGAAGATGTGTCTGATATGGTAAATCCAAGATGTCCGAAGCAAAAGACAACTGTGCTGCAAAAGGACCTTTTGGTTTTCCTGATTGGCTGGCTGTTTAGGTGCATGATGGGAACTATGGGCAGATTGAATATTGCATACAGTACTGGCAAACATCACACACAGTAAGACACGCCCCTATACTCGCCCCTAGCAACTGGCCAGAATCGGGAAGTGTGAGAAAATAGATGTGGACTGTTTCACAAGAAAAAAAACTGCAAAAAAGGTACTTTGAAGTGAAAAAAAAATTGCTAGGAGTAATGTATTCATATAGAGGGACATAATAGCAGTTGAATTTATTTTTTTGCCAAAGTTTAGCTACGCTTTAAATTAAAATGTGCAAAAAACAAAAGAAAAGTGTCAGGTTGTTGTCAAATGCTGAGGAGCAACTGTCAGAGTTTGAAACGTCATGGAAAAAGTCACATTAAAATAGGAGCTACAATTCAATTTATGATACTATACATCCAACTACAAGGCTACTTGGTTGTTCATTTAACATGAGAAAATGTAAATAATTTTAAATCTTACTTTTCTGATATAGTTGTCTTCAAATAAATTAGTGTTTTGGATTGGTGAAAACCATTTTTTTTCTGTTCCTTAATCCATATTTGTTTTTCAAAGGATAATCTTGCGAAACAGCTCAAAGAAGAAGCAGAAAGGATTAAAAGAGAAAAACAAGAAGCAGAAATGCTTAAAAGAGAGCGAGAACAGGCACAACGAAAACAAGATCAAGAAGAAAAGTTAAATAGAAATAGGGAGCAGAAGATTTTGGAGGACAAAGCAAGGAAACTACGTGATGGTAAGATCACCTTAAAGGGGTTGTAAAGGCCTAAGAAATTGATGGCCTATGGAAGTGAATGGGAGAAGGCTGTAATACTGTGAACTGCCGCTACAAGTGTGTCGGTGATTCACAGTGTGAGCAGTAAAGGAAATGGAGGGGAAGTAGCGCTCGTAGGAGCGCTGCCACCCCTTCAAAACAGCTGATCGGCGGGGGGTGCCAGGAGTCGGATACCGACCGATGAGCTATTGATGGCCTATACTTGGGATAGGCTATCAATTTCTTAGGACTGGACAACCCATTTAAAAACATGAAGCAGCATTTTTATTGATTCATTAATGTGAAAATATAAATACTGTCTGGCCAGTATTTTTGGACAACATTCCAGGTGTGAAAATGTTTCGTTTTGTCGTGTGGAAGGAAACCAATTACTTTGTGATTAACCATAATGATATTAGAACTAAAGGGATTTGCCGTGACTCTGGGACTCCTTTCCATGTCCCTCAATAATTTCAACGAAGTGTGACCTCTGGAAATAAAACTGGGCGTATCTTGGAATCGGTGGACCACCACTGATCACTATTTTGACTTGTCCTATTGACTTTTAATAAAACACTTTTGTGGGAATACTCCTATAACCTAATCCATTTTGTGCATGATGGTAAATGGACTGATTATATAGCCTCAAAAATAGCCTGACTCCTGGTAGGGCTGGGCAATTAATCAGAAAAAAACGACACCGAAATTCAGCGCAGATAACCGAGGTCATCTTGCGCATTTCATTTTTTTTCCGGTTTCAACTGTATCTGCCTTACTATTCACTGTATAACGCTGGCCGCTCACGGCTCCGCGCAGACAGGCCCGATGACTTCAATGCCTCGCACCTCTCTATGCTGAGCTGTGAGCGGCTCAGCACGCATGTATTTAGAGTACGCTGCACTTCTGCCATATACCGGCGTTTCAGGCAGCTTATTGGTCCATTGAAGTCCTCCATGCCTTCCCCATTTATTTCTTGTTTCGCCTCAATGGACGCCCCATTAAGTTGTATATACACGGATGTTATATACAGAGATTATGGAGGTCCTTTGTGTTACCCCCATCAACCCTGTATATTACCCCCATCAACCCTGTTTATTACCCCCATCAACTCTGTATACAGGGATGAGGGGAGTTATGTAAGAGGGATGATGAGGGTAATATACAGGAATGAAAAAAGTTATATACAGGGATGATGTGGGTAATATACAGGGATGATGGAGGTTATATACAGGGACCCCCATCGTCCCTGTATATGCCAGCCCACCATCATACCTGTATATAACCCCTATTATTCCATCTATATAACCCCCATCATCCCAGTATATACCAGTCAGCTATCATCCTTAGACATTATACTGTGTGAGGGGCAGTATAAGGGGTATTTTATATACAGCCGGCTCAGGGGATCTATATTAATTAAATGCCGTGGCATGCTAATTGGGTGTGTGGCATGCAAAAGCTGTGTGGCCTGAAAATCTTTTATTAATCGAGGTTACATGTTCAATTAATCATGATTTGGATTTAGGTCATAATCTCACAGATGTACCTCCTGTGCTTTTGTGTGTGTATATATCTATATCTGCCTTACTTTCTGTGCAGTGGTCTAAAAAGAGAACAAGACATCTGCCGTGAAGGCAATTGCCCTACAGTCCATGTAACCAACTTGCCTAATATATCATCTTGTGTACCTCCAAATGATGTTGTGTTGTCTGTGTGAACATGAATTTGTCGTAAGAAATGTAATACATACAATATGATCAGGTCTCCATGTACACAGAAGAAAACAGCAAATTCTATATGATCCACTTCTACTGTAAATGCAATATGTAGGTGACAACATATCTGTAAACCATAAACCTGCCATACACTGTCTGATATTACTGCTCGATGCAGTACAAAATTTCGTACTCTATAATCGTACAAGATTTACCATCCTGTTGGGAAGCAGGTTGCGATCCTTCCCTCGTCTCAGTGAAATATCTCACCGTGTATGGCCAACGTGGAAGCTAGATACATTTCTACTCCTTTTCTGTTTCTTTTTAATGCAATTTCAGAATTTTATATATATATATTTTTTTAATTTAATACTTGCAGAATGGGAAAATGAGGAATTTGAAAGAAAGAGAAAAGAAGATTTGTTAAAAGAAGAAAAAGCTGTAAGAGAAGGCATAGATGGAAATGAAGAGGAAAGGCTTAAAAAAGAGCTTTTATTAGCAAAAATGTTTGAAATTGATAGGGAAAAACAAGATCCATTTTACCCTGACCACTCTAAACCTGCTCCAACACCACTTGTGGATACTTCGCTAAAAATTGAAACAACAGATACAAAGCATAAAACATACATGTTCTCAGAGCCAACTGAGAAACTGTTTAATGGCCTTCCAGTCCATGGAGGACACGAGCCAAAAAGAGATGTCCAGAGTCATAAAAACACAGTGGATACCAATGGGGACTTCACATTTGGAAGTTATACTCCGTCTTTTGGAAGAGGGAGATCATCTGTTCATAATCAAAGGAAAGAAGTGTTGGAGGAGCCTATTATAACTACTTCAAAGCTGGACATACAAAAAGATAAAAAATCTAGTTTAATGGATCAACTTTTTGGAAATGGCTCTAATGCTACATTGCCTTCCATTTCCAGAGTTGGAGACCAAGATAGTCTTATTTCAAACAACAGCAAAATCCTAGATCAGGACTCCAGCAACACTTTACCTTGGGAACAAAACGGCAAAATCAGAGGGAAAAATGTGTTCTTATCTGGTGATGGGAAAAATTCCATCGCCGGTAGAAGCCGCTTACAGAACACACCAGGAAGGACAGCAATAAAGGCTGTTAACTCTGTAGAAGATGAAATTGAAGAATTAGCATTATAGGAAAGATGTAAATGTATCTGTTCAATATTTATGGCATAGTAAATATGTAAGGACTCTTTAAAGCGTACCTCCACTTTCACTGAAAAAAGATTATAGTGCAGGAGTGTGCACTATGATCAATTTTACAAGTAACTTTTATTAGCGATTCTGCTTCGAACAGCAGCACGAACTGCTGATCTCCATGGCTCCCATATGCAGAACGGCCGTTAGTGCCATAGAATTCTATAGCGCTGTCAACTGTTCTGCATACGGGAGCCATAGAGACGTGCAGGATCCTGTCTCTAACTACAGAGTTATGATCCGCCGGCAGCATAGACTATAGGCAGTCTGTGCTGCTGCTAGAAGCAGAATCGCTAATAAAAGCTATTTAGAAAAATTATTATTGTGCACGCTCCTGCAATACAATAGTTTTTCAGTAAAAGTGGAGGTATGCTTTAAATGTGTCTGTGTATTGTATATTTTTAATTGCTACTATTTTTCTTGAAGTTTTATTAAATTATTTCCAAGGTACCCTCTAAGATTTTGACTGGGATGTACAGTTACTGTCCCTGTTTTCAGTGTGTGTGTATATATATATATATATATATATATATATATATTTAAAAAAATATATGTAGGATATGCGAATAAATTCAATTTGATTAAACAAACTTATTTCTTGTTAATATCATCGGGACACACAGCACCATGGATATAGTCCCCTGCCACTAGGAGGCAACAAGTGGGAAAGTCTTGTCTCTGCCCAGGCAGGCCATACCCTTCCCACAGACACTGGCTAATTAAGTTTTTAGTCTAGTATCCGTAGAAGGCAAACGTGACCTGATACAAAGGTCCGCTGCTTTGTTTTATTTTAGTTTTCTTTATTTCTATTCTCTCCTTGCAGGTGGGTTGTCAGCCAGATAACAGCCTAGTTAGTCACATGGGGGTGCCGGTAAACCAGACAGTCCTTTGCACTAAATTTTCCTCTCTGCCGGTCAACTAACTTGTCTTTCTGCATCTGAAGACGGAGAGTGCCAGTTACCCCACTATACATTTTGAACTTACGGATGAGGTGACCCTGCATACACCCGAAATCTTTAGAGGGTGAATAGATTATTTTCCATTCCCCCTCCCCCACCTACACCATTTGGAGACCCTATGACCGCACCCCTGGAGAGACATCCCATCCGTTGGACAGGAAACATGAGGATATAAAAAGGGACACGCCCCTCCACACACCCAGTTAGGTTTCCTGTCCCCCCGGATGGAAGGATTGTCCTGAGGAAAAACCCTTCTCCTGGGGTTGCAGACCCCCTAGCAAGGTCTTACCTTATTTTCACTAGGGGTGCTCTGGAAGGTGTAAGTCTCCTTTGAAAGGAGCAACCTTAAGCCTGGTAGAGGTACTCTCTCCTCTCCCGGTCCATCGCCTCCCTCCTTGGAGGTGGTTTAAGGTCCACACAGTGGTCCTTCCTCTGGCGGGGAGCGGTTTCCCAGGGTCCTGTTCGGCTCTCTGGGTTGGACGATGCCCAGTGTTGGCGGCTTCCGGCGCATTCACTGGAGACTTCCGGTCGCTGCGAGGCGTCACTTCTGGCGGGGTGACGCGTCCAACACTCCAGGAGGCTGTAGTTCCGGTGATCCATGCAGGGAGGAGGCACTCCAGCGTCCGGAGCTGAGGGCCGCACAGCAAATCCAAGGCCTATTTAGGCCTGAACAGCAGGAGCTTCGGTCTCCAGTCTTCTTCCTCCATTATGGACGCACTGACCGATCGGACGCCACCCAATCCTCCAGTCCGGTACTTGAGGAAGGCAGGACTATGGGGTAAGATAAAAAAAACAAAAAGACTCTTCCTTACTAAATACTGTTCCCCTTTCTTTTGTACATATGTTTAGGCCAGGGATTGTCCTAGGAAAAAACAGGATAAGGCCCGCAACAAGGAATGTGCTGTGTGTAAAAAAACTAGCATCATCCTATAATAAAAGGCTTGGTCAGAAATGTTTAGGAAGAGTCTACAAACTTAGCCTCAAGTATCAGAGATATTGTGAGCGCAGAAGTTAGATACTCCCTAAAATCCCTTAAAAGGAAAATAAGATTTACCATCTGCCTCTTCTAGCCGGATAGGTTCTGATTCCTCAGCTGAGGAGGATTCTCAACTAGAAGAAGGGGAGTACAGCTCCTTAGATTTCTCAGGTAAAGACGAGGGAGGGAGGAATTTGTTCCCAACAGAAGACATAGACCTACTCCTCAAGATTCTAAGGGCTACAATGAACATTGATGATCCTAAGGAACCTCGGTCTGTCCAGGACATAATATTTCAAGGCCTAGGGCCTAAAAAGAATAGAACCTTTCCCATCCATAGAAACATAACCAGCCTCATTAAAAGAGAATGGAAAAGTCCTGATAGGAAAGCAGGTATCCCTTAAAAGGAAGTATCCCTTTGAGGACGATGTATGTAAAGACTGGGATAACACCCCTAGAGTTGATGCCCCAGTGGCTAAAATTTCAAGGAAACACTCCCTTCCCTTTGAAGGTCTAAGCTCCATGTCTGACCCTATGTATAGGAAGGCCGACTTCTATCTAAAAAATACCTGGGAAGCTTCTACAGGGGCCTTTAAACCTGGCATTGCAGCCACCTGTGTGGCAAGATCTCTGAAAATTTGGCTCGCACAATTAGAGCTTCATCTAAAAGACAAGACCTCTAGGGATCAAATCTTCTCCCTTCCAATACTTTCCAAGGCCGCAGACTTCTTGGCAGATGCCTCAGTAGACTCTGTACGCCTTTCTGCCAGATCAGCAGCCCTGTCAAATTCTGCTAGACGATCTATCTGGCTAAAAACCTGGAAAGGAGACACTGGATCCAAAGGGAAGCTGTGCGCTATTCCCTGCTCTGGAGATTATCTTTTTGGACCCCCGCTTGACGACCTACTGGAAAAAGCATCAGATGTCAAGAAGGGGTTCCCTACACAGGCAAGGCCAACAAAAGATTCCTTTCGCCCCAAAAGGCCTAATAACCAGAGACCTAACCCTAGGGGACAGGACTTTAGGTCCTCAAGATTTACAAGGAAGAATAAGGCCATTCTCTTCAGGCCCCAAAACGACCCTAAAAATAGAGTCCAACAATGACGCCAAAAGGTCCATGGTGGGGGTAGTCTTTCCCTGTTTTTCAAGGATTGGCAGAAAATATCTGCGAATCCTTGGATCCTAGGAATCGTAAAGACAGGGTACGTGCTAGAGTTGAGGTCTCTTCCCCCAGACAGATTTATTTTTTTCCCACAAGGTTTTTAAGGGACCCAGAACAGCAGAAAGTCCTAGAATTAGAAGTCCTAATTCAGGTTCCAAGCACAGAGACAGGTCAGGGCTTTTATTCCCCTCACTTCCTGGTGAGCATACAAGGAGGAAAACACAGGGTCATAATAAACTTAAAATGATTAAATCTTTATCTGACATACAAAATATTCTGCATGGAGAGTATTGCTTAAACTATAAATCTCCTCTCCAGGGATTGCGTGATGGCATCAATAGACCTGGAGGATGCTTACTACCACGTATCCATATGTCAGCATCATCATCAAAAATATCTGAGGGTAGCAGTGACCCTCAATGGGTCTTTACTTCACCTACAATACAGAGCCCTTCCCCTTTGGCATCTCACAATCTCCAAGGGTATTCTCAAAACTAATAGCGGAAATTACCTCTTACATCAGGACGAACGACATCCTCCTGATCCCGTACCTGGACGATGTTTTGTTGGTCGCAGAAACATCTCAGACCTTGACCCTACAAATACAAATAGTTTTCGCTATACAAACAAGGTTAGGCTGGAACATAAATGTAAAAAAATCTAATTTAAACCCATCAAACAGATGCGTATATTCTGCTAGACTCCTCCAAGCAGATGTCCTTCCTTCCAGAAGACCAAATCAATCCCCTGATAGACAGAGTATCAGAACTCTACCTAGGCCATATGAAATTTTTCAGGAAGGCTATGTCCATCCTGGGCCTCATGACATCCTGCATCCCAGCTGTACTATGGGCTCACTTCAGGTCCAGGGTCCTACAGTGAGACATTTTAAATCAGTGGGACAGGAGCAGTCTCGCCCTAGACCAACCCCTACACATCTCATCCGCAGCCAGGCTGTCTCTCAGATGTTGGTTAAACAGGGAGAACCTCATGCGGGGTATTCCATGGAAGTTAACCCCTACTCTCAACATTACCACAGACGCGAGTCCTTGGGGGTGGGGAGCTTATTTCGACTACTCTTTTTTTTTTTTTCTTCACGGTCAGTGGGATTAACAGACCGTTCAGAGATCCTTCAACTTCAGGGAGCTGGCGGCAGTTCTTTAGGCCTTGAAGGGATCCATACCAGCAATTTCAGGTCGACACTTAAAAATCTATTCCGACAACACGACCACAGTGTCTTATATAAATCGTCAAGGGGGTACAAGATCGGCCTTGCTGATGGACTTATCCTCACAGATCTTTTCTCTTGCAGAACACCAACTATTGACCCTATCCGCTGTCCATCTGAATGGTAAAGACAACCAGGTGGCAGACTTTTTAAGCCGAGAAAGGCTTCGCAAGTCAGAATGGTGTCTGAATACAGCAGTATTTCAGAAGATTATCCTCAAATGGGGGACCCCATCAATAGATCTATTTGCGTCCAGGGAAAACAGAAAGGCCCAAAGATTCTTCTCCCTAAACCCCTCAGAACACCCAACAGCAATAGACGCATTCTCCCAGTGTTGGAGTCAAGAGAGGGGCTATGCATCCCCCCCTGAACCTTCTCCCAAGAGTAATAAGAAAAGTCAGAGAAGACCAGGGCAACGTGATATTAATAGCCCCCTTCTAGTCAAAGAGACCATGGTTCACGTGGTTGAGAAAAATGTCTTCAGACCAACCATGGGTTCTCCCGAACATGTCAGATCTCCTATACCAGGGCCCAGTAATGCACCCCGACATTCAGAAACTCCATCTGACAGCCTGGAAACTGAGAGGATAATCCTTAGGCAAAGAGGATTCGCAGAATCTGTCATTTCCACCCTACTATCCAGTAGAAAACAGGTTACCTCAAAAATATATTTGAGGGCCTGGAAAGCTTTTCTTGAATTTTGCAGGCAGGGATGTTAATCCTTTAACCAAACCAGATATCCCTTTTTAATATTGGATTTTCTCCAGGCAGGATTAAATAAAAACCTTAGGCCTAGTACGTTAAAGATTCCGATTTCTGCTTTTAAATTCCTTTTTTAATTCAAAATTAGCAGAACACCCCTGGATTAAGCGATTCCTAACCGCTTCCTGCAGACTTAAACCACAGATAAGATCCCCAGTTCCTCCCTGGGACTTAAACATCGTTCTCCAGGCTATGATAAATCCACCTTTTGAACCAATAGACTATCTCCATGAAAATGCTCCCACTTAAAATTACATTCTTGTTATCCATTACATCAGCCCGTAGAGTGAGTGAGATTCAGGCCCTTTCTGCCTTTCCTCCACATACCCTACTGTTCAATGATCGAGTCATCTTAAAAATCTTAACCGGATTTCTTCCTAAAGTGGTCTCCCCCTCATTTAGGCCAAGAGATTGTTCTTCCCTCCTTTTGCGATTCCCCAAAAAATCAGAGGGAACAACAGTTTAACTGCCTAGACGTAAGCAGACGCCTAGTCCAGTACCTAAAGATTACCAAGGATCTAAGATCCTCAGAAAATTTGTTTGTCCAGTTTCAGGATCATAACAAAGGTTCGGCAGCCAGTAGAGCCACTAAAGCTAGGTGGATTAAGGAGGCCATACAATTAGCCTACAGAAATCATAAGCTCACACCCCCAGAGTTTTTTGGAGCTCAATCCACCAGAGCTGTGTCCACTTCGTGGGCTGAGAGAGCAGAGGCATCTCTATACCATATATGCAAGGCTGCTACATGGTGTTCTCACACCTTTTTCAAGCATTACCGATTACAACTGCATACAGCCTCTGACTTGGCCTTTGGTAGAAAGGCGCTACAAGCTGTGGTCCCACCCTAAATACTAATTTCTATTTTACATCTCCAGGGGTGCTTTCATAGGTGAAAGGGTAACAGATTGATTACTTACTGGTAATCGGTTTTTCAAGAACCTATGACCACACCCCTCTGTTACCCTCCCTATTGTTTGTAGCAGATACAGCCCTCATAAGGTAGTTCGCTAACATAAATTCAAAGGGATTCCTTGTAAATACTGTATGTGTGTGTGTGTGTGTATATATATATATATATATATATATATATATAATATAATATAATATAATGGTGTTAGGGAATTTCACTTGGGTGGTGCAAAAAAAAAAACCAATATAAACTAAACTATTTCTCATCCTGAGTTTTTTTCTAAATACTGGGTGTGTGGAGAGGTGTGTCCCTTTTTATATCGGCCGGTTTCCTGTCCAATAGATGGGATGTCTCTCCAGGGGTGCTGTCATAGGTTCTTGAAAAAACGATTACCGGTAAGTAATCAATCTTTTTTTGGAAGGGGGATTTATTTTTCTAGACCTCCCCAGAGATTGGCGCATATTTTTTTTTCTATTTTTTTTACTTGCCTGTACTCTTGGCGCACAATTTCCTGTTGCTTGACGTTGGTGGAAGGGTTGCCAAGTTTGCGCCATTGTGCTTAGTATCTCTCCTTTTTTGTTCCACCACCTGCCTGTAACATGTTGGGCTTTGTTCCCCTCCCTCTTCCATGTCAAAAGTTGGTTTGGAGGGAGGTTTTCCTGGGGGTAGGGGCGCGTGTTTACAGAGGGCCGTGATCTCCTAAAGCTGGCACCATTTTCAAACTATCTGAAGAATTGACCTCTGCAGTTCAGCTTGTCTGTTGGAATCATCTTCTCCTTCTTTGGTCTACAGAGGTACACTTCTCCAAGGATCTGGTAGGCCAGCCTTTTGGCTGTAATGTTATTTTTGTGCAACTTCCCCAGGGGTTCATGTTCCCTTAGACATTGCTGTTTTTGTTTTTTTTCTCTTTCTTCCTCCCTTCTGTCATGTCCTATACAGGTGACCCTCATTTAGTGAGCCTCTTGACAAAATCTTGGATTCCTAAGTCTAATTTGATGCTTGAAGGTTCCCCTTTGGGCCCCCGGCTTTTGCATCTGCCTGGGTGAGTAAGATCTGCTCGGTGCAGGAGAAGCAGCTGCATCGTGGTATCCTGGCAGTACCGCCGCAGCAGGATTTAGCAGGGCTTTCCTCTCAGGTGATCTACGCCTCAATTTTTATTTGAGGCTTCCCTTCAGTCAGCCCACTTCAATGTCCTGGCATCAGTTAATTCGATTGCCATTTGGTGCTCTATTTGGCTGAAGTCTGATCGGCCTTCCTTTTGTTAGTGGCAGGCTTTTTGGTAAACTCCTGTAGATGATTTCTGAAGCTACTGACGGTAAGAGCTCTTTTTTGCCTCATAATCGCCCTCACCGTACGCAGCCTTTTTCTCAAGTCTCGGTGTTTTCGTACTTTTTACAAGCGTTTCCTCCAAGTGATTTGGGTTATTTTTTTTCAGACCAGACAGGAGGAATAGCTGTCCCAACGATTCCAGGTGACCATCTTTCAAGCCTAGACTTGGTTGGTATGTGTGGGCCAGAAGTCCACCTCTGCCAAGACATCTTCACATGAAGATCCAAGTGGGGGGGACAACTTCTTTTTTTTTTTTCCTTTCAGGAGACACATTGCTCTCTTATGAGTTAGGGAGGTGGGGTCGATCAGATACAAGATAGTTTTGTCAACTCCGCCTCATGCATCAGATCGCGCTTCTGGTTTTTTTTCCAGGCTGTTTGTTCCTTTTTCCTATAGAAAATTATTTTCCCAGTTATCGGAACATTTTAAGGGAAAAAGGACAGGTCTCTTCATTCAATAGTGGACTTGAGGCTAAAGCGCTTTGTTCGTGCTCAGAGTTTTCTCTACATTTCCAATATGTTTTCTGTGCCAGGGGAGTCGCTGTTGTCCGTGGAACACCTCTTTCGGGCGTTGCGATGCTTGGAGACCTCACCGGCCATCATGACGGGTCGGTCTTTTCTTCATATACAGTGGCTTGTCATGTCAACGGATGCCAGACTGTCCAGGTGAGGTGCAGTTTTTGATCTTAACACGGTTCAGGGAACTTGGTCACAGGAGGAGATGTCCTTTCAGATCACTCTTCCGAATATAGGGCATTTTTTTTCGCCCCCTCCCATTGGGACTCTTCTTCAGGGTTGGCTGATCAGGATCCAGGAGCGACAGAGAGCAGGAATCTAGAATCTGATCTCCCCAGTACATCATAAGTATGTTGCACAAACCAGAACTATCACAAATCATATGGATATCAACAATAAGGTTATTTACCTGTAGTGGACATTATGGCAGATGACTATTTTCCTATCCGAGGAACAACTCAACACGCATTTTGCTTCCTTCGTCAGGAGGTGATTATGCTAGTGGCTTACACGTTTAAATACTGACCCTAGTGTAGTGATGTCCAATGGCGCATAGCAAGTCACATCCCTCTCCATACGTCAGACCATCCGCGTCACGGCCGGAAGCTTGCGTGCCAAATACCAAGCCTCGTTCCCAGTCATTGTTTTGACAACTTCCGGTCCGACGCTAGAGAGACCATGTGACATCCACGCGCACCTATCACAACCCAGGTAAATAAATCCAGTAATATCGGACATCCAATTGGTATGAGAAAGATGTCATCTGCCATATTGGACAACCCTAATCTATATACATAGATAAAGAAAATAAAGCATAATTTACATAAGTACAAAGTTATACGTCCCACTCAATACATATAATCCATCCGTAAATTAATTAGTTATAGAAAACTTCTTCCATATACCAGAAATTCTGCATATATACACATGTATTACACACAGTGCTCGCAAAAAATTATATATCACGTCCACGCGCATATGCACCAGCGGAACAACCAGATCACTTTTTTATCCAAAAATACATTTTATAAACGACCCCTTTGATTTATTATAAAAATGGTATACACTACCATATGTGCTAAAAAATATATGAAAAAATAAAATAAATAAGAGGACCGTAAAAGATGGACCATACATAAACAGTGCAAATTATCATAAATGGATTCGCGAAAGATCATACCCTTCAAAAAACCGGATGGCCAACACCAAGGTCCCGCAATGCATATCGATGCCCCGCAGGAAACTGTGCCCAAACCAGCCAGATTCTATCTGGCATGAGCATCCCGAATCCATATGAATTCTGAAAAATATGTAGTGCATTAATATGTGATATATATATAACTTATGTATGAAAAAAATATAAAAATATATATATTTGAATAAAAATATATAAATAATTAATTAGAAATACATTTATATATATTTTTTATGAATAGATGATTATTAAGAGGGAGATACATCCTACAAAATATTACACAGAATTTACCCCACTCCAAAAAATTATCTAAATCTAATCTAAATATGTGACCCAATGTCTCTGCATATTAATGTTTTGTGTTCATATTAAATCAAAAATGGTGTAATCATAAGTGAAATAATCTTCATAGTCAAATTATACCATTCCACATACATATTGTTTAGATTTATAAGTAGAAGTGTAGACATAATTCTTCTTTATTATCTTCTTATTGTTCACTCTTTTCTCTTCATCCTACATAGGTTCCGAAAATTTTATTTTGTTCAGTATGACATCAATAATTTCAGTATTCATATTATGGTAAGGTCCAGTCTCTCGACACTAGCAAAAAATAAAACCGCATTAGTCATAGACCAATAACTATAAAAAAAGATGCAAAACTTAGTGATTCATTTAAGCCTCTTGGGGACAGGGTGTCCAAAGTTATAATCCACTTCATTTCCTTTCTTAGGAGACTTTTAACGATATCACCCCCATGATTACCCAAGTAGATACGGTCAATTCCCTTTACTCTGAGTAATCTCCAGTTACTACCATGATGTTCCTTAAAATGTCTTGTAAGGGGTCTACTTCTGTCACCAAATTCTACCTCATCATCTTTATTTTTGTTTATTTTGAATACCCTTAATGTCCCGAATGTGCTCCATTACACGTACTTTCAGTTCCCTTGAGGTCATCCCAATATAGATCTTTCTGCAGGGACAATAAATATCATTCCTCGTATTGCAATTTACAAAATGTACAATTTTGTACATCTTGGTGCAATCCGAGCCAGAGAAAGAATCAGTCCTTTCCATTACCTGACAGCTCCACATTTGCCACATGACACATTACCCCATTTGGGCCCTCTTGATCCAAATATATATTGTTTGGATAAGGGGGGAACATAATGGCTCCGAACAAGCATGTCACGGAGATTAGGGGTAAGTATTTTAGATAAACCTTTATCAGTTTCAGTATCGACCAATGTTTGTGGAATATCCCACGCATGGTATTCCACTGCTTATAGTAACCTGATCATACATCTTTGTCAGGCCCTTTTCTTCCTTGAGATTTCAGAAGATCGGTTCTAGTCTTGGTCTTAGCATGTTCATATTCACGAATCACCTCCGTTTTTTAATAGCCTCTATTGAGGAATCTTTTCATCAGATCATTGGACCGATGTTCAAAACTATCATCAGAAGAGAAAATCCTTCTAGCTCTAAGAAATTGCCCCCTTGGGATAGCCCTAATGATGTGTCTAGGGTGGGAGGAGTCAGCCATTAGATACGAATTAACAGAGCTGGTTTTTCGAAAAATATCGGTATTGAGTTTATAATCCGCTTCAATTAGTATTTTTAGATCCAAGAAATCGATTTCGGTTTTACTGTATTTGCTCACGTTTGATGCCCATTTCGTTAGTGTTCAAATAATCCAAGAACAGATTAAGCTCATCTTCAGTACCCTGCCAAATAAACAAAACGTCATCTATGAAACGCCTCCAGGATACCACATGCCTTTCATAGCAAAATTCTTCAGTTGAAATAAAAGATCTCTCCCAAAAACCCATAAATAAGTTTGCATAAGATGGGGCGCAGGTTGCCCCCATCGCGGTTCCCCGATTTTGCAAATAATATTTATCTTTGAAAACAAAAAAATTATGTCTCAACACAAATTCCAAAAGTTCCAAAATGAGTTCAACCATTTCAATAGCCATATTCCCTGTCTGCATAAAAAAATCTACAAGCACGTAGACCATGATCGTGATGGATGGAAGTATACAAGGATTCAACATCACTTGTAACAAGGTACATATCATGTTCCAATCTTAGGTCTTCAAGTGATACAAGGATATCCATTGAATCACGGATGTATGATGGAAGAGTTTCCACATGAGGTCTAAGGTAGAAGTCCATAAATCTACACGTCATTTCACAGATCCCATCAATCCCCAAAATGTTAAATGCCTACCTGGAGGGCATTTAACATTTTTATGCACTTTGGCTAAACAGTACAACATTGGAACTTTAGGTTCTCTGACAATCAAACCCTCATGAACCTCCCGTGTAATAATGCCCCTATCAACTGCTAGCCGCAAAATGGTATCCAACTTGGAGTTGACCAACCTCATAGGATTTTGCCCTAAAACCCTATAGGTGTCCATATTGTTTCATTATCTCCCTGCCTCTCACTCATACATGTCACTAGGCCACGCCACGACATTACCACCCTTGTCCGTAGGTTTAAATACAACATTTTTCATTTGCTTTAATTCCTTCAATGCCACCCTTTCACAAGGTTTCAAATTATCACCAAATTTATTAGATACCTTTCTCAAGTCTTCAGTGACTAACGTGACAAAAATATCAACCTGCGGAAAAAGGGAAAAGGATGGAAATGTTGTGGATTTTTTGCGAGTGCACGGGGGAAATTTAGTTACAACTACATCTCCTTCAAAATTTTCCTCCCGTAATTCCTCCAATGCTTTAAGAGTCTCTCTTTCAACATCATTACAAGGTACAAACTCTTCTGGACTAGAGAAATAACGTTTCAACATCAGCTTGTGAGCAAAAAGATGCAAATCTTTGACGGCTTCAAAGAAGTCAAAGTTCACAGAAGGGGAACAGGTCAATCCCCTACTTAAAGGGAATGTGTTGCCAGAAAAACATGTTTTTTTTTAAAAAATTAAACATTTAGTGTGTGGGTGATTAAACATTGTTCAAATTTTTTTTATTTTTTTCACGAGTCAGGAAATATTATAAATTATTTCTAATTTATAATACTACCCATTTTTGGTCACTAGATGGAGCTGTTCCCAAAATTGCAGCATTGCAACATTGGGTTAAAAGCCCTCGCTCTAGTGAGCTCTCAGCATCCCCCCCTCCTTTATCCTGGCTAGTGCCGGGATAAACGAGGGGTTTGAAAGGTTTAACCTCCTACACTGTGTGTCGCCATTTTTTGAGGTAACCCACAGTGTAGTAGGTTTACATACAGTAGTAAACACACACAAACACTAACATACATTGAAATCTCTTACCTGCTCCTGCCGCCGCGGTTCCCTCCGGCCCGTCCGCTCCGTTTGCTGCCGCTGTTCCATGTGCACAAGTCCGGAAGCCGCGACAGGAAGTAGTAATATTACTGTCCGGCCGCGACTTCCGGTCCACAGGAAAATGGCGCCGGACGGCGCCAATTTCGAATAGGACTGTGTGGGAGCGGCGCATGCGCAGTTCCCACACAGACGCCGTACACGGCAGTCAATGGGACGGGAGCCGTTCGCAGTCCCTATGGGACTGTGGCTGCCGTATTCCATGTCTGTGTGTGTCGTTAATCGACACACACAGAAATGGAACAAAAAATGGCAGCCCCCATAGGGAAGAAAAAGTGTAAAAATAAGAAACAGTAAAACACAAACACACAAATGAATATAAACGTTTTCATTAAAGCACTAACATCTTTAACATATAAAAAAATTATTTGTGATGACACTGTTCCTTTAAAACCGAAATTTGAGCCTCAGAAAAGATAGCAGCCAAATTAATTACCTCTAATACTTCTTTGTTGTCACCTGGCTCTCTCTGGTGCCTCCCATAATTCATCCTTTTCTGATAATTCCAAGTGTGCATCCGGAATCTCTCCGATTTCTTCTCGCTTTATTATGGGTGTACGTTTGTCTAAAAAACGTTCCCCTGGAGTGCTTCTGGTAGATGACTCAGAGGATGATCGTGATAAGGAAAGTGGTCTTCCTGATCTTTGCCATCTGTATGCACTATTAGACTGATAATCAGAGAGGTCTCTTTTAAATTTCTTAGCCTTATCCTCTAGTACCTCACTTTCCCACTTTTTCAGCTCTTTCTTTAATTTGTCGTTCAAATCCTCAATGTCCACTTCAGTAGCTTCTAGAGTTTTTTCGTCTAGTCTAATAAGGAGTTCTAAGAAATTCCTTGAACAAATTTTACATGACTCCTCCCATTTACTCCTAAAGGTTATGTCATCGACCGGAAAAGAGGGGAACAATTGAATTCTTAGCCCAGAAAACCTCAGTCAGCCAAGGTCGAATGTGGAAGGCCTATTTCCACTGGTGTGAACAGAGTAATTTCCATCCTATAAAATGTTTCACAACTAGAATTCTGTCTTTCCTGCAATCGGGTCTTGAACAGGGACTTGGCTTTCATTCCCTGAAGGGTCAGGCCTCTGCTCTGTCCATTCTTTTTCAGAGAACTTTTGGTATTTCATTCTCAGGTGAAGACTTTTTGCAAGGGGTGTCTTATGCGGTTACTCGTTTTAGATGTGCCATTGAGCCTTAGGATTTTAAATTGGTTCCCCGGAGCTTTTCAGGTAGCTCCTTTCGAACCCTTTAGAGACAATCCGCCGCGTCTCCCTTCCTGGAAGGTATTTTTTATGTTCGCTGCCACCTCCATCAGGCGGGTCTGGAGCTTGCTGCATTGTACTGCAAGTCACCCTTTTTGGTCATCCATACGGATAAGGTGGTGTTTTGTCCTTCCTACTAAAAATAATCTCTGCTTTCCATATCAATAAAGAGATGTCGTCCGTCCGTCCCCCCCTTTTTTTTTTTTTTTTTGCCTCTTCTCCATCTTATCAGATCGAGTGAGCTTTTATGATTTGGTCTATCCGGCTGCGACTGAGTTGTTTCAGTGCTCCAATTTATTTATTTTTGTTGATCCTCAAGGGCCATGTAAGGCTTTGCCTGTATCCGGGCCACCATTGCGTGTTAGATCCAGTCTGGGATTTTGGAAACCTATCTGTCCAGGATAAAGTTCCTCCCCTTTGGGTTACTGACCATTCTGCAGGGGCTGTTGGTGCCTCCTGGGCGGTAAGGCATCAAGCTTTACCTGGGCTTCTGTGCACACCTTTAATACGTTTTATTCATTCTTTGGCATCTGCTGATGCCAGTCTGGGTCGCAGGGTGCTTCAGACAGCTGTTTGCTAGGCGGGTCGCATAACTATACTTTTACTTTGTAATTCCAACCCCCTAGACTGCTTCAGGACGTCCCATGGTGCTGTGGCCCCCAATGATATTAATGGGACAACAAGATTTTTGTACTCACCATAAAATCTTTTTTTGTTGAATTCATTGGGGGACACCGATCCCGCCCTCTTCTTTTGGTCTGTTCCAGGCCCATGATCCGTTTTTCTGAATCATGGACATGTTTTGCTTTTTTTTTTTTTGCTTTTCTCCTACTGCTTTTGATCAAACTAAATTAGCCAGTGTCTATGTGAGAAGGATATGGCCTGCATGGGCGGAGCCAAGACTCTTTCCTATCTAGTGTCGCCTCCTAGTGGCAGGGGTCTATACCCATGGTGCTGTGTCCCTCAGTTAAGTCAATGAGGAATAAATTTTACAGTGAGTACAAAGGTCTTGTCATTCTCCCGTTTTAAAATTGTCCTTCAAGCATTCAATGGAATATTGATAGTACTGTACAATCTTGCACTGTGCTACATTATAAATTCATTATTAGTTTAAGATGAGGCATGGATTCTGCAAAAAATTATAATTATTTCCTACCTACACCTACAAGTTGTGCATTTAAAGAATTCATTTTTTTTTAAGTAAGTTATTTATTTTTCTTCCACATGGTGGGAAGTATTAAAAATTAAATAATAATTTGAAATGTTTTCCTATGTTGGTCACCAACATAATATTTTAATTGTAATATTTTATTAAATAAAAACACATTTCTAAAAAAAAAAAAATAATTCATGACACCTTTCCTTTTAAAGTTGTTCAAATTTGTATTAAAAAAAATGTTAAAGGGATGCTGAAAATAGCTTTATAATAATTAATAACTTAATAAAAAGAAACACTAAATTATCTTAACCTATTCTGTAGTCTAAGGCCTCATGCACACGACCGTAGCCATGTGCACGGCCGTGATTTTCGGGTCGGCCGGGGGTGGAGTGTCACCCGCAAATCGCGGGCTGTGCACATGGCCAGGGACATTCTTTGCTATGAGCCTGGACCGCAGAACACGGCCGTAATAAGACATGCCTGTTCTTTCTGCGGTCCCGACTCCTGGGCCATGCATGGACCGTGGAAACCACGGTCGTGTGCATGGCCCCATAGGAATGAATAGGGCCGCAATTCTCCCGTGGATTTTCGGGGGAATTGCAGCCGCAAAAGCACGTTTGTGTGCATGGGGCCTTAAATATTTAATTCAAAGAGCATCTCTAATAAAATTATTTTTGTGTTTTTGTTTTTTTTGCACAAATTTACAATAATTTAATTATATATTTTTTACTATATGAGGGTAATTTATGTTTGAGTAACTTAAATTGTCATTCTCCTGAATTTCATGTGGGTTTTTATGCCTCACAAGGAAATTTTAGTGGTCCCATCCCTATTAGAATACATAGATTCTTCTGATAGTCCTCTAGTGTCACATACTGTAACGTCTATGGCCGGGGGCCGTCGTTCAGACTTACCCTCTGACGGCCCCGGCCATGGACATCTGTCTTCTCGGCGTCCACTCCCTCCAGGGAGACGCCGGCACTCACTTCCGGGTCCTCTGACTGTTTCCCGCAGGGCGCACGGGCCCCGTGTGCAGGGCCTTAATGGGCCAGTACGCGTCCAGCTGTCACCAACCAATAACTAGCCCAAATGGCTGCTGGACTATAAAAAGGGGCTCTGAGCTCTTGTTCCTCGCCTGTGCGTTGTTCTATACCTAAGTTTGTCTTGCAAATGGTCTCCCAGTGTTTCCTAGTTCCCAGTGTTACCCCGTTCCTGCTGCCTGTACCCTGTATCCCGTGCTATCGTATCTACTGAGAAAGTCGTCGTGTCTTCCACTGCATCCACGGTGCCACCTGCTGTGAAAGTCAAGTCGTGCTTCCGCTACTGTCTACATTGCCTCAGGTACCTGTTCTGAACTATAGACATTGCTTTGTACCTTGTTGGGCAGCTGCTACCCCGCTACGCACATTTCTGACTCGCAGGACATGTGATTGGTCAATGCCTTTTCTGAACAAATCTACAGGCTGCACTGTATACAATAGTTCAGTGATATGCGAGCGCCTGTCCATATGTGCTGTTAGGGCATATGGATGTCTTAGATAGAGGACAACCACTCTGGATCCTTCCTTATGGACACAAGAACCGCTAGGAGAGAGAGAGAGTTCCCCTCTGGTGGACTGAACCCAATAGTTGTCCATTCATTTAAATGAGTGCAATGTAATAGTACATTTACCCTGCAACCTTCAGACCCGCTGAACCTCTAGGCGATCAGCTAATTGTGAGGCCTTTTTGAGACCACTCTTACGATACAACAGAAAGTCTATGAGCCCGATACATCGGCTTTCTGGAAAAAGCCGAACAGACACGAAGCGGCTGAGCACCCACACGAGCGCTTCAGCTGCTTCATTCTAGCGATTGGTGGGGGTCTCAGTGCTCGGACCCCAACCAATCCAAACTTCTGACATGTCACTATGACATGTCGAAAGTTTGTCAAACGTTTAGCTACACTTTAAAATTTACCATCTGGCCAAAATACCTGTACCTTTTGGAAACTCTACCGGTATCTATACCAGGAAAGGATATGTGCAAATTTCAAACGACTCTCTTGAAATACATTTGGGCAGGTAAACGGCATAGAATCCCAAGCTCAGTCCTGCTTTCGTCTGTTGCAACGGGTGGCTTAGCTGTCCCAGATGTTTATCGATATTACCTGGCGGTACATTTACGCAGGATCCCATGCTGGACCTCATTACGAGCATATAACAAATGGACTGAGATTGAGAAACTATGGATCGCACCTACACACCCAAATGCTTTGTTGTGGTCTGGAGCTGCAGATACTCTGTCGTTACCCCTCCTTAACTCAATGACGTTTAATAGGAATATTTGGAAATTGTCCAATGCAAAGTATGCATTGTCCTCCTTAAAATCCCTAATGACACCCTTCTTATTTAATCCTGCCTTACTCTAAGAATGACCCACCCTTGGTCAAGAGCTGGTCTATTTTATTTTGCCGACATTGTAGACCCCTGTCAGCGAAATATTTTACCATTCCCAACGTTGCAATCGAAATACAACTTACCGGATAATTCCTACTTTAGTTCTATGCAAATTACCCACTTTGCCAATTCTCTGCGAGCGGACACTTGTTTTTCTAAACCCACCCCCTTTGAAATGCTCTGTAAAACGACCGTCTCAACTAGGGGTTTAATATCTGCGATATATGATATCCTCTCCAGCTCATCTCTGCATGTGGTTGACAAGCATAGATACATGGCTAGGTGGGAGACTTATCTGGGTAGGGAGCTCCCCATGTCGCTGTGGCAAATCATCTGGTCCCAAGCAGCGAAGTCATCCCTTTGTGCAGCCTATAAAGAGAACCAATATAAGATTTTGATGCATTGGTATCACACTCCGGAATTCCTCCATCTAATTTTTCCTTTGGTATCAGATAGATGTTGGAGATGCCGCAGCGACATGGGGACACTTCCTCAAAACTTTTGGGACTGTCGATTGCTGCGTCCTTTTTGGAGGGAGGTTGGAGACCTTATCCATAAAGTTCTGGAGGTTAGACCCCCATTGCAAGTTCTGACCTATCTTCTCAACGTGCCACCCAGGGGTTGGAGCAATGTCCAGTCCCGGTTGCTTCTTCATATACTCACTGCCGCGAAATGTCTTATTGCGGCTCATTGGAAGCGCATTACTGCTCCTACGCTGACTGCCCTTTATAATAGAATTAGAGAAGTTAGGAGAATGGAATCACTGACAGCCTCACTGAACAATCGCATGGAATGCTTTACCAGTGTGTGGTTGCCATGGGACATGTATGATTCTTCTAGACCACCATGATATAGTTCGAAGCTCTCACTGTACACTTCTTAGATACAATAGGTAGCGGAGGTGTAGCTAGGTTCTCCAGCACCCGGGGCAAAGATTCAGCTTGGCGCCCCCCCCCCTCCCCACCAACCTCTTTTCCGACATCTCCTTCCCCCTCGCCGTGTTTGTTTTCTCCACCAATCGACGTGTCATTTATTTTTATGTAACGCGAGCATAAAAACATTTGTACATTTTACAAGCAATATGGTTCTATACACAACACCAGAACCAAGCTCAGTACATATATACAGCCCCAGAAGCAAGCTCACTACATATATACAACACCAGCACAAATACAGCTCAATTTAGTGCAACCCCTGCCGTATAGGTGTGTACGGCGTAAAACTACAGCTCCCAGCATGGCCCAAACAATGATAAGGATATGCTGGGAGAAGCTGTTTCACAAAAATAAATCCTATCATAATCATACCACCCATCATCTCGCTGCAGATCATACAGTGACTACAGTGCTGATTAGAGGCAGAATAAACATTTACATTAAGTGACTCACCGGTGACGTCTCAGATTCTAGTTCTTTTTCTCCATCCGGTCCAGACCTCTATGGTGGCTTCTCCCGGTCACAGCCCATTTCTGCAGTTTGCCGCTCACATGTCTTCAGCTTCTCACTTTTCCAACATTTCTGCACCTATAAATAAATATAAAGTTATCATTATACCATACACTACGCCCCTAAATATAATAGTGCTATACACTGCACCTCTAATTATAAAAGCACCATACACCGTGTCCCACATACACTGTGCCCCCTGTAGATAGTGCCTACCATAGAGCCCCCTGTAGATAGTGCCTGCCATAGAGCCCCTGTAGATAGTGCCCCCATATAGACCACCCCTGTATATAGTGTCCCACAAATAACTCCCCCTATAGTGCTCTACAGATAGCCCACCCCTGTATATAGCCCCCTGTAGATATAGCCCACCCCTGTATATAGTGCTCCACATATAATCCACCCCTGTATATAGCCCCCCTTGTACATATAGTCCACCCCTGTATATAGTGCTCCACTAGATAGTCCACCCCTGTATATAGTGCTCCACAGATAGCCCACCCTTGTATATAGTATATACAGGGGTGGGCTATCTGTGGAGCACTATATACAGGGGTGGACTATATGTACAAGGGGGCTATATACAGGGGTGGGCTTTCTGTGGACCACTATAGGGGGAGCTATTTGTGGGATGCTATATCTACAGGGGGACTATATACAGGGGTGGGCTATATCTACAGGGGGACTATATCTACAGGGGGACTATATCTACAGGGGTGGGCTATCTACAGGGGTGGGCTATCTACAGGGGGACCATATCTACAGGGGGACCATATCTACAGGGGGACCATATCTACAGGGCTGGTCCATATCTACAGGGCTGGTCCATATCTACAGGGCTGGTCCATATCTACAGGGGTGGTCCATATCTACAGGGGTGGGCTATATCTACAGGCGTGGGCTATATCTACAGGGGTGGGCTATATCTACAGGGGTGGGCTATATCTACAGGGGTGGGCTATATCAACAGGGGTGGGCTATATCTACAGGGGTGGGCTATATCTACAGGGGGCTATATACTATATAGCCCCCCTGTAGCTATAGCCCACCCCTGTATATGGTGCTCCATAGATAGCCCACCCCAGTATATAGCCCCCCTGTAGATATAGTCCCCCTGTATATAGCCCACCCCCTGTAGATATAGTCCACCTGTATATAGCCCACCCCTGTAGATATGGTCCCCCTGTAGATAGCCCACCCCAGTATATAGCCCCCCTGTAGATATAGTCCCCCTGTATATAGCCCACCCCCTGTAGATATAGTCCCCCTGTAGATATAGTCCCCACCGCAGATACAGGCACACTTCTATTACAGTTAAAAAAAAATATTCAAACTCACCTTATTCCCGCTCCCACGCCGTCCGGCAGCCATGGAGACCTGCTCTCTTCTGCGCAGGTCTCCAGGGGGTTGAACGTGGTGTCTATGAAAGGCGCTGATTGGCTGGGCAGGATAACTTTCCCTGTCAGTCAGTCAGCGTCTTTCATCGGAAGCTTCACTGGTACAAAAGGTACCAGTTGCTTCATTCGTGGAAAGGTACAATTATAGTGCAGGAGGAGGTGGCGCTGGCGCCCCCCTCTGAGCTGCGCCCAGGGCACGTGCCCCGCCTGCCGTCCCCCCCCCTAGCTACGCCCCTGATAGGTAGTATATGATATCTCCTATGTTCCTCTTTCCCTTACCTTCCTTTTACCCTTGTGTATCTGTCTAATGTCATGTTAAAACTGTTTAAACCTTATCTTAATTTATGCAAGCAGAAGATACTGATATGAAGTAGCATAAAGGGAGACTTCTTATTTAATACTGTACATTCCGAGCTGACAGTAACCACATCAATGTTTGTATAACACAAAGGCCATCCTCGGAAACTCCGTTCAATGTGTCCCCATTTTCTATTATTGTTATACTGTGTTGTACTTGGTATGGAAGATCATTGTACTGTACAATTTTCTATTCCTCCCACTTTGTGTTTACACTGCTGGATTTGATACTGCTTTCTTTATATCAATACAATTTAAGAAAAATAAAAAAATGTACCATCTGTTTCTCCCAGTTGACAGACATTAACCCCTTCCCGACATTTGCCGTATGGATACGTCATGGAAAGCCATGAGTTCCCACAATTTGCTGTATCCATACGCCAAATGAAGAAGGGATTACAATTTTAAAAATAAAAGTTAGCGTAAAGATGGCTGCTGTTCATAACAGCAGCCATCTTTACACGAGGGTCAGGGGGGTGGTTCACCCGCCCCGCATCGGCGATCGCTGCAATTGGCCGGTCAATTCAGACCAGTCGTTTGCGGATTTCGCCAATCACTGTGCCACAGGGCACAGTGATATGGTGGTGATTGGTGCTGCCTAGGACAGCACCAATCCCTGCCGTGTAGTGATGACTAGGTGGCAGTGATGCCACCCCCCCCCCCCCCCATCCCTACAATTGGTCGGTCTGCACGACCAACCAATCGCAGCCATGGCGGGTGTTTAAAACACCCTATGCCCTCCTCATTCCAGTTAGGAACGGTGAGCAGAGCTGGTGTCACGGTCTGTGAGCCATACTTACCGGTTCTGAGGCCTTCTGTGCTGCGATACTGCTGCGATACTGCTGTGACGTCTGCGTCCGACTGCTTCCTGCTGCCGAGTGAACAATCATCATCCTCATCTGTGCTGCTGCTGATTTTTTTTTTATTTTTTTTTAGCAGCAGCATTTGTTTTGTCCCTAAACTTCTTATCCCTGTACCCCTCCCCCTCGTCCCTTTTTTACGTCCTCCGGCCGCTGAGTGCGGATCAGTGACCGCCATCACTGATCCGTATCCGTGGTAATTTTTTTTTTTTTACGCAAGTTTTTTTTTTTTTCTTTTTTTTTTTCTTTTTTTTCATCTTTTTCTACCTGCACCAATTCACTGCTGTGCTCCATTATTGGCGCAAGTTTTTTATTTTTTGGCCTTTTTTTTTATTTAAATTTTTTTACTGCACCTGTTTTTTTGCCTGCTCCCTGCGGCCACTGAGTGCTGAGTCTAATAATCAGCCTCAGTGGTAATTTGTTTAACGCAGGGTTTTTCTTTTGTCCTTTTTTTAATAAAACCGTAAAAAAAAAAAAAAAAAATAGTAGCGATAGGGCGGTAGAGTAGCAGACGTTTACTGACGTCCATTTTGTAAAAAAATATATAGCGGGAGTTATAGCTATATATTTTTTATACCGTTTGGGTAAATTTACAGCTTCTAGTTAGTGTCTGTTTAGTGATGGACATTCAGTTTTTTTAACTGAAGTTCGTTCACTAAATTTGTGATCGCGTAGCGACAGTTAGTATCAATTTATAGCGTTATAGTCAGCGTCCGTTTAGTGACGGACATTCAGTTTTTTTTAACTGAAGTACGGTTACTAAATTTTTGATAGCGTAGTGACACAGTTGTAGCTCAAATGTTTTTACAATTCTATATTGAACGTTCAATAAATTTCTTTATCCTAAATTTTTCTTATTCTTCTTCTTTTTCTTCTCTTTTTTTTTATTTATTTTTTTCCTATAAATTTCATATACACGTGAAAAAGCACAACATACGCAACCACCTCTTTAAAAAATAGAGTATTACACGTGTTGAAGCACTACATACCCCCTTAATAAAAATGTCCCAATCATCTCAAAGGGTCTATTCTGCCGAAGAGGCATACGCCGTCCTGGCCTCTGACACTGAATCGGCCAGCGATGGAGAAGAGGAAATTGCCGCATTCCTCTTGACCTCCTCACCATCAGCCTCATCCAGTGATGAGGAACCCCCGCAAAGACGCCCCAGGATATCAGCTGAGGCAACCCCCCCCCCAAATGAGTGATACCATGTGGTACCCACACCCTGATAATTATGAGACTCACACTCCAGATTTCATAGGCAGCTCAGGAATTCGGTTTGAGACTGTAGGCCTCGTAGAAATGGACTATTTCAAACCCTTGTTCTCCTGAGGATTTTGTTCATTTAATGGTGGCCCAGACAAATTTATACGCCCAGCAATTTTTGAGCCCAAAACCCCACGTCATCATTTGGTAGGTGGACCCCCATAGAGAAAGCGGAGATGATGAAATTTTGGGGCCTTGTCCTACATATGGGCTTAGTAAAAAAAAGCCAGAGATTAGGCAATATTGGAGTATGGACATTGTATACAACACCCCATTATACCGGATGGCAATGACCCGGACACGTTTTGAAATAATTCTGAAATGTTTGCATTATAATGATAATGCACAGTGCCCGCCCCAGGATGACCCCCACATACGACCGCCTATTCAAAATTAGGCCAATGATTGATTATTTCTGCACCGAAAAAGGACATAGCAATTGACGAGCCCCTTGTACATTTTAAGGGGAGACTAAAACGCTGCCAATACTTGCCAAGCAAGAGGGCGATGTATGGAATTAAAATGTACAAGCTGTGCGAGAACAGCTCAGGGTACACTTACAAGTTTAGGGTTTATAAAGGCAAGGACACCAGGATAGAACCTCCAGAATGCCCCCCCTGTACTCGGAGTTAGTGGAAAAATAGTGTGGGATTTGGTGCACCCACTGCTGGACCAGGGTTATCACCTTTACGTGGATAACTTCTATACCAGCATCCCACTATTTAAATGCCTCTCCACCAGAAGTACTGCAGTATGTGGCACCGTGCGCAAAAACCAGAGGCCTCTCTAAAAATCTGATTGGGCAACCCCTAAGAAAGGGAGAAAGCAGGGCACTACACAGCGATAACATGTTGCTGGTCAAGTATAAGGACAAGAGGCACGTCCTTATGTTGACCACAATACACGGTAGCACCCGTGTCCCTGTCCGAAGTAGCACTACAATGACCCCCAAGTGAGATTTCATCCTCGGCTACAATAAGTACATGGGAGGGGTTGATCTCTGTGATCAAGTACTGAAGCCGTACAGTGCCATGCGTAAAACAAAGGTGTGGTACAAAAAGCTGGCCGTGCACATGGTACAGATGGCATTGTATAACTCTTACGAATATACCAATGTGCAGGCCAGAGAGGGATATTCCTTCAGTTTCAAGAGGCGGTTATCAAGGCCCTTGTATTTGGGTACCAGGAAGGGGAGGGCCCCAGTACTTCTAGAAGCAATGGTCCACGTATCGTACCAGGACAACACATTCCTTGCGAAATCCCCTCCACTGGTAAAAAGGGAAGGAGCCAAAAAAGGTGGAAAGTGTGTTACAAAAGGGAGACACAACTTATCATTGTGAAACCTGCCCCGACAAACCTGGCTTGTGCATAAAGGAGTGCTTCAAAGTTTATCACACATCCATGGATTTTTAATTGAAACATTTTTCTAAATGCTCACTATACCCCTAGATAAATTTCTCAAGGGGTGTAGTTTCCAAAATGGAAACTTGTGGGGGGTATCCACTGTTTTGTCCCCTCGGGCTTTGCAAATGCGACGTGGCCTCCGCAAACCATTCCTGCTAAATTTGAGCTCCAAAAGCCAAATGGCGCTCTTTCCCTTCTAAGCCCTGCCATGTGTCCAAACAGCCGTCTATGACCACATGTGGGGTACAGTTTTACTTGGGAGAAACTGCTCTACAAATGTGGTGGTGCATTTTCTCCTTTAGTCCTTGTGGGAATGAATTTTTTTTTGCTAAACCTACGTTTTATTGGGAAAAATGTAGATTTTCATTTTCACGTCCTACTTCCAGTAGTTTCTGCAAAAAACCTGTGTGGTCAAAATGCTCACTATACCCCTAGATAAGTTCCTCAAGGGGTGTAGTTTCCAAAATGGGGTCACTTGTGGGGGGTTTCTATTGTTTTGGCACCGCAAGAGCCCTTCAAACCTGACATGGTGCCTAAAATATATTCTAATAAAAACAAGGCCTCTAGGTGCTCCTTTGCTTCTGATGCCGGTGCCATAGTTCATAAGCACACTAGGGCCACATGTGGGATATTTCTAAAAACTGCAGAATATGGGCAATAAATATTGAGTTGCATTTTTCTGGTAAAACTTTCTCTGTTACAAAACAAATGGATTAAAAATGAATTTCTGCAAAAATAAATGAAATTTGTAAATTTCACCACTACTTTGCTTTAATTCCTGTGAAACGTATAAAGGGTTAAGAAACTTTCTAAATGCTGTTTTGAATACTTTGAGGGGAGCAGTTTTTAAAATGGGGTGACTTATTGGGGGTTTCGAATATATTAGGCCCTCAAAGCCACTTCAGAACTGAACTGGCCCCTGTAAAAGTAGCCTTTGGACATTTTCTTGAAAATGTGAGAAATTGCTGCTAAAGCCTTGTAATGTCTATGAAAAATAAAAGGATGTTCAAAAAATTATGCCAAACTAAAGTAGATATATGGGGGATGTTAATTAGCAACAATTTTGTGTGGTATAACTGCCTGTCTTACAAGCAGATATATTTAAATTGAGAAAAATGCCAGAAACATAAAGTCCAATGTGTCACGAGAAAACCGTCTCAGAATCGCTTGGATAGGTGAAAGCATTACCACATAAAGTGATTTGATAAATGAGGCTCTGTCAGGAAGGACAAAAGTGGCCAAAGAGGGAAGGGGTTACAGGGAACCTGTCAGCAGATTTACGCTGCCCTAACCACAGGCAGCTTGAAATACCGACAGGCTCCCTCATTACAATGAACTATGTATGCAGCATTTCAGAGAAAACATGGGTTTAAAAAGAGATGGGGAAAAGCCAGAGGGAAGCTGTAGCGGCCATATCTCCCCGCAACCGACTCTTTTAAAAACTCTAAGCAGCTTTTCACATTTAAAATGCAGTTCTTTGTAATGAGGGATCCTGACGGTATTAGATTTTATATATATATATATATATATATATATATATACCAGTAGAAAAAACGGCAGCACTCTAATTCAATGTACAGATTCCAATAATGAAGGGTGCCAGCTGATAGTCCCGATCCAAGGACCATACGCATATCCAAGAAGAAAATTCAGCAGCACTCCAATGATCAAGGTGAAAAAAAAGTGAAATTTATTGTGCCAACATGGCAATGCAACGTTTCCGTCCCACCTTGGGACCTTTCTCAAGCATAGTGATACATACAAGTTCAGTGATTTATATAGTGTGTATCCAATCAGTGTCGTCAATCTCATTAAAATAATGAGGTTGATATATACATCTCAAAACAACGTGATACAAACAAAGAAAGAGTATTGAAGTGACATAAATCGATACATATAGTGAAAACAATACGTTGATGTTAAAAGCAACATAAAACATACATTTCTCATGCAAGAAAATACAAAATTCCATAAATCGCAATATTCACCAGCTGGGTGAAATTCGGAGACTGCACGACCACTTAACCAATCAGAAAGCAGGTATTGTTGTTAGACGTATAACACTTGTCATTCACAGCCCGTATCTGTCCGGCTCCACTGCGCATGCGTCGGATCAGTCCGGACCGGATATGACGTCTCGCTATAGTAACTAGGATACCGATCGTTAGTAAACAGAGTCCTCTCAGCATTCAGTTATATGTGGTCGATCAGTATAACCCGGAAATGACATATCGCTTCGAGAGTTAAAGGGGTTGTCCCAAGTTGATAAATGGAGCTATAAAGCTCCCCCATGTAAAAATAAGAAGAATTCTAATTACCTGTCCGTCGTCCAGCGATGTCGTTTTCTTGATATCGTTGATTGAAGTTGCGGTCGGTCCCACTTTGTATCCTGCTCGTTGCCTAGGTTCCCGGCCACCGCTATTTACCTTTAGCGGTGGCCGCGCATGCGTAATGACATCCTCTGCGCCCTGAGCAGAGGATGTCATTTGCTCGTGAACGCGCATCTCGGCGCTTCTCGGCGCATGCGCAGAAGATGCAGTGGAAGTCACCCTTCGCAAGGAGAAGTCTGCGCTCCGCTAAAGGTAAGTTGTGTATATGTTTGTGTGTTTGTGTGTGTGGGTGTGTTTGTGTATATGTGTTTGTGTGTGTGTGTGTGTGTGTGTGTGTGTGTGTGTGTGTGTGTGTGTGTTTATGTGTGTGTGTGTATATATGGGTGTATTTGTGTGTATCTGTATATGTTTGTGTATATTTGTGTGTATATGTGTGTGTGTTTGTGTGGGTGTGTTTGTGTATATGTTTGTGTGTATATGTGTGTGTGTGTGTGTGTGTTTTTGTATGTGTGGGTTTGTGTATATATGGGTGTGTGTGTACATATGTTTGTGTGTATATGTTTGTGTGTATATGTGTGTGTTTGTGTATATATGGGTGTGTTTGTGCATATGTGTATAGGTTTGTGTGTATGTTTGTGTGTGTTTTTGTATACGTGTGTGTTTGTGTATATATGGGTGTATTTGTGTATATATGGGCGTGTTTGTGTATATTTGGGTGTGTGTGTATATGGGTGTGTTTGTGTATATGTTTGTGTGTGTGTGTGTTTTTGTATATGTGTGGGTTTGTGTTTGTGTATATATGGGTGTGTTTGTGTACATATGTTTGTGTGTATATGTGTATATGTTTGTGTGTATATGTGTGTGTTTGTGTATATATGGGTGTGTTTGTGCATATGTGTATAGGTTTGTGTGTATGTTTGTGTGTGTTTTTGTATACATGTTTGTGTTTGTGTATATATGGGTGTGTTTGTGTACATATGTTTGTGTGTATATGTGTGTGTTTGTGTGTATATGTGTGTGTTTGTGCATATGTGTATAGGTTTGTGTGTGTTTGTGTGTTTTTGTATACGTGTGTATTTGTGTATATGTGTGTTTGTGTATATATGGGCGTGTTTGTGTATATGTTTGTGTGTGTGTGTGTGTATGTGCGTTTGTGTATATTTGGGTGTGTTTGTGTACGTATGTTTGTGTGTGTGTGTGTGTGTGTGTGTGTGTGTTTGTGCATATGTTTGTGTGTATATGTTTGTGTATTTTTGTATTTGTGTGTTTGTGTACATGTGTTTGTGTATAGGTTTGTGTGTGTATATGTGTGTTTTTTGGAGTTTATGTGTGTGTGTATATATGGGTGTGTTTGTGCATGTGTATATGTTTGTGTGTTTGTGTATATGTGTGTGTTTGTGTATATGTGTTTGTGTATATGTGTGTGTGTTTGTGTATATGTTTGTGTGTATATGTTTGTGTGTTTGTGTATATATGGGTGTTTGTGTGTATATGTGTGTGTTTGTGTATATGTTTGTGTGTATGTGTTTATGTAATATATGGGTGTGTTTATATGTGTTTGTGTATATGTTTGTGTGTGGTTGTTTGTGTGTAGGTGAGTATAAGTATCGGTATTGTTCACATTGCTAACTTTTTTTTATGTTGTTGCAGATTTTGATGTACCAATTGGACTACGTCTTCGATTCGTTGGACTACTGCGTAGATCGACGTTTTTTGAAAATTTTAATAAAATGGTTAACGAGGGTTTTGTTGGGGATTTCTTATTTCAATAAAAAAAAATTGTCTTTGTGTTTTTTTTTCAAACTTTATTAGTGCCTAGATAATGGCAGTTGGCTGATTGACAGCATCCATTATAAAGGCGGTACTTAGTGTTAGCCGGTGCAGAGGCTAGCACTAACCACCCATTATTACCCCGGTACCCACCACCACCAGGGGTGCCGGGAATAGCTTGGTACGATCCAGTACCCGACCATCTGTTGTGATGGTCGGGTACTGGGGCGGCCGTAGGCTGGTATTATGAGGCTGGGAAGGGCCAAAAACAGTGGACCTTCCCACCCTTGTAATGCTAGGCTGCTGCTGCTGTGTTGTATCGGGCTGGTTATAAAAATGTGGGGGACCCCCACGTCGTTTTTTTTTTAAAATTTAACAATAGACGTTGGGTCCCCCACATTTTTAATAACCAGCCATATACAAGGCCGCAGCAGCCTGGCATTACATGGGTGGGAGGGGCCACTGGTTTAGTACATTCCCAGGCTAATAACACTGTGTTTGTGGCTGGTTATGATAAATTGGGTGGAACCCCATGTCTTTTTAATAAAAATAATAAATAATTTAAAAAAATGACGTGGGGTCCCCCCCATTTTTATAACCAGCCAGCTACAACACAGCAGCAGCAGCCTAGCATTACAAGGGTGGGAAGGTCCACTGTTTTTGGCCCTTCCCAGCCTCATAATACCAGCCTGCGGCCGCCCCAGGGCCCGACCATCACAACAGATGGTCGGGTACTGGATCGTACCAAGCTCCTCCCGGCACCCCTGGTGGTGGTGGGTATCGGGGTAATAATGGTGTTTAGTGTTAGCCTCTGTACCGGCTAACACTAAGCCTCCCCTTAGTAATGGACCTTGTCACTCAGACAGCGGCCATTACTAAAGTGATAGTAATAAAACACAAAGATATAGATAAAATATTTTATTGAAATAAAGCACCCCCAACACAACCCTCATTAACCATTTTATTGATGAAAAAAAAAAGCGTCATCTAAGTAGTCCTCGAAACCAACGTAGTCCAAACACCAAACCTGTAAAAAATCAAAAATATATTAAAAAAAATGAAATAAAACATGTCGTAGGCTTAGTTTCACTTTCATGTGTGATACTGACTGTTATACCATGTATAGAAGCCTGCGGCAAAGTTGGCTTAGATACAGGGCGCCAGCAGACAGTATCATACATGGCCATACAGACATTTATACAAACAAACAAACATACATACATACATACATGCACATAGACATACATACAAGCAAACATACATACAAGCAAACATGCATGCAAGCAAACATACATACATGCAAGCAAACATACATACATGCAAGCAAACATACATACATGCAAACATACATGCACATATACACATACAAACATGACAACATACATACAAGAAAAATACATACAAGCAAACATACATACATGCAAACATACATAAATGCAAACATACATGCATACATACATGAAAACATACATACATGCAAACATACATGCACATATACACATACAAACATGACAACATACATACAAGCAAACATACATACATACAAGCAAACATACATACATACAAGCAAGCAAACATACATACAAGAAAACATACATACATACATACAAGCAAACATACAAGCAAACATACATACATACATACAAGCAAACATACATACAAGCAAACATACATACATGCAAGAAAACATACATACAAGCAAACATACATACAAGCAAACATACATACATGCAAACATACATGCAAACATACATGCATGCAAACATACATGCACATATACACACATGCACATATACACATACAAACATGACAACATACATACAAGAAAACATACATACAAACATACATGCAAGCAAACATACATACATACATGAAAACATACATACATGAAAACATAAATACATGCAAACATACATGCACATATACACATACAAACATGACAACATACATACATGAAAACATACATACATACATACATGCAAACATACATACATACATACATGCAAACATACATACATGCAAACATACATGCACATATACACACATATACACATACAAACATGACAACATACATACAAGCAAACATACATACATACATACATACAAGCAAACATACATACAAGCAAACATACATACACATACAAACATGACAACATACATACAAGAAAACATACATATACATACATACATGCATACATGCAAATATACACATACATGACAACATACATACAAAAATAAACTCACCTAAGACGTTCCCACGAAGAGCTGAAAGGTCCCGTCACTTTTCTTCTTACTGCTCCCATTCACAATAACATAGCGGTGGGCGCAGATGACGTAATCACGTGTGCCTGATATGATTACGTCATCAGCGCCACAACGCATTGTTACTATGAATGCGAGCGGCGCCAAGAAGAAGGAAGATGGCAAGTGACGGGACCGTTCAGAGCGCCGTTAGAACGTCTTAGGTGAGTTTATTTTTTTTATATATTTTTAGTTGTTCGCCGGGTGCTGATGCAGCACCGATGCGGCGGGTACACAAATTACATGTAGTGACAGGGGGGGAGAGAGAAGTTGTTTGCCGAAACGGGGTGAATGTAGTGTAGTGTAGTGTATATTGTAGGGTTGATGACATTCACGGTAAGTTCGTCTCAATCGTGCTTACCATGCCCGCTTGAGACGAACATTCTCCTGATGTTGCTAGAACTACAGTATCTAGCAACATCGGGAGCGCGCACACTGCAGAGCGGAGCGGCTTGATTGACATCGAGCCGCTCACGCCCCTTTTTAGAAAAGATAACCAGCACTTGCTAAGTTATCAAGTGTAAAAAAAATGCACTTAGGAAATGAATTTTTTAAATTTTTTAACAGCAAATGTTTTCAAATTAATTTCCTGCTTAGAATGTTTAAAAAAAAAAATTTGAGTCAACTTGGGACAACCCCTTTAAACATATCGATCCCCCGAGAAGACCATTGCATATAATACAGATAGGAAATATAGATCAAATAAGAATATTGCTCATCTTGTCTTTACACAGCACCTACAGGGTAAATATACCCAAATGTTATACCTACATGGAAATAGGCAGTTTACCGCACATCATAATTAGAGTATCAAAAGCTCATTCATGGTAATATATAAGTGAATAGACCAATAGAGTCCACACGAGGAAGACGGGATCCCGATCACATTCCGTGTACGGCGGTCTCCGTCATTCAGGTTCGTGGAAAGAAACGCACACAACATCGTGTACGCGGTCCCAACCATATCGCCTATAACACGTGTATCGGACTCACAATATTTTCAAAATAATAAAAATAAAAAAGAGAGAAAAGATGTGCCGTAAATACAACCCAGCCATGGGAAAAGGAAGAAACTAATAGAATATCAAATATGCTGAGAAACAGACACATTGAGCAAGAGAACACTTCAACCACCTTTCCATCGCAGATATAGCTTATATTGGTTTATCGTAATATCAATAAAGTTGATCTGAAGTGGTCCTGCAGTCCCATGTTTATCTATAATAGAAGAATTTTTTATTAAACATATATCAAAGGTTCATGTATCACACATTTTCTTTTTAAAGAGGAGAACATCACCAGAAGTCAAGACACAACAGAAGGTAACGGTCTCAGGGAGCAACTCTGGATACATTAAATTCAAAGTTAAGACCATTAGGTCGCAAGGAATTCAATTGGAAGATCCATTTAAGTTCACATTTAAGTAGTGCCCTATGTCGATCACCACCCTTATAAGATAAAGGGATATGGTCAAGGATCATAAATTTCAGATCCTTTTCAGTATGGCCATGATCAATGAAATGTTTTGCAACAGGTAAGTCACATTTCTTTTTATGTTGGCACAATAAATTTCACTTTTTTTTCACCTTGATCATTGGAGTGCTGCTGAATTTTCTTCTTGGATATATATATATATATATATATATATATATATATATATATATATATATATATATATATAAAATCGATACCCTTTAAAAAATTACTAGAAATTCCTATAAACCATAGATGTTATGTAATGAAGGGGGTAAGGAAACAGACAAGTGAGCCCTAATCTACCCGCCACTCAGTCCCTGCCTACTTGCAACGACCCGCCCTAGGCGACGGGGTACAACTGGGCGACAGTCCCTACGCTCAATAAGTGCACGACAGACAAACAGACAAGGGTACACAGAAGCAAGGGAAAAGGGGCAGTTGCCCACGGCAACACCGTGTGCAACAAGAGTGGTGAACAAGCCGAGTCAAACCAGGAGTGTACGAGGTACCAAACGCAGAGCAGGAGAGTAGTCAGTAAGCCAGTGTCAATATGAAGCAGGGTCAAATAGTTCAAGAAGCTGCAGCAGGGCCAGGAAACCAAACGAGAAGAATCACAAGCAAGGAGGAACAGGAAAGGCAGGTATAAATAGACAGAGGGCGGGAGCTAGCTCCGTCTGGCCAGGCTGTGATAGGCTCTCCCACTCCTAAGCCTGCCATCCTGAGTGGTGGAAGATGGAGTCAGTCTCACAGACATAGAAGCAGGTGCAGACTGATTACCTATGGGCGTAGATACAGAAGCTGTGCCTGGCAGATCCTTAACATGTTATATTATTACATAAAAGTGCACTGAACTGAAAGTGGGGTATATTGTCAGTAAAAACGTGAGTAACATGGAATTAGAAAAGCGATAAGAGAATGCTTAAACATTTTACAGTCTTGGCATAATAAAAATTTTACTACTGGGTTAGTTTCATTGATAAAGCCTAGCACCGCTCAGATCCTGCAAATTCAGGCTTTGAAGCAGTTAAAGAGGCTCTGTCGCCACATTATAAGTGGCCTATATTGTACATGATGTGATCGGCGCTTTAATGTAGATTACAGCAGTGTTTTTTATTTAGAAAAACGATCATTTTTGACGGAGTTACGGAGTTGACAGGTGCGGAGAGATATGGCCGCTACAGCTTCCCTCTGGCTTTTCCCCATCTCTTTTTAAACCCATGTTTTCTCTGAAATGCTGCATACATAGTTCATTGTAATGAGGGAGCCTGTCGGCATTTCAAGCTGCCTGTGGTTAGTGCAGCATAAATCTGCTGACAGGTTCCCTTTAACCCCTTCCCTCTTTGGCCACTTTTGGTCAGCGTCATACACACCTCTTCACAACGCCCACTTGGTCAAAAAGTAAAACACGCCCAGTTGTCCATTAAGAAAATCATTAGCATAAAGCTAAAATAGGTCATAACTCCGGCAAAAATTATCGTTTTTCTAAATAAAAAACACTGCTGTAATCTACATTACAGCACCGATCACATTATGTACAAGATAGGGCACTTATAATGTGGTGACAGAGCCTCTTTAAAATGGCACTCAGGTAGTCGCAGTCAAAACTGGGCTTTACACTGAGGCTACAGGCTATTTTCTTCCTAGCTGTCACCCGCTGCTTTACGCCCATGCCATAAATGAACCACCCATAGCAGGAAAGGGTTAGAGAGAATCTGCTATAGCAGAATACTTCATTCAACGATGTCGCTCTCGTTGCTGTGTACCACTAGAGGGAGCTTTATAGGCCAGAATCTTGAAACTGTATTTGCATGTTGTCTCAGTATGGCATTTGTCTGTATGTCTCTGTGGTTTATTATTTACTGCAGTTGTAGAAAATGTTGTTTAATGTTCTAGCACAATTTATGTAACAATCGCTATGGATAAGGATCATGATGTGGAGATTTGGATATCCCATATCTTTTCCCACATGATTTGCAAATGACTAAAATCTCATGTTCTATCAGTTATTAGTTTCACTGTGATTGCACAATAAAGAATATGATTAAAATAATCGGAGATAAATATTACAAATTACTTACACATAGAGTGGATAAAAGCTCCCGATGTACAATCTCTGGACCCTTAACTTTACCTATGATGGTAACACGAGCTCCTGAGTCTCGGCAGGGTATATTTTACTATCCATCATACCGCTTTGACCGACTCTTTTTAAAAGCTTCAAGCCTCATGTTTCAAAAGTGGAAAACCGTTTCAGAGAAAGTGTCATTGTTGTCCATAGCAACCAATCAAGATTTATTTAATTGCTTTCATTTCCGAACTACACTGTTAAATTAGCATGAAACATGAATGGTGGCTCTGGCCAACACGGTCACTTTTCAGACAGATTTAATACATGAAGGCTTTTATTTCCTCCGTCTATCATGGTATGCATTAAGAAGCAAAGCATAGATATAACTGTTATACAGGATATTTATAGCCTTTCAAATGCCCCTTTCTTTAAATAAAAGGAACAGCTCACCCAGCAGTCTTTTCAGCTGTTTTCCTTTTACTGCACCCTTCTGCATTATAGCACCAAGTGACTATGGCCATTGTTTAAAGGAAATCCTTTCAAAGCACCCTACTATCCAGCAGTTTGTACAAGAAAGAAAGGCACATCACTATATGAAACGGTCTATTGGTCGCTGGACGCTTGGTTTGAAAAATAGCATGGCTAAGCAAACCTTTAGTCTATATTCCTGAGTGTTCTTTTGCTACACGAACAGTTTATTTTGTTTGGCCTTTACTCTATTCAGGTGTATCAGTATTATTTTACTGTGTATTGTCATAATCAAATGTTATGTGTTATCATTTTCAACAAGCACTGCTTTTATAGGTTTCATTTTCTAATTTATATAGATAAACTAAACTCGGTTTGTTTCACACTCTATAAAACACATTTTCTTTGCCTCTTATAACAGTCATTACAATGCAGATATTATACATAAAATATATAAGTTAACCAAGATAACAGATGCATATTTACTTGTATATGTGAACATGCCATAGTGATTGGGTACATTTTTGTAGTAGAGCCGTGGACAGAAACACTACCATGGTGGCAGACATTGGAAGCGACCAGTGTTTTGTTACAAGGCCTGCTTATACATATTCATGGTGGCAGAATAAAAAGAATAACAGAAAAAGTATCTTTATAATACACTGTCCTATCAATACTAATACATCAGGTCAATGTTTAAATTTAATCTTTTGGAAGACTGTGTGCCTAGAATAAAAATCCAAAAAACATTGAATATAGAGACCAACACCAATCTACTCCTAATTCTGACCTCGCCATTGTACCTGCAGCGCTACCGCCACCAATCTGTGACTGTTCTGAGGACTGCGACCTGGAGATCCACCTACAGTGAGGTCAACATCTCCATATGGAGGTTAAAGTGTGAATAAGCAGGGGATCCCTTAGGGCACATTTAGACGTGGCAGAATTGCTGTTGAATACCGCTGCGGACAGTCCGCAGTGTAATTCTGCAGCAGCCGTTTTTTACATTTGTTTCTATACATTTTTAGCAAACTTAGTTCAGACGTTGCGGAAATTAGACTGCAGTGCAGAATTTTCCCTCCGCAGCATTCTCATTACATTGCGGAGGAGAAGCGGAATTTCACTGCAAATTTCAGCCTTTGCAATGCAAAAACTGAAATCTGTGCCAAGTCCGCTGTGATATCTGCAACGTCTGAATTACCTGTCAAATATGCAAATGTTGGTGCAGATTCGTTGCGTAATTGCCCTGAATCTGCACCAACATTTGCAAATTCTGCCACGTCTGAACATGGCCTTAGATTTCGCAGACCAGTCTAGCCTGCGACAATCGGACTGCAGCTTCGTGAGTTCACTTCTCCATTAACCAGTATGTGATACATAACATATGTGACTCAATCAAGAGTTTTACACTGCTGATACAGATATACCCCTACTAACACTGTAAAGTTAAAAAAATAAATATATATATATATATATATATATATATATATATATATATATATATATACACATACAGTAGTGTTAAAAAAATAGCAGTGAGTTTAAAAAAGCAAAAAAAAAGTGCTAAATCGTTATAACATTTATTTACCTAAATGCAAATGCACTGGAAATACTTCACATTCAATTCCATATCAAAACAATAACTAAATGTATCCAGTTTGTGTTAATCCTTTACTGAAAGTAAAGAAAAAGTAATATTAGGCTGTTAAAAAAAATAGCAGTGCCATAATTTTTCTTTAAAAACTCAAAAATGTAACATATAAACAGTTTTTTGTTTTTTTTCAGATTTCACTTTACTGAACTAATATTTAGTGACATACACATTGTTCCTGAGAACTGCTTGATATCTGTGTTGCATGGAGTCGACCAACTTCTGGCACCTTTGAGCAGGTATTGCAGTCCAGGAACATTGGACTACACTCCACATTTCTGCACTTTAGGGGTTTTGCCTCATACACCACATTTTTTATGTCACCCCACAAGTTCTCTATGGGATTGAGGTCAGGGGAAGGGGCTGGCCACTCCATTACCTCAATCTTGTTGGCCTGTAACCAAGATGTTGTTAGCTGAGGGGGAGGCACTACATTGATGTGCGCGCACCCGAGCCTCCTCGCTCCAAGGCTCCATTCACAGCAGTGCTCCTGACATCACTGTCCAGGAGCTTTCCCAGGACCGGAGTCCCAGGCAGAGCCTATACTAGCACTCTGCCCGGGGATTCCGGCTCTGGGAATGCCCCTGATATCACTGTCCATATATGGATTGTGATGTCAGGAGCAAAGTTGGAGTCCTGGGCAGAGCGCTAGTAGAGGCTCTGCTCCAGGTCTCCAGCTTTGGGGAAGCCCCTGACATCACTGTCCATATATGTCCAATTAAAAGATCGTTATATCCGATCAGTATATTGTCTTAAGCATACCGACTGACTTAATACTATATTTTGAACATTTATATATTGCAGAGTGTGTTTAAGTCTGAATAGCAGATTCTTACTTATGATTATATATATTTTGAACATCTGTTAAACCTATTACCCGACGAGGGCCGTGTAAACTAGCGCCGATAAATGAGACAGCTCGTTGATCGGCTGTCGTTTTCTCCTTTCACAAGGAGATATGTATGAGGACGAGTGCTCTTTACTCTGATCGTTCCTCCCCATACATTTCAATCATGTTGGCAGCGCATCACGCTGTTTACAACGATTATATTTTATGCTGCCTAAACTATCCAATTATCCGATGAACGAGTGCTTGATCGTTCATCGGCTGATTGTTTCCCTGTTTTGGGAGTGCTCGTTTGCCCGATAATTGGCCGGTGTAAAATGGCCCTTAGTTTAGTGAGTTTCAGTCAGATTAGAAGATCGTTATTTACCATCAAATATATATGGTTGATTTGTTAAGTCTATTATTGTCTAAAGCATACCGACTGAATTGATTCGCCGATTTGAACATTCGTATATTGTAGAGTGTGTTTAAGTTTGATTTGAAAATCGTTACCTATGATTAAATATGTATTGTATATATGGAAAGGCTACTACTATCTTAGTATATGGACTGACTTCTTTTTTTTTTAAATTGACATAATTCTTGGATATGTCGTTGATTCATTTTTAATTGTACTCGCCTACTTTAACCCCTTCATGCATCAGTATGTCCTGGTACGTCCTGGTGCAGAGGGAGAAGTATGGAGCGCGCTCACACGCTGAGTGCGTTCCATACAGAGTGGGTGTCAGCTGTGTTTCACAGCTGACACCCGGGACTAATGGCCAGGAACAGCAATCACACTGTTCCTGGCCGTTTAGCCCCTCAAATGCTGCGGTCAATCACGACCTCCGCATCTGAGGCATTGAAAAAAGGGGACAGCTCATGGTTGTCATAGCAGCCCAGGGGCCTAATGAAGGTCACCAGGTCTACCTTCACTCTGCCTCTGTAAAGCCCTGCCTGTGGCAGGGCTTAACAGAAGCCTGTAAGGGTATGTTCACACGAGGCCATTACGTCCGTAATTGACGGACGTATTTCGGCCGCAAGTACCGGACCGAACACAGTGCAGGGAGCCGGGCTCCTAGCATCATGGTTATGTACGACGCTAGGAGTCCCTGCCTCACTGCCGGACAACTGTCCCGTACTGTAATCATGTTTTCAGTACGAGACAGTTGTCCGGCAGCGAGGCAGGGACTCCTAGTGTCGTACATAACCATGATGCTAGGAGCCCGGCTCCCTGCACTGTGTTCGGTCCGGTACTTGCGGCCGAAATACGTCCGTCAATTACGGACGTAATGACCTCGTGTGAACATACCCTAAAAATGACACATTAGTATTGCAGTGTGTTGTACTTGCGATCTTTCGATCGCTGGTTCAAGTTCCCTAGAGGGACTAATAGAATGTGTAAAAAAAAAAGTGAACTAAAGTTTTTAGTAGTGAAAAAAAAGGATTTAGGGATTGTACAGTTGCCCTATTTGCTTTATACTGCTTCGTATATTACTATTTTGTATCACACTTCTTGGCTCAATAACTCTTTCAATGTCCTAATTACTTGAATTTATGATTCCACTGACGCATTGCTTTACTGTATTACTTTGTTGTTTTGTACTTACAGTTGACATGTTTGCATATCTCATGCTCTGTATGTGAATTTGTTATGTTACAATAAACTTTATTTGTGAATTTAAAAAAATAGTCTATGGCTCTGGGCATTGTGTACATTAATAGGGAGGGAATAAACAGGGTTCTGTCATAGGCTCTGGAAGAACAAATTACCAGTGAGTTTAACCCCCTCCCGCTCAGCTCAGTACTATTACATCATGCTTAGCACATCGTTCGTGCTCAGCTCAGTAAATGTACTGACCTGAATAAACACAGCTCCATTTAATCCCGGCACGTGTTTGAGCTGTGATACCTGCTGTTTCCGACAGCAGGCTATCACAGCTCAATACCCCGGGACCAATTGCGGTGGTCCCGCCCTGGCTATCGCTGCTATTGGTTAGTCATTGACAACTAACCAATAGCAGCGATCGCATACATCATTTCCTGGCCGAGACCTCATATACGCCTGCACGCACCCTGAAGTTCTCTGTTGGCGTTAGAGAGTAGATCAGAGCAGTTGTGTCAGGAGAATTGTGCTGCAAAAACGTAAAAAAAACTTGAAAAGGTTACTTTTTTGTGCTTCCCACCTCCTCCATCCACTTCCCACTCCTGTTCTCCTCCTCCTTGTGTTCCCCTTGTCACCCCCATTTTTGGTCAATGATCTCCTATCACTGACCACTTTTTAGTCTTCGGGGCTACATTTCTTGGTCCCTGTGGATTTTTTTTTTTCTTTATAAAATAGAAAAAAATATATATAAAAATGTATTAAAATTAAAAAAAAAGTTAGTTTAGAAAGTTATCATCTAGGGGCGTGGCTTTGGCATGGCGGTGTGAGGACGTGTTTCTCTGGAGCTCCGGACCCCGCTTACAGAAAATTGCCCGTACGGGCTCACTTACCTGATCCCTGCACACGATGACAAAGGGGAGAAGTCGTAAGAGCCACTCGGTCACTCGTGGCGCTTCATCCATCAGCCGGTACCTTCGCTCCACTCAGGACGGAGCTTCTCCACCGCGTGCATCCATTCCTCCTTCAGGCTGCAGCCGGACCCCGCCACCACGTGGGCGCTCGCCGCCTTCCTGCCTCGCTGGGCCGGTAAGTCTGCACAGCAGCTCCCGGGCCTGTCTCGGTCAGCATGTCCACGGAGGTAGCGCAGGGAGCTGTGGGCTTTCGGGGATCGGTACCCCCAGATACGGCTGAGGAATTTCCCCCTCTCCAGCTCCAGCACGTGGCAGGGCGAGGACCCCATGGCCTTGCAGGGACGCACCGCCCCGGCGCCATCTTGTCAGAACGCCTCACATCAGCATCCCACTCCGGACTTTCAGCAGTTTAGTCAGGGGACGCCTGCAATTGAGGGGTTCACCCACTCAGTCAGTAGGTTTGGGGGATCATCAGACGGCTCCTTCCCCGCGGCCCCCTCTCTCCATGAAACAGACTCTTGCGGAATTATGGGAGATGGTGAGAGTGCTCCCCACCAAATATGATCTGGACCTACAACTCTCGCGCCTGGAAAAGAAGCACAACAAGGCCATTGGCGCGGTCTCACAGGAGGTACGCTCCCTGGTCGCACGGGTAGAGGCCTTAGAGCACCAAAATTCTGTTCACACTATGGACATCTCCGTACTTTCCGGCACCATGGACACTCAGTCCACTCAAATGCGAGACTTCTCATTGCATCTCGACGATGTAGAAAACAGGGGGAGAAGAAATAACCTGAAATTACGGGGCATTCCGTAATCTGTGCCCACGGATGGCTTATATGGTGCGGTAACACATTTTTAACAAACTCCTGGACAGGCCACGTGATATGGCCATTAAAATGGACCGAGTTCACAGGTTGGCGGGCCCACGGGCTAGAGAGGGTAATCGCCCGTGGGACGTCATATGTAGAGTTCATTTCTACAAACAGAAGGAAGATATTGCTCGGAGAGCTTGGGAGAAGGGGACCGTTCCCTTTGAGGGTTCTGAGATCACCGTCCTGCCGGATGTTTCCAGGTTGACCCTCCATATGCGGCGGACCGTACGCCCTCTGTTGGAGGCCACTAAGGCGGGGCGAGCAACCTACAGATGAGGACACCCCTTTCATATTATTCTCCGCAGACAAGGACATTCGTTTGCTGTCCGGTCTCCGGGGGACCTAGAGGAGGCCTTTCGGTTCTTGGAGATCTCCCCGGTGCGGATACCGGACTGGACGGAACCCCCGGAAGCACTCTTCACCAGGGGAGGTCCTTACCAGGATTATGTGCGTCCACTCCCGTCTCACTCCGGAGATGTGCCGACCCCCGGATGGCATTCTCCTCGCAGAGACTGACTTTTCTTCCTTTCTGCCGGTGATGCTGAGTGTTCCGCCTGAGGGCATAGGCCACGGTTGGCCTGTGGTTTGCACTTAACCCCCCTTTTTTTTCTGCAGGTGGCCATCCGAAGATACTGGGGACGGCTTGAGTAGCGGATTTAACCATGACTTTTTTGTTCAGTATGTTATCTAAGGGGTGCACAAGTGGGGATCTGCAGCTAAACGGTTAAGCAGGGCTGGGAGAGTTGTAGCAGTAGTTTATTGGGTGGGTCCGGGGTTCCACTGAGCCTCATTTTTTATTGTTAGCCTTACTGTAACTGTATTTGAGGAATTGTGTCTGTAGCGCCGCTGCCATTTTTTGTTCCCCACTAGGGTCCTGTGCTGCTGTGTCACGGTCGGTAGGCTTTCCTTCTGAGGGTGACACAGCCCACGATGTGTTTTTGAGGGGTTTTGCATTCCGCTAGTAGAGGGGTAGTGCAGTTTCATTTCTCCGGATCTTTGTGCCCCCTCGAAGGGGTCTTTTTCTTTCTCTTCCTTTTCCTTTTTTCCCCTCTGTCATCCTCTACCCCTCTTACTATGTCTGCCTTAACCATTATCTCCTTGAATGCGCAGGGCCTGAATATCCCCGAAAAGAGGTCCTCCATTCTTCGTCTCCTCTGGAAGAAAAAAGCGCAAGTCGCTTTCCTACAGGAGACTCGCTTCCGGTCCGACAACGTACCGAAACTTGCCGCTTCCAACTTCCCGGAGGGTTATCATAGTACATCCCCTGATTCCAAGATTAAGGGGGTCTCCATCCTGATGTCTCGCTCTCTTCCCTGGGAGCATCTGGAGACGCGCACTGATGAAGCTGGTCGGTACCTCTTTGTGAAAGGTATGCTGGATAACACCTTGTTCACCCTGGCCTCGTACTACCTCCCTAACACCGGTCAGGTTGCATTTTTAGAACGGGTGTTGGTTGCGTTGGATGACTTTCTGGAAGGCACTCTGATACTGGGGGGAGACTTGAACGCCACTTTAGACCCCACGTTGTCACAGTTCGAGGTGTGAACCCACTGGGCCGTACCGCGTAGCGGGATGGCAGCTGGCCAAACCGGTAAGTACACAGTTCGATAGTTCAGCGAGAGTACCTTAGGCAATTGTAGGCAGTGGTGAGACGGGCACGTCCAGGACCAGGCGGCGGGAAGTCGTCCGGTGAGGCGTAGCAGGGCAGCGTAGGCTGTTTAACAGCACGGCAGGTAGCACAGCGCGGCAATAGCACTAGGTAGCACGGAAACAGGATACGGGATACAGGAGCAAGGTACACTGGGAGGCTGGAAGACACTGGGAGACCATAACCAAGACGAACAATGGGATAACTAACAACGCTCTGGCAAAGGGCAAGAGGGCAGAGCCGGAGACACACAGAATCCGGAAGTGAGTGCCGGTGCCTGCCTGGGGGACGACGCTGCAGGGAGGTAAGCTGTTCATGGCCACGGCCGTCAGGGTTAACGACCGAACGATGGGCCGTGGCCATAGACGTTACACACGTTAGACTCCTCAAGGGGACATTCGTCCTTATCCAGAGCGGCACATCGTCGAATGCGTCGGCTGTTACATGAGCACCAACTGGTCGACTCATGGCGACTTATGCATCCCTCAACCAGGGACTACACTTTCTTCTCGGCCCCTCACAATTCATATTCCCGTTTAGATTATTTCTTTTTACGTCACTCCCACCTCCCCGACCTTGCATCTGCCTCCATAGATAACATCACGTTTTCGGACCATGCTCTTATCACTCTCTCCCTTACTCTGCCGACGACGCGTACTCGTTCCTGGCAGTGGCGTTTGAACGAAGCGCTCCTGCAGGATTCGACGGTGGTGTCGGACATCCACAGGGATCTCACTGAATATTTTGCTACGAACTCCTCGTCAGAGGTGGACCCACTTTGTGTATGGGAGGCACATAAGTGTGTGGTGCGCGGTTCCTTCATTCGTATTGGGGCCAAATTGAAGCGGGAACGGGCGGCTCATCTCAGGGACCTCCTGAACCGCATACACATGCTGGAACAGTCGCATAAGGTCTCTCATGATCGGGTGGTTGGAGCGGAATTGGGGCAGTTGAGAGAGCAGGTTCGCTCGCTCTGTCTTTCCAAAGCTAGAGCCTCCTTAGTTAAATGAAGAAGGCATTTTTACGAGTACAGTAATAAACCGGGTAGGACTCTGGCTAGGGCATTGAGGAAATCGCGTATGCGCACCTATGTCCCTCGGGAACAGGCCCCACAGGGTCGGCACAGGCAGCTTCCACATGACATCTCTGAGACCTTCCGGACCTATTATCACTCTCTTTATAATCTTCCTGGGGCTCCCCCCCCCCCCCTTCGGGTGGAGGGGATCACATAGAGAGGATTGAGTCATATCTCCGGTCCTCAGGGATGAAATTTATCCCCCAGGGGGCTATTGCCGCATTGGAGGCTCCTATTTCCCCGGAGGAGTGGTCATGGGCACTGAATGACTCGCCATCGGGAAAGGCGCCGGGCCCGGACGGGTTCCCATTGCCTTATTATAAGACCTGTTCGGAGCTGCTTTCACCTCATTTTCTACATACATTCAATTCGTTCACGGAGGGGAAGGCCCTTCCTAAGGACACGTTGAGGGCACATATCACGGTGATACCCAAAGAAGGGAAGGACCCATCCTTGTGCCAGAGTTATCGTCCCATATCATTGTTGAATGTCGACTTGAAGCTGTTTGCAAAAATTTTGGCACACAGGATTTAAGATCCTGTCGCGTTGGTATAGGGTGCCTTCCAGATTGCATGCAATGATTCCGGCAGTCTCTCCGTTGTGTTGGCGATGTGGGGGCCAGGTGGGCACGATTTTGCACATCTTTTGGGAGTGCCCGCAGCTGTCAGATTTTTGGTCTGAGGTGCGGCGCATTTCTTCTAAATTCACGGACTTCCCCCTTCCGCGTTCTCCGGCTCTGTTCCTGCTCCATTTGTGCGATGTCCACTTAGCCACGTACCGACGCTAGGTGGTTCGCCACTTGGTGAATGCTGCTAGGGCATGTGCTCCCATGTTGTGGAGACAAACCTGCCCGCCAACAGTGGGCATGTGGTTCGGCAAGATTCAGGAGATCATGAGAATGGGGGACCTCACGGCATCAATGAGAGGGGCTCATGCCAAATTTATCCACACGTGGCGTGAGTGGATTCGATTCCAATCATCAGTGGCGTATAGGACCATTATGGCCTCCTGATGCGCTTCCTAGATTTATGTGTGTGAGGCCAGCTTCCTCCCCTCCCTCCCTTTTCCTTTCTCTCTGCTCCCCCTCCTTTCCTGTTCTTCTATATTTCTAATCTGTCCTTCTTTGGTTTTATGCATGGCTGCTGGTTCGGGATGTATAAAATTTGCTGTTCTTTCCGGATTGATGCAGCGGACGGCCAGAGCTGTGTATTGTATCTCTTGCATTGCACTTATTGATCTCGTACTTTCTGGCCTGTGAGCCGATGTCTGTGCTGATTATGTCGGCACTATCGTCTTGGTGTTTGAAAAATGAAAATAAAAGAATTTATAAAAAATGAAAGTTATCATCTAGCTAGTTTGGTATTAGGGTTAGTTAGTGTCAGGGAACCATCAAAAAGCATAGTTAAGAATAGTGTCAGGGAATTTAGTGTCAGGAATCCGTCACCGTAGTTAGTTTTAGCGTTAGGGATCCATCACTGTAGTTTAGTGTCAGGGAAGCTCGGAATAATCTAGTTGGGTTTAGTGTCAGGCACACGTCACCATAGTTACACTTAGTGTCAGGGAAGCTCGGAATAATCTAGTTAAATTTAGCTTCAGGGAAGCTCGGAATAATCTAGTTAGGTTTAGTGTCAGGGAATCTTCGCCGTAGTTAGGCTTCGCGTTAGGGAAGTTAAAAAAAATCTAGTTAGGTTTAGTGTTAGGAATGCTCGCCCTAGTTAGTTTTAGTGTAGGGAAGTCTACTCACTCTATACAAAAAACACATGTCTAAGCACACAATTTACACATGTCACAAATAAATAATAAAATATGTCCCAAAGGTCATTTTCTGCCAAAGAGGCCTATGCATTTCTTGCCTCCGACACAGACTTGTCAGATGGTGAGACTCTTTTTTTTATTTGTCAACCTCCTCATCTAGTGATGAAGAGGAGGGGCCCCCTAGGAGACATCCCAGGACCACCACCACAGTTGAAACCCCCGAGAGAAGTGACTCCGTCGCAGTTGAAACCCTCGACCAAAGTGACCCCATATGGACCCCCACATCAGACAATTATGAGCCCCAAATCCCCGAGTATACGGGCAGTCCGGGGATCAAATTTAACACGGCAGGGCTCAGTACGATGGACGTTTTCAAGTTCTTTTTCACTGATGACTTTATAGAGCTTATTGTCTCCCAGACAAATTTATAAGCCTAACAATATATTACTAAGAACCCCACATCATTTTATGCCCAATCCCACAGGTGGACCCCTGCAGATGCAGCAAAGTTTGGCAAGTTCTTGGGACTTCACTTGAACATGAGGCTTCTGAAAAAGCCACCCATTAGGACCTACTGGAGCACAGACATCTTATACCACACCCCGATGTACCGCATGGCCATGTCCAGGATGCGTTATGAGGCAATACTTTGCTTCTTACATTATGCCGATAATGAGCAGTGCCCACCACTAGATGAACCCAGTTTTGACCGTTTGTATAAACTGAGACCCCTATTAGACAATTTCAGTGCCTTTCTCAGTGTATTTCTACTGATGAGTCCCTAGTACATTTTAAAGGGAGGCTTCAATTCCGCCAGTATCTGCCGAGAAAGAGGGCAAGGTATGGCGTGAAGATGTATAAGCTGTGCGAGAGTGCATCAGGGTATACTTACAAATTGAGGGTATATGAAGGGAAAGACACCAGTATTCAGCCCCCAGAATACCCCCCCCCCCTTAATGGGAGTTAATGCACAAATGGTGTGGGATTTGGTGCATCCACTGCTGGACCAGGGTTACCACCTCTACCTGGATAATTTTTATACCAACGTCTGACTCTTCAAGTGCCTCGCTTCCAGAAGTACTGTGGCATGCAGCACTGCTAGAAAAAACCTGAGAGGCCTCCCTAAGACTCTGCTTGGGCAAACACTTAGAAGGGATGAGAGCAGGGCACAATCCAGCAGCAACATATTGTGTGTCAAGTACAAGGACGAGAGATGTCCTTGTATTGACAACAATACATGGCCACACCCGTACCCATGTACCAGTACAGAGACCCTCAAATCAGATTGCATCCTGGACTATAATAGGTAAATGGGAGGGGTGGACTTGTCAGATAATAATAATAATAATAATCTTTATTTATATAGCGCCAACATATTACGCAGCACTTTACAATTTAGAGGGAACATGAAACAAACAATATCAGACATTACATAGTGACAAAGTTCATTTACAATTCAAACCTGGGGAGTGAGGACCCTGCTCGCAAGAGCTTACAATCTATGAGGACATAAGGGAGACACAAAGTGTAATAGTGTTTGTTCTGTACAATGGTCCGGCCATTTTTATACACATGCGGTGGTAACATAAAGCTGCATGAGCCGGTCACCAGCCAGTATCCGTGTATGACGGACATGAAGAGAAGGAGTGTGAGGGAATCTTATTCTGATGACTAATCTAAATGGAGGGCCATGGAAAGGAGTCAGATTAGGGAATGTTATAGGCCTGTCTAAATAGATGTGTTTTCAGGGCACGTTTAAAACTGTGGATATTGGGAATTAATCTGATTGTCTGGGGTAGCACATTCCAGAGGACGGGTGCAGCACGAGAGAAATCCTGGAGACGGTAGTGGGAGGTTCGGATTATGGAGGATTTTAATCGAAGGTCGTTGGCAGAACGTAGAGCCCGAGTAGGGTGGTAGACAGAGATGAGGGAGGAGATGTAAGGAGGTGCAGCACTGTGGAGAGCTTTGTGGGTGAGAGTAATAAGTTTGAATTTTATTCGGAAGGGGATGGGCAACCAGTGCAGTGACTGGCACAGATTAGAGGCGTTGGTGTAGCGGTTGGTCATAAAGATGAGCCTGGCTGCTGCATTGAGGATAGATTGGAGAGGGGAGAGTTTAGTGAGGGGAAGACCGACTAGTAATGAGTTACAGTAGTCAAGACGAGAGTGAATCAGAGCAACAATGAGAGTTTTGGCAGTTTCCTCCGTAAGAAAAGAGCGGATTCTGGAGATGTTTTTGAGGTGAAAATGACAGGAGCGTGAAAGTGATTGTATGTGAGGAGTAAAGGAAAGATCTGAGTCAAAAATAACCCTGAGACAGCGGGCGTGCTGCTTAGGAGTTATGATAGTGCCACACACAGAGATGGAGACATCAGGTTTAGGGAGGTTAGTAGATGGTGGGAACACAAGGAGCTCAGTTTTAGAAAGATTCAGTTTCAGATAGAGAGAGGACATGATGTTAGAGACAGCGGACAGACAATCACTGGTGTTCTGTATTAGAGCAGGGGTGATGTCACGGGAAGAGGTATATAATTGGGTGTCATCAGCGTAGAGATGGTACTGGAAGCCAAATCTGCTGATGGTTTGTCCAATAGGAGCTGTGTAGAGAGAAAAGAGGAGTGGACCTAGGACTGATCCCTGAGGAACCCCGATATCAAAGGGAAGAGGAGAAGAAGTGGAACCAGCAAATGACACACTGAATGAGCGGTCATAGAGATAGGAGGAAAACCAAGAGAGAGCCGCGTCCTTGAGGCCAATAGAGTGGAGCATGTTAAGTAGGAGTTTGTGGTCTACAGTGTCAAAGGCTCCAGAGAGATCCAAAAGAATCAGGAGAGAGGATTTACCGTCCGATTTAGCCGCCAAGAGATCATTTGAGACTTTAGTAAGGGCAGTTTCTGTGGAGTGTAGAGTGCGGAAACCAGATTGTAAGGGGTCAAGAATGGAGTTAGCAGAGAGATAGCGGATAAGGCGAGAGTAGACCAAGCGTTCCAGGAGTTTGGAGATGAAGGGCAGATTAGAGACTGGTCGGTAGTTGGCAGCGCTGGATGGGTCAAGTGTTGGTTTTTTCAATAATGGGTTTATAATGGCATGTTTAAAAGCGGAGGGAAAGATACCAGAGGAAAGAAAGAGGTTAAATATTTTAGTGAGGTGACTAAGTCCTGAATCCCTACAGTGCCATGAGAAAATCGAGGGTGTGGTATAAGAAGCTTGCCGTGCACATCATACAGATGACATTGTACACTGCGTACGTGCTACATCGATGTGCAGGCCAGAGGGGAACTTTCCTGGAATTTCAAGAGGTGGTTTTCAAAAACCTAATCTTTAGGGACCAGGAAGGGGGGGCACCCAGTACTTCTGGAAGCGGGGCCTCATGCATCGTACCAGGGAAACACTTCCCAGGAGAAGCTCCCTAAACTGGCAAGAAGGTAAGGAATCAAAAGAGGTGCAGAGTCCGCTCAAAGAAGGGGATAAGGAGGGACACAATATACCAATGTGACACGTGTACCGAAAAGCCAGCGCTCTGTATAAAAGAGTGTTTTAAAATTTATCATACAGCCCTTAATTTTTAATTTATCCCAAATTTATTTACCCTGATGCACTCTGCACAGCTTATCCCCCTCATCTTTCCCTTCTGAGCCCTGCCATCTGCCCAGACAGCAGCTAACAGCCACATATAGGGTATTGCCGTGCCCAGGAGAAGCCACATTACAATTTATAGGGTGTATATCTCTGATAGCACATGCTGGGCACAATATATTGGACACTGAAATGGCGCATATATATATATATATATATATATATATATAAAATGGTAAATCTCACTCTGTACCATCTGCTGCGCATTACCTTTTAGACAATACCTGTGGGGTCAAAATGCTCACTACACCTCTAGATGAATGCCTTAAGTGGTTTAGTTTTTAAAATGGGGTCACTTCTTGGGGGATTCAACTGTACTGTTACCTCAGGGGCTTCTGCGTACATGACGTAGCAGAAAAGCACCAGTAGGCCAAGTGGTGGTCCTTCCCTTCTAAGCCCTCCCATGGACCCAAACGGCAGTTTATCACCACAAATGGGGTATTGCCGTACTCAGGAGAAATTTGGCAAGACAATGGGGTATTTTATTCTTTGTGAAAATAAGAAATTTTCAGCAAAAACTACATATTATTGGAAAAAAAAAAATTTTTTCACATTCACAGTCAAATTCAAATAAGTTCTGTGAAAAAACTGTGAGGTCAAAAATGGTCACAACACCGACAAATAAATTCCTTGAGGGGTGTAGTTTCCAAAATGGGGTCACTTCTGGTGGGTTTCCATTGCTTTGATACTTCTGGGGCTCTGCAAATGCCACATGGCACCCGAAAACCAATCCAGCAAAATCTGGACTTCAAAGAACACATAGAGCTCTTTCCCTTCTGAGCCCTCCCATGGACCCAAGCGGCAGTTTATCACCACAAATGGGGTATTGTCGCACTCAGGAGAAATTGGGCAACAAATTGTGGTATTTTATTTCTTGTGAAAATAAGACATTTTCAGCAAAAACAACATATTATTGGAAAAATTTCATTTTTTTAAATTCACATCCCAATTCAAATAATTTCTGTGAAAAGCTATGGGGTAAAAATGGTCACAACACCCATACATAAATTCTTTGAGAGGTGTAGTTTCCAAAATGGGTTCTTTTTGTTTTGACACCACAAGACCTCTTCACACCTAGCATGGTGCCTAAAATATATTCTAATTAAAAAGGGACCCCAAAATACACTAGGTGCTCCTTTGCCTCTGAGTCCTGTGTTTTAGTCCAGTAGCACACTAGGGCCACATGTGGGGAATTTCGAAATACTGCAGAATCTGGGCAATACATATTTATTTGTGTTTCTCTGGTAAAACCTTCTGTATTACAGTAAAATATGAGAAAAAATTAATTTCAGCAAAAATAATAAAATTTGCAAATTTCACTTCCAATTTGCCTTAATTCCTGTGAAATGCGTAAAGGGTTAAGAAACTTTCTAAATGATGTTTTGAATACTTTAAGGGGTCTAGTTTTTAAAATGGGGTGTTTTATTGGGGTTTCTGACACAGAGGCCCCTCAAAACCACTTCAAAACTTTTGAAATTTTCTTAAAAATATGAGAAATTGCTGTTTATGTTCTGAGCCTTGTAACGTCCTAGAAAAATAAAAGAATGTTCAAAAAAATATGCAAACATAAAGTAGACATATGGGAAATATTAATTAGTAACTATTTTGTGTCGTATAACCTGCTGCCTTAAAAGCAAATACATTTAAATTCAGAGAAATGCTAATTTTTCCAAATTTCTCTACATTTTGAAAGTTTTCACAAATAAACACTGAATATATCGACAAAATTTTACCACTAACATACAGCCCAATGTGTCACGAGAAAACCGCTTGGATTAATTAAGTCATTCCAGAGTTATTACCACATAAAGTGACACATATCAGATTTTAAAAATGGGCTGTGAGCCTTAAGGCCCAAACTAGGCTGCATCATTAAGGGGTTAATTATCATTTTTACCTTAACCTATGACAGCACCAGAGAGAGAGTAACATAGGAATTGCACACTTAAAGAGTCTCTGTCACCAGATTTTGCAACCCCTATCTGCTATTGCAGCAGATAGGCGCTGCAATGTAGATTACAGTAACGTTTTTATTTTTAAAAAACGAGCATTTTTAGCCAAGTTATGACCATTTTTGTATTTATGCAAATGAGGCTTGCAAAAGTGCAACTGGGCGTGTTGAAAAGTAAAAGTACAACTGGGCGTGTATTATGTGCGTACATCGGGGCGTTTTTACTACTTTTACTAGCTGGGCGTTCTGATGAGAAGTATCATCCACTTCTCTTCAGAACGCCCAGCTTCTGGCAGTGCAGACACAGCCGTGTTCTCGAGAGATCACGCTGTGACGTCACTTCCCCAGGTCCTGCATCGTGTCAGACGAGCGAGGACACATCGGCACCAGAGGCTACAGATGATTCTGCAGCAGCATCGGCGTTTGCAGGTAAATCGATGTAGCTACTTACCTGCAAACGCTGATGCTGCTGCAGAATCAACTGTAGCCTCTGGTGCCGATGTGGCCGACACGATGCAGGACCTGTGAGTGACGTCACAGATCTGCACTGCCAGAAGCTGGGCGTTGTGAAGAGAAGTGGATGATACTTCTCATCAGAACGCCCAGCTAGTAAAAGTAGTAAAAACGCCCAGTTGTACTTTTACTTTTCAACACGCCCAGTTGTACTTTTGCAAGCCTCATTTGCATAAATACAAAAATGGCCATAACTTGGCCAAAAATGCTTGTTTTTTAAAAATAAAAACGTTACTGTAATCTACATTGCAGCGCCTATCTGCTGCAATAGCAGATAGGGGTTGCAAAATCTGGTGACAGAGCCTCTTTAAGAGAGGGACCACCGCTTGCAAAACCTTCTTTCAGAAGAAAAACCTACAACCAACCAGTAGTGCATAAAGAAAGTACACAATGAACACCAAGTAGCAGCCCCACAGATTTGCTTAAGAGAGGCATTAGCTCTCCTTGCCCAGGAAGGGGCTAGAGCCCTGGTGGACTGTGCCTTCAACCATACTGGAGGAGCTTGTCCTACTAGAGTGTAGGCTAGAGAAATAGGCATTCTAATCTACCTAGCTAGATTGGTGGCCGCACAGCCTCTACTATGGACATCTTCTTATGTCTAGGGAGTAGAATTCAATTTCTTTCTGAGATTTTTGGTCATCCAAAAAATGTACAGACTACCTTAGGAATGTTGGGTCTGGCTAATACCCAGTCATAAAACACCATAGGTTCTTCAGAAATAGCATGTAACTCCCTAATCCTTCTAGCTGATGTTAAGGCAATCAAGAGAATGGTCTATAAGCATCAAGTTCTTAATGGGGGTTAAACTTAAAGGGTCAAAGGGAGGCTTGCTTATGGCATTCAGAAGTAAATTAAGATCCCAAGTGGTGAATTCTAGGTCTATCACTTGGCCTGAACTTATAGGAAGCCTTTACAAACCTGAGTATCCATGGATGGTCAGCCAACTTATAATCAAACAATGCACCTAAGGCTGAAATCTGGACTGGTACACAGGTCATTCTCTAACCCTTTTTGCAGAAACTCCAGAATCTCGGTTAACAGGACAACATCAAGGTTGAAAGGGTCCAATCCTGAAAACTCAAGAAATATTTTATATATTCTTACATAGATGTCCGTAGATACCCTCTTTCTAATGTTCAAAATGGTCAATATCACTTCCTGTGAGAACCCCTTTACTAATCACTACCTACCTCTCAAATTCCAAGCTGTCAAGTGATGGTTGGAAACTTGGGGATGCAGGACTGGATTGTGGAACAAAAGATCTGGAACTTCTGGAAGCACCCAGGGTTCTGTCACAGACATGACCCTTAACCAGGTAAACCAGGCTCTCCTGGGCCTAAAGGGTATGATCTGGACTCTTGCCTAATCCTCTCAGATTTTTTTTAAACCTCTTGTAATCAGTGAGATCGGGGGAAATGCGTAAGCTAGTCTGAAGTACCATTTGTGAAGAAAGGCATCCACCCCATCTGGGGATTCCCTGGGGATTAGGGCAGCTGAATACGTACTTGGGGTGTCTCTAGAACGGCTTTTCCCCATAAGGTAACTCCTAATTTCAAACTTCATCATGAATATATTATGGATTCCGGTCTTCACACTACATGCTCGGCCCAACTTTATATCATAAGTAGAAGAAAGTTTCACTTTGCTCAATGAACATTCCTTATTTTAAAGTTTTGTCAATGCTTTTCTAGGACTATCCTAAACAGAACACAGAGAAAGATTATAAAATATGAAAACAATCATCATAGTATACTCACAACACCTTCTATGTACAGGAAACTGTTGTTCCAGGGTTTGGGTTGGAGTCTTCAGCTGGGTCTCCTTTCAATGCAATGACATCTTGGTTCTAGGATATACTGAAGTTCAAGGGTCTCTTTTGTACCCTGTACACAAGTGTAGTATTTGTGCCCTTGATACCAAAGCCTCTCCTGAAGTTAAATTCTGCATTTTTATTAAGTGCCGCCACCTTCCGGCTAGAAATGCCTCTCAATTAGCTTACTGGTCATGTGTGCACACATTCCTTGCATTCACTTTTTACACCCAGAAGTATGCTCTCCATGCAGGGACGGTTTTAAACAGAGTGTGGCCATGGGCGAAGTTAAAAGTGGGGCTCCAAATGCTGAATTAGGGCCTGTTTACATCTGCGTCAGGGCTCCGTTGATTGCTTCCGTCAGACCTTTCCTTCAGGGGAACCCATGAACGGAAACAAAATGGAAACCATAGTTTTCGTTTGCATTACCATTGATTGCAATGGTAATTTTTCCATTGCAAATGGTTTCCATTTGTCTCCGCTCTGTAAGGTTCCCGTTTTTTGGGGTGGAAACAATAGCGCAGTCGACTTACGGAACGGAGACAAACTGAAACCATTTGCAATGGAAGCATTACCATTGAAATCAATCGTAATGCAAACGGAAGCTATGGTTTCCCTAAATTGATGGGTTTCTCCGACTGAAAGGTCTGACCTATCAGTGGAACCTAACGCTGATGGGTATACTTACTGTATCAATAATGCAATCAATTAGGAAGGCGGTGTTCAGAGAACTGCATCACTGATTTCTAGCATGTCCAGGAGTGTTGCAAGCCCCAAAGCATATGTCCCAATTCTCTCACACAAAAAAAATTATCTATATACATATATAGTTATTAAATCATACCACCATACCAGATGAAATATTACCTGCATACTGTTACTGAACACAACTCACTATTATAAGACCAAAATTACCAATAATAACACAATATAAGTGTAATGTCAGGATAGGTAGATAGACAGGTGAGCCCTAATCTACCCGCCACTCAGTCCCTGCCTACTTGCACAGCTCGTCCTAGGCGACGGCGTACAACTGGGCGACGGTCCCTACGCTCAATATGTGCACGACAGACAAACAAGACAAGGGAACACAAAAGCAAAGGAAAGTGGGACAGTTGCCCACGGCAACACCATGAGCAACAGAGTAGTGGACGAGCCGAGTCAAACCAGGAGTGTACGTGGTAACAAATGCAGAGCAGGAGAATAGTCAGTCAAGCCAGGGTCAATATGAAGCAGAGGTCAATAGTAACAGCAGGAACACCAGAGCCAGGAAACAGGAGAATCACAGGCAAAGGACAAGCAGCAAATGAAGGTATAAGTGGACCAGGGGCGGGAGCTAGAACCGTCTGGCCAGGCTGCAATAGGCTCTCCCACTCTTCAGACTACCAGCCTAAGTGGTAGCAGATCGAGTCACTCTAGCAGACCTAGGAACAGATGCAGGTTGATTAACGACGGGCGTCGACACAGAAGCTGTGTCAGGCAAATCCTTCACAGTACCCCCCCCCCCCCTTTTATGTGGGGCCACCGGATCCTTCCTAGGTGGACCTGGCTTGTTGGGGAACTGAAGATGGAACTTCCTGAGCAATAACCCGGCGTAAACATCCCGGGCGGTTACCCAAGTCCTCTCCTCAGGCCCGTATCCTCTCCAATGGACCAGGTACTGGAGGGTGCCTTGGACCATCCTGCTGTCCACAATCTTGGCCACCTCGAATTCTACCCCTTCAGGGGTGAGAACAGTGACCGGAGGTTTCCTCGAGGTAGCCAAGGACGGGGAGCAGCATTTCAGGAGGGAGGCATGGAACACGTTGTGTATTTGAAAAGACGGGGGTTAAAGACCTCAATGACCTTGTACGGCCCTATATACCGGGGAGCAAATTTTTGGGACGGGACTTTAAGGCGCAAATTTTTTGAAGACAGCCATACCCGATCCCCGACCACAAACAAGGGATTAGCAGAACGTCTTTTATCTGCCTGAGTCTTTTGTATGCTCTGGGATGCCTCAAGGTTCTTCTGAACCTGGGCCCAGACTGTGCACAGTTCCCGATGAACGACATCTACCTCGGGTTGTTGTAACCACCAGGTGAAACGGAGGAGAACCGTGGATTAAATCCAAAATTACAGAAAAAGGGGGAGACCTCTGACAAGTTACTGACCCGGTTATTGAGGGAAAATTCGGCGAAGGAAATGAAGGAGACCCAATCATCTTGGCAGTCAGAGATAAAACACCTTAAATATTGTTCTAGAGACTGATTAGTCCTCTCGGTTTGGCCATTAGTTTCAGGATGGAAGGCCGAGGAGAAGGACAGATCAATCTCAAACTTCTTACAGAAAGCCCTCCAAAACAATGAAACAAACTGTACCCCTCTGTCAGAAACAATATTGACAGGAACCCCATGGAGACGCAGGATGTGTTTGACAAACAAGGTAGCTAACGTCTTGGCATTGGGTAGTTTCTTGAGGGGCACAAAGTGGCACATCTTACTGAAGCGGTCTTCTACAACCCACACCACCGTCTTGCCTTGCGATGGAGGCAGATCGGTGATAAAATCCATGGAGATATGGGTCCAAGGTTTCTGGGGAATGGGCAAAGAACATAGTAAGCCTGCTGGTCGGGACCCGGCAGTCTTGGACCTAGCACAAATTTTGCAAGCGGCGACGTAGGCCCTAACGTCTTTAAGCAACCCAGGCCACCAATAGGTTCTAGAAATGAGGTGCTTGGTACCCAGGATGACTGGATGGCCAGATAGTGCAGAGTCATGATTCTCCCTGAGTACCCTTACCCATAGCCGGTTCTTGGGAGCTGAACCTTGATCAGCCGCAATTTCGGAGACTAAGTCAGAATCAATAGAGGATATGGTTATACCTGGGGGCAAAACACAAGCAGGATCCTCCTCTGGAGGAGGGCTGGCCATGAAGCTACGCGATAGCGCATCAGCTTCAATATTTTTTGACCCAGCCCTATAGGTGAGCACAAAGTTGAATCTAGGAAAAAACAACGCCCATCGAGCTTGTCTCGGGTTTAACCTCCGGGCAGATTCTAGAAAAAACAGATTCTTGTGGTCGGTAAGGACCGTTACCTGGTGCCTAGCCCCCTCCAGGAAGTGGCGCCACTCTTCAAATGCCCATTTAATGGCTAAGAGTTCACGGTTGCCAACGTCGTAGTTACTCTCAGTGGGGGAGAACTTCTTGGAGAAGTAGGCACAGGGACGGAGATGGGTGAGGGACCTAGTACCCTGGGAAAAGACAGCACCCACTCCCACCTCGGAGGCGTCAACCTCCACGATGAATGGCTCCATCTGTTTAGGCTGAATCAGCAGTGGGACAGAGATAAAGCACCTCTTAAGGACCTCAAAAGCCTGGACCGCCTCTGGAGGCCAGTGGAGGAGATAAGCACCTTTGCGAGTAAGGGCCGTAAGAGGCGTAGCGATGACCGACAAGTTAGCAATAAATCTCCTATAATAATTAGCAAACCCCAGGAAGCACTGTAAAGCCTTCTGAGAGGAAGGTCGGACCCATTCAGCCACAGCCTGAACCTTGGCAGGGTCCATGCGTAATTCGTTAGGAGTGAGGATTTGACCCAAAAATGGTATCTCCTGCACCACAAAAACACACTTTTCGGTTTTAGCAAAGAGTTTGTTTTCCCGAAGGGCCTGGAGCACCTTCCTGACATGCTCAATGTGGGAGGACCAGTCCTTGGAAAACACAAGTATATCATCAAGGTAAACTACAAGAAATACCCCCAGGTAGTCTCTTAAAATCTAATTTATGAAATTCTGGAAGACCGCGGGAGCATTACACAACTCAAAGGGCATGACGAGGTATTCGAAATGACCTTCGGGCGTGTTAAACGCAGTCTTCCACTGATCCCTTCTCTGATTCGGATAAGGTTGTAAGCCCCCCGAAGATCAAACTTAGAAAACCACTGGGCCCCCTGAACCTGATTGAAGAGATCAGGAATCAGAGGAAGGGGATATTGGTTCCTTACAGTGACCTTATTCAAGTTTCGGTAATCGATGCATGGCCTAAGGCCACCACCCTTCTTCCCTACGAAGAAAAAGCCAGCACCTACCGGGGAAGTAGAGGGACGAATGTATCCCTTGGCCAGGCTTTCCTGGATATATTCTCTCATAGCTTCAGGTTCGGGACAAGAGAGTTTAAATATCCTACCTTTAGGGAGCTTAGCTCCTGGTACCAAATCGATTGTGCAATCGTACACTCTATGAGAAGGTAACTGTTCGGAAGCTTTTTTAGAAAAAACATCAGCGAAGTCCTGAATAAACTCAGGTAGAGTGTTCACCTCCTCAGCGAGAGAAACCAAATTAATAGAAAAACAAGACGTCATGCATTCATTACCCCATTTAGTAAAGATCTCCGATATTCCAGTTAAACGTGGGATTATGCATCTGCAACCAAGGAAGGCCTAAAACCAAATCGGACAATAATCCCTGCATCACCAACACCGAACACTGCTCCAAATGAATGGAGCCCACAATGAGTTCAAAAACAGGGGTATGCTGCATAAAATTACCATTAGCAAGTGGGGTGGAGTCGATACCCACTACCGGGACAGGTTTAGGCAAATCAATCAATGGCATGGCTAGAGACATAGCAAATTCCACAGACATAATATTAGCAGAAGACCCTAAATCCACGAAGGCACTGAAGGTGGCAGACCTACCGTAAAAAGAGACCTGAAAGGGAAGCAAGATCTTATTAGGTTTCATGTATACGGGAAATACCTGTGCGCCAAAGCGACCTCCCCTATGGTCACTTAGGCGCGGAAGTATTCCGGCTGCTTATTCTTACGTCTAGGACAGTCGTTCACTTGATGCTTGCCATCCCCACAGTAGAAGCAGAGACCATACTTCCTGCGGAACTCTCTACGTTGTTGGGGAGACACAGAGGCCCCGGGTTGCATTAGTTCATCCGAGTTTTCCGTCGAAGAACGAAGCAACGGAGCATCGGGGGCCATCATATGGGAGCCAGAGGAGAATGCACAAAAACGTTCAAGTCGTCGTTCCCTGAGACGTCGGTCAAGACGTACCGCTAAAGCCATAACCTGATCTAGAGAGTCAGAAGAGGGCTAACTAACTAACTAACTAACTAACTAACTAACTAACTAACTAACTAACTAACAGGTCTTTCAGAGCGTTCGACAGACCCAATCTAAACTGGCACCTCAAGGCAGGGTCATTCCACCGAGAAGCTACACACCACTTCCTAAAGTCAGAACAGTACTCCTCAACGGGTCTCTTACCCTGGCGTAAGGTCACCAGCTGACTCTCGGCAAAGGCAGTCTTGTCAGTCTCGTCATAGATGAGTCCGAGAGCCGAAAAAAAGGTCAACAGAAGAGAGTTCACAGGCGTCAGGGGCCAAGGAGAAGGCCCATTCCTGGGGGCCCTCCTGGAGCCGGGACATAATTATACCCACTCGCTGGGTCTCAGAACCTGAGGAGTGGGGCCTTAAACGGAAATAGAGCCTACAACTTTCCCGAAAGGAGAAAAAAGTATTCCGGTCCCCTGAGAACCGGTCAGGCAACTTGAGGTGGGGTTCAAGAGGTGGGGTGGAGGGCACTACCTGGGTAGCATCACGCAGGTTGCACCTCTGAGCCAGGTCTTGGACCTGTAGGGAGAGACCCTGCATTTGCTCAGCCAGGGCCTCAAGGGGGTCCATAGTGTGTAAGGAACCGGGGTAGAAAAGGTATATGGGCCTGTGATTATGTAATGTCAGGATAGGGAGACAGACAGGTGAGCCCTAATCTACCCGCCACTCAGTCCCTGCCTACTTGCACAGCCCGTCCTAGGCTCAATATGTGCACGACAGATAAACGAGACAAGGGAACACAAAAGCAAAGGAAAGTGGGGCAGTTGCCCACGGCAACAACGTGAGCAACAGAGTAGTGGACCAGCCGAGTCAAACCAGGAGTGTATGTGGTAACAAATGCAGAGCAGGAGAATAGTCAGTCAAGTCAGGGTCAATATGAAGCAGAGGTCAATAGTAACAGCAGGAACAGCAGAGCCAGGAAACAGGAGAATCACAGACAATGGATAAGCAGCAAATTAAGGTATAAGTGGACCAGGGGCGGGAGCTAGAACCGTCTGGCCAGGCTGCGATAGGCTCTCCCACTCCTCAGCCTACCAGCCTGAGTGGTAGCAGATCGAGTCACTCTAGCAGACCTAGGAACAGATGCAGGCTGATTAACCACGGGCATCGACACAGAAGCTGTGTCAGGCAAATCCTTCACAATAAGGTCCAAATAATACCACCACACCATAACCACATAGTGATTGAATAATACCCCCATACATTTACTGAACAATACCTCCCCACCATAACCACATAGTGACTGAACAATACCCTCATACTGATACTGAATAATACCGCCCCACCATAACCACATAGTGACTGAATATTACCCCCATACTCATACTGAATAATAGCGCCACACCATAACCAGTCACTGAATAATACCGCCATACCATAATTCCATAGTGACTGAATAATACCCCCATACTGTTACTGAATAATACCCCCATACTGTTACTGAATAATACCACCACACCATAACCACATAGTGACTGAATAATACCCCCACTGTTACTGAATAAAAACCACTATACAAAGACCAATATTACCACCATGTAGTGACCATATAGTGGTAGATGACACTTATACACAGGAGCTCTGCAGGCGATATAAGTGATTACAGCACATTTATATCCAGTGATTCACAGGTGATGTTTTCTCTGATTAGATTCGTTCACTTTCACTTTTTTTCCTCCATCCGACTCAGACCACTGTGACGACTTATCCCAGCCAAGACTCGTTTCTGCAGAATTTGCCACGTAGACATGTTCGTTTATCGCTTTTCCAGCACCCTCCACACCTATACCCCATTTTCTAAACAAACTCTTAATCCACAGTGCCCCAGACAATAATACTGATCCCTCAGTGCACAACACAATAAAAGTGCCCCATCAGTAACCATGCCTCCTTTGTGCCACCACAGTGTGAAGGATGGAGTGGACAGAAGTTAATGTTTATAATAATTTTCTTTCTTTAATAAAATATAGACTATAGAGTTGTGTACATAATTGTGATGAAGCAATAGTAGGATTAGATAAGTATACGTGGCAAGATGGCCCCTGAACAGGGACTACGCACTAATAATATAACAAGTCACTTCCTGGTATGAACGAACTATGAAGACATATCTAAAGGACCAGATAAGGGTGAACCTATCCAAGGATGACACAAAGTAACAAGAAGCTTACAGTGATACGTGCTTTTATAAAAGTGTGATAACATGTACCCACCCCCAGGAGAAAGGGGATATAGAACAAATGTGTGTAATAAATAAATCAGTGACGCCTGATGCTGAGTGAGGAGCTTTATACCAGACTCTGTGTGGTGTGATTCCTTTCGTACGAACTCAGCGTATTATCCCTGCCGGTTGAGACTGATTAGTACCCGAACATTTTGGCGCCCAACGTGGGGCCACACTCGAGGGATAAGCCGTGTCCGTGATCGACGACCCCCAGACGCCTCAACATCGAATCGCCAGCCACGCTCCCAGGAAGTCTGATCAGCTTCAAATAAAACACGGTAAGGTTAAGTTCATGTTTATGAATATTGGCTCTTATCCGTGTGGGAGAGTGAGCAGGTGATAAGATACCGAGGTATTTGGAGTCGATCCCGGCCACACTCTCAGCGACAGAGAGTTAACCCGCTGTGTGGCTCCAAGAATCATAGTATAGATAGTCGCGTCTCGCCGGCATAGGTGATAAGTATAGGTGTAATAATTTAATTCGTCGCAGGGTATAGTTTGATACCATTAAGACGACAGAGACAAATAGTCGCAGGGTATAGTTTGATACCATTAAGACGACAGGTGTAAGTGTAATAATTTAATTAGTTAGAGTTTTGTGTTCAGAAACATCGAGAATAAGGTTTCATTCTCAGGACGGTGTTAAATATAGAACAGTATGTTTAATGTGTTTAAAACAAAGAGACAGGCAAAGGAATGTGGTTCATTAACCGCAAAAGAGATAGTAGAAAAAAGAGAAGGCAGGAAGAATGTAGAAAATAGTAAGAAAGTTATGCACATATGTGGCATATTTATAGATGGAAGATTACAACCAGGAGAATGGGCTGCAGCTCTTAGGGAAAACAAGGGAAGATTAAGTGACGAAGGAAAGTTAGATGAAGCATTAGCTTGGCAAAGAACAGCCATAGCCATAACTAAAGACAAGTTTACTGAGCAAGAAATACGAGACAGAAAGGGTAAAATCATCAAATATGTGTATTACAAAGAACGTGTCCAGCCACCGCCCTATAATGGCGACGGTGGAATTCTAACTGCGTGGGAGTGTCCCAGTTGTGGTCAACAGAACCCGCCCCAAGTTGAATATTGTGTATCATGTCACTTTCCACGCCCCGATCCTCCCATATATGCCACGCCTTCGGCACCACTCCCCGCCCCCGGAGGCCATCTTGGTACACCTAAACCTGTTGTTCCGTTATATCCGATACTCACACAAGAAGGTGGATTTTATAAGCCACCTCCGGAGGATAAGGTCACAGCTGACGTTCCTCTAATGCCAGTGACCACCCGTAGCGCCAACCCCCTTATATCCACTACACCCATCGCCCATCAATTAGCGGCCAGAAGGAGATGTATCCATCCTAATGATGATGCCCAATCCGAACATTCGGAGGGAGGATGGGGGGAAGAGATTACAATTTCAATCCCGCCTGCTATACCTCCTTCACAGTCACCTCCTCCCCCTAGTCGTCCGCTACCCCTCCCTCTGGCTGTACGGCCACCCGTGGCCCCCCGACCACAATTCCCAGAATGGCCAGCGCCACCCCCTGAATCCTTTCCGGAACAATGGAATCCCCAGATACAGCGTATGATATGGGAAGGGAATTCACTTTTAACAGTGGGACACGGGAATATGGTCACCCAAAGGGTAGACGCCATAGTGAACGCTGCCAATATGAATCTACAACATAGGGGTGGATTGGCAAGAGCCATCATCGAACATGGCGGTGCTTCCATTCAATCCGATTGTGATGACATTGTCCAGCTTGTAGGGCCACTCCCAACAGGACACGCTGTTCTCACGGGTCCGGGCCTTCTCCCCTGTAAAGTTATTATTCATGCAGTAGGGCCCCTGTACAACCCTGCTAAACACTCCGAATGTGTAGCCTTGTTAAAACAAAGTGTCTGTTCAGTGCTTGACCTTGTTGAAAATAAAGTTTTCACTACGTTGGCCCTGCCACTCCTTGGTGCAGGCATATTTGGATTTCCCCTCTATCAGTGTGCCGAGACTATAATCACCACAATAAAAGAACACGCCCCCGTGCGCTCCATTCAAGAAATCCGAATCGTTAGTACTGACCCCTCAGCGATAGCGGCCGCAGTAACTGCCCTTAAATCCCCATTTTCGCCATCTCTACCCGTAGACCCTCCTTCTAATCGCTGTGATACTCCAGTTCTAGCCCACGAACCTACCTCCCCCGAATGTCCTAAACCTGGTGTCTTGACCCGAGCATCCCCGGTCCCCCTTCTCAATCACCTACCCCCAACGACCTATGCCCCATTCACCCCACCCCAAGTCCAAAGCATATGTGCAATCCTAGAAGACCCAGAGAAAAATCCTATGGGATTTTACCGAAAGCTACGCCAAGTGCAGCAAACTTATTCCCCCACTTGGAAAGATTTGCTACACGTATCCAGTATTAAAGCCGGGGATAGGTTCTGGCCAATCATTAGCTCCGCTCTAGACACCGATAGAGTAGGGGACGACTGTACGTACCACTCCGGTGTTGAATTCACCCGCCAAATAAAAGCCTGGGCGCAGGACAGAATTGGGGACTCTACCACCAATATATCCGATTGCACTCAGGAAGAGAAAGAATCGGTCGAGAAGTTTTTTACACGTATCCAAATGCTGTTTCAAGACCAAGGATATGACATGCAGAAGAAAGTACAGAAGACGCTTCTCGTATCATCCTTCGTTACAGGACTCAGAGATCCTGTAAAAACCAAACTTTGCAGCACCCGCCCAGAATACCCCGACATGGAACCCCGTCAAGTTCTTCTCATTGCCAAGGCTATAGATAGACAACTAGAAACTTCCTTTCAACACCCAACACCCAAGCCCGGACCCCTTATGCTTGCGGACATCGGTCCCCATCCCTTTTCGTCAGTACCTACCCCTATGTATACTCATCCACCACCACAATTTCCTCGCCCATCATTACAGAATTACCCATATTTGCAGGAACATCGCCCCTTACCCCGAAGACGGGGTGATATCTTTTGTTACAATTGTGGGCGACCAGGGCATTTCCGTAGCCAATGCCGTTCTCCTAGAGAAACTCAAGACACAAGCCGCAACCATCCCCCACCACCTAGGTATCCTCGTCCACCTCCAACCTTTAACGGACCAGATAGGCATCCACCACTACAGCCAGACAGACCATAGGATAAAGGCAAGCCCGCAGAACTCATGGCCCTAACCAACCCCCGTATTGGACCCATTTCCTCCGTCTATCTCACTGTAGACGGCCATGAGCTTCCTTTTCTAGTAGACACGGGTGCAGCCACCTCCGTAATCAAGACTTCTGACCTACCCTCCTCCTGTGCTCTTTCTGAAGACTTTCTTTCCTGCGTTGGAGTCGATGGAGTCGCCACTACGTCACGTCTTACGCAGCCTCTACCTATTGGGAAAAGTCAGAAATACGTCTCTCAATTTATAGTGTCAAAGACTTGCCCATTGAACCTTTTAGGAGCCGACCTCTTACACAAGCTCAAAGCCCATATTATATACGATGAATTGGGAATGCACCTTTCTACCAGTATCTCTCTTACGGACGAAGATACCTGTCTCCTCCGAACTGTACCGTTGTTTTTATCCCAACCGGCACCACACTCCTCAACCTCGGATATTCCACCGGATGTAGCCAGTTCTTTACCCCCCTCCCTCTGGTCTACCGGACCTGACGATATAGGCAAGCTACCTGTCCCTCCTGTCCGTGTTTTTCTCAAAGATCCTACGGTGCCCCCGCCTCGTATTCCCCAATACCCCTTACGTCGTGACCAAGAAACATCTCTGCAGCTACAAATCCAAGCCCTTCTGGACAAAGGTGCGCTAGTCCAGTGTATTTCACCAGCCAACACTCCACTTTTTCCTGTCAAAAAGAAATCAATACCAGGTTCCCCTACTGTTTATAGATTAGTTCAAGACTTACGCGCTATCAATGCAGTAACCATCATGGAAACTCCAGTGGTGCCTAACCCACACACGCTCCTCAGTGACATTCCCCCTTCACATTCGTCCTTCACCGTTATTGACCTAGCCAATGCATTTTTCAGTGTACCATTACATCAAGACTCCCAGTATCTTTTCGCTTTCACTCATCAAGGCGCCCAGTACACTTGGACTGTCATGCCTCAAGGTGCGCAGAACTCCCCAAATCACTTCACTCAAGCCCTCACGTCTTCTCTTCTACCATGGATAGCTGCACATCCGGAAGCCACCCTTCTCCAATATGTTGACGACTTACTCCTATCAGCACCAAACACCTCCTTGTGTTCAGTTCTCTCTCTAAGTCTTCTCACATTTCTCGCACAAATTAACTGCAAAATCTCCAAAAAGAAACTGCAATGGTGTGCCCCCAAAGTTATCTTTCTAGGACACTGTATTTCACAAGGATCACGACATCTCACCTTGGAACGAGTCTCTACTATTTTTGCCATACCTCTCCCTACTGGCCTTACGCAATTGCAGGCCTTTTTAGGAATGGTAACCTACTGTCGACAATGGATTCCCAACGCATCTCAACTCATGCATCCTCTATATGCCTGCGTTTCTGATCCCTCCTGGATGCCCAATCTCCCCCTTATTGCTGTACAATCGTTCCGTGAATTACAACATATCATTTCTACAGCCCCAGCCCTGGGCATCCCCAACTACCAACTACCTTTCCAACTATACATCTCAGAAAACCAAGGCCATGCATCTGCTGTCCTCACTCAAACACATGGAGGAAAACCTAGACCTATTGGGTACTTCTCGGCGAAACTGGACCCTGTATCGCAAGCCGCACCCATGTGCCTACGAGCTGTGCTGGCTGCACAGATATTACTGGACAAAACAGCACCCTTTATTCTCGGACATCCAGTCACCATTTTAGCTCCACATGACTTATCCGCAATCATACTTCAAAGTCAACAAAAACAACTTTCCTTACAACGACGTATGCGTCTTCAATGTTCTCTTCTCCTTCCAGACAACGTCACTTTACAGCGCTGCCATACGCTCAATCCGGCCACCCTTCTGCCCCTTGTAAGGGGGGATCAAGACCAAGAACCCCATACGGAATCAGATCATGCACAATCTCATGACTGCTTACAACTTATGCAGCAGCAAGCAACATCTCCCTCCACGGTATTTGACACTCCACTTGACAACCCGGACCTCATTCTTTTCACTGATGGATCACGTTATGCTGATGAACAAGGTAAATTCCACACTGGATACGCTGTGGTATCACTGCACGAAACCATCCGAGCAGGCCGGATGCCACCCCACAAATCTGCACAAGAAGCTGAATTAAAAGCCCTCACAGAGGCATGCCACGAAGCGGCCAACCACACAGCTAACATATATACGGATTCCAGATACGCCTTCGGTGTGGCTCACGACTTTGGACAGATCTGGGCAATCAGAGGTTTTGCAACAGCTGCTGGTACCCCAATCAGGCATGCGCAAGCTGTGGCTGAATTACTTGAAGCCTTGACTCGTCCAGAAAAAGTGGCCATACTCAAGACCAAAGCCCATGGAAAAGCCCAAACAGAAGAAGCACAAGGAAATAAGCTGGCAGACGAGACGGCAAAGTGGGCAGCAACTTACGGAAAAGAGTCAGAAGGGAGTCCGGATCAAACAAGCTACCTTCAGATTATGACTAGGTCGCGGGCCAGAGAACAGATACCAAATGTGGAAGGGACCGACGCCATCAACCAAGTTACCATCTTCCAGAACAATAGTACCCCTGAGGACAGACAGCAATGGCAGATGGAAGGAGCAAGTGTGGATAAACAAGGAATATGGAGAAAGGACAAACGAGTTGCCCTCCCGAGAGCCCTGTACCCAGCAATTGTACAGTGGGCACACGGTCCTACCCACCGAGGGAAGAACCAGATGGTAACGGCAATCAACAAACTATACCTGGCCCCAGGAATATCCACCCCTGTCACCCAGTATTGCCGGACATGCATAATCTGCAATCGATGCAACCCTGGAAGGACTATGACCACTCCTGCAAAACACCTCGCCAGGACATCCTATCCGTTTCAAAGAATTCAAATAGATCACACACAACTGCCTAAAAGTGGCAAATACGAATATCTACTAGTGGTAATCGATATGTTTTCAGGATGGCCCGAGGCTTACCCGGTCACCAATATGACAGCCAGGACTACTGCAAAGAAACTTATGAAGGAAGTAATATGCAGATTCGGAATTCCAGAAGTAATAGAAAGCGATCAAGGACCAGCCTTTACTGCAGATATCACATCGGCAATTTGGAAATTAGTCGGGGCTGATCTAGGACTACATACTCCATACCATCCTCAAAGTAGCGGGAAAGTAGAAAGACTTAATGGTACCCTAAAAAACAAACTTTTGAAAGCCAGCTAAGAACTGAACATGGCATGGCCAGAACTATTACCTATAGCATTATACTCGGTTAGGAACACCCCTAAAGCCCCTACAGGATTGACGCCTTATGAAATACTATTTGGTGGTCCCCCAAGGTTAGGCCACTACTACCCCCAGCAGCTTAGCATGGGAAATGACAATCTAGTGAACTTTGTAATTGCATTATGTAAGGAACTGACAATAACACATTCTGCAGTATACTCCTCTTTTCCAGATCCGGAAGCAGATACTACCACCCACGACATTAAACCTGGAGAATTTGTGGTAGTCAAGAAGCATGTCCGAGGATCTCTAGAATCACGATTCGAGGGCCCATACCAAGTCATATTGACCACCCCTACCGCTGTGAAAGTTGAGGGTCGCCCTACTTGGATTCACGCTTCCCATTGCAAACGAGTGGGAGTTCCGAAATGATCCAGTATATCCTTTTGTGTGGTACAGCATGGGTAGTAACCGGACAGGTAGCGGTCACTAAGATCGACGATATGACTGTCCTCTGGTTTAATTCAAGCAACACCCATGTAGCCACTTACACATTCGATTATTGTCAAATAATAGACTGTAACCATAGACAGTGGGAATACGGGTTGAACTATGATTGGGGAAGAAACTGGATCAAAACCATAGGAGAAGGAGAACAATATATATGTGTTACGGATGATAATTGGGGAACTCAGGGTAAATACTGGGGCTCCGTGGGATGGAACACTGGAAGAGATTGGGGATATCAACCCCCTAGCGCTTTAAACAAAAAGGATGATAGCGGAAAATCTCTAATAACTAGGATGACCCTTACGAAGACCCCATTTCGTAGCCAGTGTCAAAATGTAGGTAGCTGTAATCCACTGATTCTAACTATAGAAAATCCCAAACACACAGATGGTGGACAGTATTGGCTGTCGTCTTATACAGGGAGTCTCGGCTATGTGGGACCTGAGGGTCCATTTAGAATTATGGATATGGTAAATTCCACAGAATGGGAAAAATTGATTATTGAACAGCCAAACCCCGTTGCCCCTAGGATCCGAACCATCTCACAAATAGTTGCAATCGCGAACCCAGGATTCGAAGACACTATGGCTATGGAAACTGGATTTGGGGATACAAATCTATGGTTGGAATGGATGAAATATTCCGCCACTAAAGTAAACAAAAGCAATTGCTATGTTTGTGCTGGGGCTAGACCCCATTTAGGTATGGTACCCTTAGAAATCCCAAAACAAATTCAGCCATGTTTTTTTAGTTTATTCACCAATACTACTACTGAACAAAATGAGTGTGAAAATTGGAAGAAAGAATATCCTATCATAACTGAGACCCCCAAGAATCGAGAGGGACTTACTATATACCCCGGGAACTACACCTGTTATGTAAATTATGAGGGAGAAGGGAGATTTGTAGGAAACTTTAGTAACCAGTGGTGTGGGACGTATAGCTCAATAAATGGAAGCCTCCTTCAGAACCAGGTCCAGTCATTAGGGGATATATATTGGATCTGTGGGGACATGAAAATTAGAACTCGAATCGGAGGGAACTGGAAGGGAGAATGCACCCTGTCGAAAGCGATCATGCCTTTTCATATACTCTCTGAGACCCAAGAGACCACCTCTCAAAATAGTCACATATTAACAAGGGAAAAAAGAGATCTGAAAGGAAGTTTTGACCCCCATGTGTATGTAGATGCTATAGGAGTCCCAAGGGGGGTCCCAGATGAATTCAAGGCCCGGGATCAGGTAGCAGCTGGATTTGAATCATTAATCCCTATGATCACAGCTAACAAAAATGTAGATTGGATAAATTATATCTATTACAACCAGCAACGGTTTGTTAACTATACTAGGGACGCTTTACAAGGTCTAGCTGACCAGTTAGGACCCACATCTACTATGACTTTCCAGAACCGTATGGCCCTTGATATGATACTAGCAGAAAAAGGAGGCGTTTGTGCCATGATAGGTACTACCTGTTGTACTTTTATTCCAGATAACACAGGACCAAACGGCAAAGTAACCATGGCAATCAAACAGATTGTTTCTTTATCCGAGGAATTAAAACGAAATTCAGGTTTCACAGACCCGTGGGATCAGTATTTCTCATGGTTAACCGGATGGCAGAAAATTCTGGCCCAAATTGGGATTGTAATCTTAATTTTTCTAGTGCTTTTCGCAGTTATTGCTTGTTGTGTATTACCATGTATGAAGAAATTAATGACTAAAACTATAACTGAAGTAACTCCCACTTTTATGTTTTCTTCAGAAATTGAAGGACTTTTACCAACTCCATCCATGAAAACAACCACCCTTTATCGAGACTATTGTTCTGAAGATGAATAGATAGTGTAGGGTGTGCACCGACTCTTTAAGTCCAGCTACAAAGGGGGGTCTCCTAATAGGGGAGGCTCGTCTCAAACTGGTGAAAAAATCCTTTTACTCCCCTTTCCCAGAGCACGGACACACTTAGGTTAAGAAATGAAGAAAATAATGATAAAAGGGGGGACTGTGAAGGATGGAGTGGACAGAAGTTAATGTTTATAATAATTTTCTTTCTTTAATAAAATATAGACTATAGAGTTGTGTACATAATTGTGATGAAGCAATAGTAGGATTAGATAAGTATACGTGGCAAGATGGCCCCTGAACAGGGACTACGCACTAATAATATAACAAGTCACTTCCTGGTATGAACGAACTATGAAGACATATCTAAAGGACCAGATAAGGGTGAACCTATCCAAGGATGACACAAAGTAACAAGAGGCTTACAGTGATACGTGCTTTTATAAAAGTGTGATAACATGTACCCACCCCCAGGAGAAAGGGGATATAGAACAAATGTGTGTAATAAATAAATCAGTGACGCCTGATGCTGAGTGAGGAGCTTTATACCAGACTCTGTGTGGTGTGATTCCTTTCGTACGAACTCAGCGTATTATCCCTGCCGGTTGAGACTGATTAGTACCCGAACAACAGTAATAATGCCCCCTTTGTGCAACCTGTAGATAGCGCCACACACAGTCCCCCTGTAGATAGCACCACACACAGCCCCCCTGTAGATCATGCTACAATCCTCCCCCTGTACTTACTTTGCCCTGTTCCCGCGACGGATGGAGTGCTGCAGAGCATCTGGGCGGGACGCTTGCGCAGACCAGCGTGATGCAGTGATGTAATCACGCCGGCCTGCACAGGGAATTCTTCTCAGCACCTTATAGGCTGAGCCTATAGTATTAATTTGTATCTGCGTCCTGAGGACGTAGTTACCAGTTAATGTGGCTGTCGCTTGTACCGGGGCCCCCTCCGTTGCTAGCAACGCCACTGGGCCCGTGATGGGGGCCCGTGATGCCCAGATCATAAATGTTATGTTATGGGCCAGGCGACACGGGCCCCCTCATGCCTAGGGCCCTGAAGCAGCCGCGGGCAGGGGGCCCTAAAAGGATGGGGCCCTGGGCAATTGCCGAGTTTGCCCCCCCTAATGCTGGCCCTGCCACCAAGGCATCCGTATCAGCTGGTCACTAGTGTGCACACGTTTCAGCATGCGCGTCCTTCTCCTGAACTCAGTAATGCGCTCTTCACTCTCGACAGGCTTGCCCACACCACTGCCTGCTCTCCTTACTGTGGCAAAGCAGACGACACCCATCGATGTATCTTTGGGAAGTCAGATCTTACCTACTTCAAAGTCTGGAACAACTTCAGGAAGGCAACCAATGTCCGGGTACAAGAAAAAATAAAAATAGACGGAGGTCTTTCATTTATTTCACCCTAGCGCAAAAGGACCTGTAGGTCTTCCACAATAGACAGGAAACCATTGAGGAGTGAGGAGAGGCTCCACCTTTTTATCTGTAGCTTTCCTATCCTTGGTGGCGGATCCACTCTCTGTGGTGCAGTCATGAGTGAAGGGAAAAAAATAATTTAAAAGAAACATCTCATGTATTTAATTTTCGTTTCATTAACCCCTTCAGGACCAAGCCTATTTTGGCCTTGAGGACCAGCCCAATTTTTTAAATCTAACATGTTAATAACTTTGGAATGGTTTTACTTATCCAAGTGATATTGAGATTGTTTTTTTGTAACACATTGTTCCCTATGTTAGTGGTACATTTAGGTTGATATTTTCACTTTAATTTATTTAAAAAAATTAAAATGTAAAGAAAATGTAGAAAAATTTGCATTTTCCTACATTTGGGCTGGTTTGTTTTTTTATTTAATTAAATTTTTTCAGTATGTTATAATGCTTTTAAGTTTACTAGCAGTTTTTCCAAATATTCAACAAAATTTGCAAAACATATTTTTTTTGGCACCACTTCAATTTTGAAGTGGCTTTGAGAGTTCTTTATAATAAAAACCATTCATAAATCACCCCATTTTAAAAACTGGACGCTCAAAGTATTCAAAACTGCATTTAGAAAGTTTGTTAACCCTTTAGGTGTTTCACAGGAACTAGAGCAAATTGGAGGTAAAATGTACAAATTTTATTTTTTCTGGCAGAGTTTCAATTTAATCAATTTATTTCCGTAACACAGCAGGTGTTACCAGAAAAACACAACTCAATATTTATTACACAGACTCTGTAGTTTCCAAAAATATATTGTGCTACTGGACTCAAACAGAGGCATGAGAAATTTAGTAGCTCCTAGTGGATTTTGGCACCTCCTTTTTATCAAGACGTTTTACAAAGAATGCATCTAGGGGTGAAGTGACCATTTTGACCCTACAGGTGATTCAGCAAATCTATCAGGATTGGACTGAAAAAATGGCAAATTATTATTTTTTGCCCATAATATGTAGTTTTAACTCATTTTTCATTTTCGCAAGGACTATAGGAGAAAAAGCACCCCAATGTTTGTAGGACATTTTCTCCTGAGTACAGCAATTACCAATATCTGGTCATAAACTGCTGTTTGGGCACACATGTGGGCTCAGAAGGGAAGGAGCGCCATTTGGCTTTTGTAGCGCAGATTTTGCTGAATTGGTTTCTGGGGGCCATGTCGCATTTGTAGAGCCCCTGAAGTAGCAGTACAGTAAAAATTTCTCATGTGCGATCCGATTTTGGAGACTATACCCCTCAAAGAATTAAATTAGGGGTGTAGTGAGCAGTTTGGCCCCTCTGGCATTTTATAGATTTTATTAGAATTGACTGTGAAAATGAAAAATTTTATTTTTTCCAGAAATATGTAGTTTTAGCTCATAATATTTCCTTTTCACAAGCAATGCAGGAGAAAAGGCACCCCAAAATTTGTTACACAGTTTCTCCTGAGTAAGGAAATACCCCATATGTGGTTGTAAACTGCTGTTTGGACACACGGCAAGGCTTTAAAGAGCTTATACCTTTATATTACCTCTGCAGCCGACCAGCGCAAAAAGTTTTATCAAGAGTGAGCAGAAGAATGTACAGTCGTTGCAGTCGGGCTACAGGGTATGTGGAGTCGCCTAGTGAAGAAGGACCCAGCAGGTTGTGCAGCGTTGCCAGAACCGGATCGGATCGCAAGAAATCAATTTATATCTGGTCTAGCTAGTCGTACACTGAGAAGGGCCTTAAGAGACTTTGTGAGGTCCACACCAACAGCCACAATAAGCAAGGTCTTGAGAGAAGCTCTGGAAGTACATCGAGAGGAGACAGGGGAGGCCAGCATTGTACATGCACTTGCAGGCCCTCCAGAAACCACCTAGAGTGTGAGCAAACAACCTGGAACAGTATTTCAGGACTTCGCACGAGATGTCAAGGAAGCCACCCGAGAGTTGAAGACACATGTAGCACAACTGAGAGTCATGGCTGATAGACCAGAGTAGCAGCCTCAACTATCCCAAATGACAGTGAGGCCCACAACATTGTTGGCAGTGTGACCAGTCGGGCCACTTCGTAAGAGAATGCAGGGTGGAGCATTATCCAAGACGTAAACAGCCACCTTTAAACTAAGGTCATTTGCGGGCAACCCATCGTCAGGCCCCCAGAGGAAACGTGGAACTCTTAACGGGAAAATGTCCAGTGGTAACAGCCATCATCGGATGGGTAAGGGTACCTTGTCTCATTCACACTGGGTCGGAAGTAACGACCATGACATACCAGTCGTTTCATGAACAATTTCAAAGTCGACAGACCCTAGAAGCATTGTTGGGCGTTGGTACCCTTTTTTTTTTTTTTTTGAAAGGGTATAGGTTCTCTTTCTTCAATTAAAATAAATTTACATCTTTTTCTAAATAAAAGTCTAAAAAATGTGCATTTAAACTTATTAGGCATTAGCCTCTTTGGGAAATGGTATTTTCTTTTTCTCTTTTAATAAAGTTGTATATGATTTATTCTTGTTACCCCATTGTGTGCTGGATATGTCTCAGGACTTATTTTATTCTCTTTTTCTTCTTTTTTTTAGACTCTAGAAGAACTTTGGATAGAGCTAATGGCAGCCAATAGCCTACCAATTCCCATTGCATAGGTTACCTGGTTAGAGTTAGAGGTGTTTACACACAAGTTTCCACGGGCCGGCATTGTAATGGTGCATAATTGCGCATGACCCAGTATACCCGTCATTATTGGAATTAATGTTTAGTTTGTAGGAAATTCATGGACTGATGTTTAATGAGCTAGGTGGCATCTATAGGGAGTGGTTGACGACCGACCAGACAATGTGACAAGCCTTATTCCATGTCCATCAAGTTTGCCAGTGCCAGGAAAGTTGGAAGACCTTAAAGGGGCAGGTAGGGATGGTACGAGCCTCGAGCAGAACGGGGCTGCAAGTACAACCTCACCAACAATTTTCCATCCCTCTTGCAGTACAGACTCACCATCGCTTGAAAGGTGCCCTGATCATGGTGGAACCATTCTTGAACGGGAGTGAACTGCGTCCATGGGTGGCAGGACAGACAGTGTGTCGAGTGGCAAGAGGTATGGCTACAGTTCGGTTGATGAACCCTACACCTGAAGTTGTAACTGACCCAACATTATCTGTACCCCTCTGAAGTGCATCAGATGAAAGAAGGGATTATGATACGATGGAGAGTGAATGGGCTTCCCATTTGTGGCGCCAACTGGGGTTGGATGGAGTAGCCCCGAGCTCATAAATGAAAGAACAACTAAGGTCACTCCTGCAACAGTTCGGCTGGGTGTTCGCTCAACATGAGGAAGACTGTAATACTACCATCGAACATAAAATCCACACAGGAATTTCACCCCCCATTAGGAAACATTACCGCAACATACCAACATACATTAAGGATCTCTTGCAGAAGATGCTAGATGGACAGGTGATCCGGGAGAGTCAGAGCCCGTGGGCAGTTACAATCGTCCTGGTACGAAAGAAAGACGGCTCTCTCCGACCCTGTGTCGACTACAGGAAGCTGTATGCCTGTACCCACTGGGTTTCCTATCCACTCCCCTGAGTGGAAGAGTTCCTAACTGGCATGCAAGAAGCACGTTATTATATGACTTATTGTTAGGGATCTGCCAGGTACTTCATCTAGCTACACTCCTGGGATTAATCAATCCACACCTGAGGCCAGACCTGTTCGACTGACACCTTCTCCCACCAACCAGGGTGGCAGGCTCAGGAGTGGGAGAGCCTATCGCGGCCTGGTCTCTCGGAGTTAGCTCCGCCCCTTGCCCTTTATTACCTGCCCTGTGCTCTCCCTCAGTGCTTGTAATTCTTTTGGATTCCTGGCCCCACTGCTGCTTGCTCCAGCCTGCTTCTGCCGTGCTTCTGCCTTGCTGCAGTTCTGCTTGACCTGCTTTGCTTGCCCTGGCTTGCTTCTGTCTCCGTGTCCGCTCGGGTGTACTCACTTCGTCCTGGTCCTGACTGTTCGTTCGCCGCCCCGTTTCCTCGTGGCGTTCCGTGGCTACTGCCCCTTCCCTTGCGTGTTCCCTGTTTGTCTTCCTGTGCACTTAGCCAGCGTAGGGACCGCCGCCCAGTTGTACCTCGTCGCCTAGGGCGGGTCGTTGCAAGTAGGCAGGGACAGGGCGGTGGGTAGATTAGGGCTCACTTTCCCTTCACCTCCTTCCTGCCATTACATAATTACAAGCCCTTACCTAGTCTACCATTTCTCCTACGCTGACGCTTTCATGGACCCCCTTGAGACCCTGACCCAGCAGATGCAGGGCCTCTCCCTACAGGTCCAGGCCCTGGCCCAAAGGGTCAATCAGGGTGACGCTGCTTTAGTAGTACCCCTCACCTCACCTCTAGAACCCGACCTCAAGTTACCTGACCGGTTTTCAGGGGACCGTAAGACGTTTCTCTCCTTCCGGGAGAGTTGCAGACTGTATTTCCGCCTAAAGCCCCACTCCTCAGGTTCCGAGAACCAGCGGGTGGGTATCATCATATCCCGACTCCAGGAAGGGCCCCAAGAGTGGGCCTTCTCCTTGGCTCCTGACGCCCCTGAACTTTCCTCTGTTGATCGTTTTTTCTCTGCCCTCGGACTCATTTACGACGAGACTGACAGGACTGCTTTAGCCGAGAGTCAGCTGGTGACCTTACGTCAGGGTAGAAGACCGGTTGAGGAATACTGTTCTGATTTTAGGAAGTGGTGCGTAGCTTCTCAGTGGAACGATCCGGCCCTAAGGTGCCAGTTTAGGTTAGGATTATCTGACGCCCTGAAGGATCTGCTGGTTAGCTACCCCTCGCCTGACTCCCTTGACCAGGTTATGGCCCTAGCAGTACGACTTGACCGACGTCTCAGGGAACGTCAGCTAGAACGCTTCAGTGTGCTCCCCTCTGACTTTTCTGCGATTCCCCCCGAGGTCCCGTCTCCTCGCCCCTCCACGGAGGACTCGGAGGTACCTATGCAACTCGGGGCCTCCATGTCCCCTCGACAACGTAGGGAGTTTCGCAGAATGAATGGTCTCTGCTTCTACTGTGGGGACGACAAGCATCTACTGAACACCTGTCCCAGGCGCAAGAATAAGAAGCCGGAAAACTTCCGCGCCTAAGTGATCATCGGGGAGGTCACTTGGGCGCACAGGTATTTCCCGTTAATGTGAAACGCAATAAAATTTTGCTTCCCTTTCAGGTCTCGTTTGCTGGCCGGTCTGCCACGGGCAGTGCTTTCGTGGATTCTGGCTCATCTGCTAATATCATGTCTGTGGAATTTGCTATGTCTCTAAAGATGCCTTGTATTGATTTACCTTATCCTATCCCTGTAGTAGGAATCGACTCAACACCCCTTGCTAATGGTTATTTTACTCAGCATACTCCTGTTTTTGAACTCCTGGTTGGCTCCATGCATTTGGAGCAGTGCTCTGTACTGGTGATGCAGGGATTATCGTCTGATCTGGTTTTAGGCCTTCCCTGGTTGCAGTTGCATAATCCCACATTTGATTGGAATACTGGGGATCTCACCAAATGGGGTAATGAATGTCTGATGTCATGTCTTTCTGTTAACTCTATTTCTCCCCGGGAGGAGGTAAACACACTTCCTGAGTTTGTTCAGGACTTCGCCGATGTGTTTTCTAAGGAGGCCTCCGAGGTGTTGCCCCCCCATAGAGATTACGATTGCGCTATCGATTTGGTGCCTGGTGCCAAGCTTCCTAAGGGTAGGATATTTAATCTTTCATGTCCTGAACGTGAAGCGATGAGGGTGTATATCCAAGAATGCCTGGCCAAGGGTTTCATTCGCCCCTCGACTTCTCCTGTAGGTGCTGGCTTCTTCTTCGTGGGGAAGAAGGATGGTGGTCTTAGGCCGTGCATTGATTATCGTAACCTGAATAAGGTCACCGTAAGGAACCAGTACCCACTTCCTTTGATTCCGGATCTTTTTAATCAGGTTCAGGGAGCCCAATGGTTTTCTAAGTTCGATCTACGGGGGGCATATAACCTTATCCGCATCAAAGAGGGGGATGAGTGGAAAACTGCGTTCAACACACCCGAGGGTCATTTCGAATACCTGGTCATGCCCTTTGGGTTGTGTAATGCCCCTGCTGTCTTCCAGAATTTTATTAATGAAATCCTGAGAGAGTACCTGGGTAATTTTCTTGTTGTGTACCTTGATGACATACTGGTGTTTTCCAAGGACTGGTCCTCCCACGTGGAGCATGTCAGGAAGGTGCTCCAGGTCCTTCGGGAGAATAATCTGTTTGCTAAGACTGAAAAATGTGTCTTTGGGGTACAGGAGATACCATTTTTAGGGCAAATCCTCACTCCTCATGAATTCCGCATGGACCCTGCCAAGGTTCAAGCTGTGGCGGAATGGGTCCAACCTGCCTCCCTTAAGGCGTTACAGTGTTTTTTAGGGTTCGCCAACTATTACAGGAGATTTATTGCCAACTTCTCGGTCGTCGCTAAGCCTCTTACGGACCTTACCCGCAAGGGTGCCGATGTCCTCCATTGGCCCCCTGAGGCCGTCCAGGCCTTTGAGACTCTCAAGAAGTGCTTTATCTCGGCCCCTGTGCTGATTCAGCCCAACCAAGAGGAGCCATTTATTGTGGAGGTTGACGCTTCCGAGGTGGGAGTGGGGGCCGTCCTGTCCCAGGGTACCAGCTCCCTCACCCATCTCCGCCCCTGTGCTTACTTCTCTAGGAAGTTTTCGCCCACGGAGAGTAACTATGATATTGGCAACCGCGAACTTCTAGCCATTAAATGGGCTTTTGAGGAGTGGCGGCACTTCCTGGAGGGGGCCAGACACCAGGTAACGGTCCTTACGGATCACAAGAATCTGGTTTTCCTAGAATCGGCCCGGAGGCTTAATCCTAGACAAGCTCGGTGGGCACTATTCTTTACCAGATTTAATTTCTTGGTTACCTATAGGGCTGGGTCCAAGAATATTAAGGCTGACGCTCTGTCACGTAGTTTCATGGCCAATCCTCCTTCCGAGAAGGATCCCGCTTGTATTTTACCCCCTGGTATAATCGTCTCTGCCACGGATTCTGATTTAGCTTCTGATATCGCGGCTGATCAGGGTGCAGCTCCCGGGAACGTCCCTGGGGACAAACTGTTTGTTCCCCTGCAATACCGGCTGAGGGTACTCAGGGAAAACCATGACTCCGCTCTATCTGGTCATCCTGGCATCTTGGGCACCAAACACCTCATTACCAGAAACTATTGGTGGCCTGGGTTGCCTAAAGATGTTAGGGCTTACGTCGCCGCTTGTGAGGTTTGCGCTAGGTCCAAAACCCCTAGGTCCCGACCTGCGGGCCTACTACGTTCCTTGCCCATTCCCCAGAGACCTTGGACCCATATCTCCATGGATTTTATCACCGATTTGCCTCCATCTCAGGGCAAGTCGGTGGTGTGGGTGGTAGTCGACCGCTTCAGCAAGATGTGCCACTTTGTGCCCCTTAAGAAGCTACCTAACGCCAAGACGTTAGCTTCTTTGTTTGTGAAACACATCCTGCGTCTCCATGGGGCCCCAGTCAATATCGTTTCTGACAGAGGGGTACAATTTGTTTCCTTATTTTGGAGAGCTTTTTGTAAAAAGTTGGAGATTGATCTGTCCTTCTCCTCCGCCTTCCATCCCGAAACCAATGGCCAAACGGAAAGGACCAACCAATCCCTGGAACAATATTTAAGGTGTTTCATCTCTGACTGTCAATTCGATTGGGTCTCATTCCTTCCCCTTGCTGAATTTTCCCTGAATAACCGGGTCAGTAACTCGTCAGGGGTCTCCCCGTTTTTCTGTAATTTCGGGTTTAACCCTAGGTTCTCCTCCGTCTCCCCTGGTTGTTCCAATAATCCTGAGGTAGAGGAGGTTCATCGGGAACTGTGCACTGTCTGGGCCCAGGTTCAGAAGAACCTAGAGGCGTCCCAGAGCGCACAAAAGATTCAGGCGGATAGTAGACGTTCTGCTAACCCCCGGTTTGTCGTCGGGGATTTGGTCTGGTTGTCGTCCAGGAACTTGCGCCTTAAGGTCCCGTCCAGGAAGTTTGCTCCCCGATTTATTGGACCTTATAAGATCATTGAAGTCCTCAACCCTGTATCCTTCCGTCTGGAGCTCCCCCCATCCTTTCGCATACATGACGTCTTCCATGCCTCCCTCCTTAAACGCTGCTCCCCGTCCTGGTCCCCCTCGAGGATACCTCCTGTTCCCGTTCTCACCCCTGAGGGGGTGGAATTCGAGGTGGCCAAGATTATGGACAGTAGGATGGTCCAGGGCTCCCTCCAGTACCTGGTCCATTGGAGAGGATACGGGCCGGAGGAGAGGACTTGGGTACCTGCCCGTGATGTTCACGCTGGGGTATTGATCAGGAGGTTCCACCTCCTCTTCCCCACTAAACCGGGTCCCCTTAGTAAGGGTCCGGTGGCCCCTCATAAAAGGGGGAGTACTGTTAGGGATCTGCCAGGTACTTCATCTAGCTACACTCCTGGGATTAATCAATCCACACCTGAGGCCAGACCTGTTCGACTGACACCTTCTCCCACCAACCAGGGTGGCAGGCTCAGGAGTGGGAGAGCCTATCGCGGCCTGGTCTCTCGGAGTTAGCTCCGCCCCTTGCCCTTTATTACCTGCCCTGTGCTCTCCCTCAGTGCTTGTAATTCTTTTGGATTCCTGGCCCCACTGCTGCTTGCTCCAGCCTGCTTCTGCCGTGCTTCTGCCTTGCTGCAGTTCTGCTTGACCTGCTTTGCTTGCCCTGGCTTGCTTCTGTCTCCGTGTCCGCTCGGGTGTACTCACTTCGTCCTGGTCCTGACTGTTCGTTCGCCGCCCCGTTTCCTCGTGGCGTTCCGTGGCTACTGCCCCTTCCCTTGCGTGTTCCCTGTTTGTCTTCCTGTGCACTTAGCCAGCGTAGGGACCGCCGCCCAGTTGTACCTCGTCGCCTAGGGCGGGTCGTTGCAAGTAGGCAGGGACAGGGCGGTGGGTAGATTAGGGCTCACTTTCCCTTCACCTCCTTCCTGCCATTACACTTATCCAGTGGATATTGGCAGGTTCCCATAAAGGAGGAAGATAAGGAGAAAACTGCATTTATCACTGTTCAAATTCAATCGAATGCCTTTCGGTCTGACTAACGCCCCCAGTATTTTCCAACGCCTGATGTGATTTAGGTCCCCTAGACAAAGTACCGAGTCTGTTGTTATCTATCTCGATGACATCTTAATTCTTTCTAAAACATTCACAGGACACTTACAGCATCTGAAGGTCATGCTAGAGCTCTTGGAAAAATATGCCATTAAGTTGAAACATAGTATGTGTCGACTAGGTTGTCAACAGATCAAATATTTTGGCGATATAGTGAATGCAGCAGGAATCAAGCCCGTGCAAGAGTGCCCCCCCCCTCCGCAGAGCACCACTGAAGTGAAAGCTCATCTGGTATTAGTCGGGTATCACAGGTGGTATATTTGGGACTTTGCAGAATAGCAGGTCCTCTAAATAAACTCCTCTGTGGACAACCCACGCAAAAAAAGGGAACTCGCAGCCAGTGTTGTGGATCGCTGGCAAGAGTAGCAACAGCTTGCTTTCAAGGAGTTAAAAGTTTGACTAGTGACGGGCCCTATACTAGCCTTTGACGACTTCCATCAGTCATTCTGGTTGTACACTGATGGTAGCCTGAAGGTACTAGGGGCTGTGCTAGCTCAACAACAGGGAGATGTGGAGCCAGACATTGTGTACGCCAGTCGCAGCCTACGACCGTCAGAATGTAATCCCGTAAACTACAGTTCATTTAGACTGGAACTTCTGGCCATTGTATGTGCGGTAACGGAATGCTTCACGCAATATCTGGTTGGAAGCAAGGTGGATATATACACCTATAGTAGCCCCCTGGGATATCTCAGTACTGCCAAGTTGGAATCAATGGAACAGAGGTGGGGGGCACGATCCGATTATACCATTCACTACAAGCCAGCCAAAAATCACATTAATGCTGACGCGCTCTCCCAACAACCTTGTGAAACCCCTGATGCAGAGATAGATGATGAACAAAAATAGATAGAAATTCCCCCACTGCGAGTTGTCCATCCCAAGTTCCAGAGAAAAAATGATTGCGGCGGTTCAAGTTACCAGTATCCTGACAGAAATGTATGACCGTTCTGAATGGGCGGAGCAACAACGTTCGGATGAAGACATTCTAATCAACGCGGAGTGGGTACTGCAAAATAGAAGACCACCGACATCAGAAAGAAACCGACTGTCACCACGGGTCAAGGCGTTGGCTCAACAGTTGGAGCACTTGGAGTATCATGACAGAGTATTGTATTGGCGGGTGTGGGTCCCGCAGGAAAATCGAGAGCTATGGCAGTTGGTGTTACCAAAGACCAAAGTGGAAACCATGTGCAAATGGATGCATGAAAAAAGAGGCAATTTTGCAGTGGAGAAAACTGTCCAGATGATCCGTAACCATTTCTATGCCTCAGGATTAGAAGAAATAACAAGACGCATGTGTGAAGAGTGCATTGCCTGTGATCATAAAAACAGATGAACTGCTGGAACTATTGACAGTGGATTTCTTAACCATTCAGGAGGTCACGTCTGGCCACAAATACGCCTTGGTATGGCTAGACCACTTCTCGAAGTTTGCGGTAGTAATTCCCACCAGAGATCAGACCGCACAGACAACAGCGACAGCTTTGTGGAAACGTTATTCGGCCCTATGGTTAACCAAAACGACTATTATCTGACCATGGTCCAAATATCGAGTCAGATCTCATTTGAGAACTGTGCGCATTGCATGGTATCAGGGAGTCAAGGACCACAACATATCACCCAGAAGGCAACAGGGCGTGTGAAAGGTTCAATCGCACGCTACTCGGCCTTTTGAGAACTCTCGGAGATCAGCAACAAGAACGATGGCACCATGCCGAATGTGCGGATCAACAACGTTCGGATGAAGACATTCTAATCGCATTCTACAAAAGAGAAGACCAACGATGACAGAAAGAAACCGACTGTCACCATGCGTCAAGGCGTTGGCTCGACAGTTGGAGCGGTTGGAGTATCATGATGGAGTATTGTATCGGCAGGTGTGGGTCCCACAGGAACATCGAGAGCTATGGCAGTTTGTGTTACCGAAGACCGATGTGGAACCCATGTGCAAATGGATACACGAAAAAAGAGGCTATTTTGCAGTGGAGAAAACTGTCCAGATGATCCGTAACCATTTCTATGCCTCAGGATTAGAAGAAATAACAAGACGCGTGTGTGAAGAGTGCATTACCTGTGTAGTGCACAAGATGGAGGAACAGTTGTAAAAATCGATGATCATAAAAACAGATGAACTGCTGGAACTACTGAAGTGGATTTCTTAACCATTCAGGAGGTCTCCTCAGGCCACAAATATGCCTTGGTGTGTCCGACCAAGGTCCAAATTTTGAGTCGGATCTCATTTGAGAACTGTGCGCATTGCATGGTATCAGGAAGTCAAGGACCATACCATATCACCCACAAGGCAATGGGCTGTGTGAAAGGTTCAATTGCACACTGCTTGGCCTTTTGAGAACTCTCGGAGATCAACAGCAAGAACGATGGCCTGAACATGTGTATGGCCTAGTATGGACATATAATCACACAGTACACCGAACCACGGGCTACACCCCTTATCAGTTTATGTTTGGCTGACCAAGTCGGGTACTGTTAGCTCTCCTGCTAGAAACTCCGGAAACAGAAGTGACCAGGTCCCTGTCACAAGGGGTACTGGAACATCAATGACGAACATCGCAAAGGATGGTTTGGAGAAAGCCCTTTCAGCAGAAAAGCTACCTACCCAAAGTAGGTGGCTTCAAGTTTTTCATCCCGGGGATTGAGTACTGGTTCAAAGCAAAAAGGCATCTCGAGGGGGTAAACTAGAACCCCGATGGGCAAAGAGACCATATATAGTGGCCAAACGCCTAGATCCCAGGTTACCTGTCTATGAGGTTCGAGCCGAACATGATCGGGGACCAAGTAAGAACCTACACCAAAACCTCTTATGACCATTCACTTTCCCAATTCCAGACACGTCGCGATCTCACGACAAGAAGAGTGAAATGGAGCCACAGCACCCAATGTTGAAAATGACTGGTGTCTAGTGCTTCCCTCGGAAGGTTCTAATGTACCCTGGTAGTTGTCGGCAGTGGAAACCACCCCTGGGGTTGGTCCAGAACTTCGTTATCCACAGAGAAGTAATTGTTGTCGCCAACCGTCTTATCTTCAGGATGAAGACGTTTAGTGCTGAAGACTGCACTTATCAACCAAGGGGGAGGTGTTAGGTGTTATGGGGAGAATTGTGTTTTCAGGGACACGGTGGGGGGAGCGGGAGCAAGGCTCCCGGCTTCCAGGCACCGGAAGTGTCGGTGGCGTCATGGCAATGGCGCTTACAGCATCGTGCTTCATGACGACGACGCTTCCTCTCAGTTCCGCGGCAGTTGGGACCAGGATAGCGGGGGAAATGGAGGAAAGGGCGGCACCAGCCAGAAGGGCAACCTGGCGATACCAGAGAGGAGACTGGAGACGCACAGTGGAAGTGGCAGAGAAATGAGCTGGCCCATAGGGAGACAAACCAAGGAGTTGGCCGGCATCAGAGATAAGTGACCCTGTGCAATTACAGTGTTCACCTATATCATTAATGGTGTTGTTTGTAGTCTTATACTGCTGTTGAAGTTACTTTAGTGGATCGTATTAGCCAAGCTACTGTTCATCACTTCCCATAACAAATTCCCACAGAAGTAGGACATTGTCTGGAATAGTGTATCTTCCATCACCGCTACTCCTCTTTTATGCCAGTTAAGACCCGTGTCCCTGAGCCTAACTAAAGGAGAATACGTTTGCATATGTTGAATAAGAGAATTGTGTTAAACTGTTAAAGTGGATGAAGACTTGCCTCATTGGGAGCAGACAGATCTTAAAGGGGCAGAGTGACAAGGACGTGTTGATGGACAACTAACAAATAGACTCTCGCACATGCACCCCAAGTTTTGCATTCCTAGGAGTGTCTGAGGGTGGGAGAGTAAGGCAGCGAAAGGTAGTGGTTAGCACCGCCAGGACTCGCGGCGGTGCCGGAAGGTCCGATAAGTACTTCGGATACCTACGGCGCAGCCAGGGGACGGGAGTGTAACTCTTACCCCTGAGTATTCTGTGCATCAGCAGGTAGCTCCCGCCGTGACTGCTGGAGGCGTGTCTCCACACTAGCGGGTAAGGTGGGGTCAGGCACAAGCTCTCTCAGGGAGATTCCAGCGGGATCGACGTCCCCAACCTCAGTTTTGTCCAGTTTGCCCCCAGTAGGAGAAGAATCATGCAATAATTGTATTATTGGATCTGCAGTAAAGAATTTGAATAATAGCCTGTGTCCAATCATCTATTCCACCCTTTCATCCACCCTTTACATATGTAGCACTAGACCCTAAAATGTCATAGTCTCCACTATATCTATGGGGTCCACTTGTGGGGCCTAGCAAATGATTATGTGGGGTTTAGGTGATCACTGTTTTTTTGGTTTTTTTGTGGGACAAGGTGACCAAAAAAGGAAATTCTGCCATTGTTTTTTATTTAATTTTTTACGGTGTTCACCATGCGGTATAAATAATGTGATATTTTTATAGTTCAGGTCGATAGGAACGCGGCCCTACCTATTATGTATAGTTTATTTTATTATTTCATTTTTTTCCTAGTTATAAAGCACTTGATCAGGGAAACAGGGTGATTCTTGTTTATATTACTTCAAACTATTTATTTATTTTCTAAAAAAATGTTTTCCATTTTTTCCCACTTACTAGGGGACTGGCAGGCCTGATCTTCCGATTTTCTGTGTAGCGTCCATGGCCGCGGGCCGTCGGGTCTACTCACCACCTGACACTCGCAGCCATGGATCTGTGAGCGATGGTCCCCATCTCCTTCCTAGGAGACGCCAGCGCTCACTTCCGCTCCGGACCGCTGTGTCCCGTAGACAATCATCATCATCATCATCAACTCACATGATTTCCTGGACTATAGGAAGGCCCCAGCCCTTCTGATCCTTGCCTGAGCGTTGTTAGTATATCCCAAGTCTGTCTTGCAAATGGTCCCCTAGTGTTTCCCGTTCCAGTTGTTACCCGTGCCCTGTTACCTGTTCCTGTATCCCGTGCTGAGTTCTTGTTCCTGTTTCTGTTCCTGTGCCTACTAGTTGGAGTCATTTCTACTGCACCTGCTGTTGTTTGCCATGTCCTGTGTCATCCGCCACGTCCTGTGTCATCTGCCACGTCCAGTGGGATTCACCACGTCTGGCGCAACCTCCGGCACCTGCTGTCATCCGCCCCCTCTGGCGTTACCTCCAGCACCCACCTCCATCCGTGCCAGAGCTGTGGCCACTGTCTGGACTATCCAGGTACCCTTGTGCGGGACTTTGTATTGCTGGGGTACCCTGTTGTTCGGTTGGCAGACAGGAGAAGAATTCTCAGATGTGGACACAGTTCTAAACTGGCTGGGCACCCTGGTGTTCGTAAAACCCGAGACCTGATTGCTCGTCACTTCTGGTGTCCCACGCTACCCAAGACTGTTGTGGACTTTGTCTGTTTTTGCACGGTGTGTGCTTCTAACAAGGTTACTCACTCCAAGCCTGCCGGCATGTTTCAGCCTCTGCCTGTAGCCAATGAACCCTGGCAGCACATTGCGATGAACTTTGTCACTGACCTTCCTCCCTCAGCAGTATGCAACACTGTCTGGGTGGTGGTGGACCGGTTCTCGAAGATGGCACATTTTATCCGGCTGACCGGCCTACCTTCTGCTCCCCGACTGGCGAGTCTCTTGATTCAGCACATCTTCCGCTTGCATGGCTTGCTCCTTCACATTGTGTCCGATCCAGGGGTTCAGTTTACCTCGAAATTCTGGAGGGCTTTCTGTAAACTCCTGGATGTGAGATTGGACTTCTCCTCAGCCTATCACCCCCAGTCCAATGGGCAAGTTGAGAGGATCAACCAGATCATGGAGAATTATCTCCGACACTTCATCTCTTTACAGCATGATAACTGCGTACAGCTTCTTCCATGGGCCGAGTTCTCGTACAACCACACAAGCGAGTCCACCACTTCCACTCCGTTTTACATTGTGTATAGTGAACATCCTAGAGTCCTTTTTCCAGTGTCTACTACTTCTCAGGTACCCGCTGCTGACTCTGCAGTTGGGGACTTTCTGCAAATCTGGCAACAGACCCGGTCCTCTATTTTGCTGGCAGTCGATTGCATGAAGCAAAAAGCGGATACAAACAGAAGAGAACCGCCGCAGTATCTTCCAGGTACCAAAGTCTGGCTGTCCTCACGGAACATTGGTTTGAAGGTGCCTTCATACAAGTTTGCTCCCAGGTTCCTCGGTCCTTTTGAGATTTTGCAACAGATTAACCCTGTCTCCTATAAACGGCGGCTGACTTCTTACTATCAGAATCCCCAACTCCTTTCATGTGTCCCTCCTGAAACCAGTGGTCCTGAACCGCTACAGCAAGACTTCCTGTTCCACAATTGCTCCCAGCAGTTCTTCTGATGTGTTCGAGGTGATTGAGATCCTGGACTGGTAAGAGGGACTTTTTATTTGGTGGACTGGAGAGGGTTTGTTCCTGAGGATAGGTCCTGGGAGCCGGAGGAGAACCTCGATGCCCCACCTCTCATTAAGAAGTTCCTCTCTCGCTCTGGTCCCAAGAAGAGGGGGGATACTGTAGCGTCCATGGCCGCGGGCTGTCGGGTCTACTCACCTCCTGACGCCCGCAGGCATGGATCTGTGAGCGCTGGTCCCCATCTCCTTCCTAGGAGATGCCAGCGCTCACTTCCGTTCCGGTCCGCTGTGTCCCGTAGGGTGCGCACGCTCACTTGTGGCAGCTCTTAAAGGGCCAGCGTGCACATAAAGACAATCATCATAATCATCAACTCACATGATTTCCTGGACTATAAGAAGGCCCCAGCCCATCTGATCCTTGCCTGAGCTTTGTTAGTATATCCCAAGTCTGTCTTACAAATGGCCCTTTAGTGTTTCCCGTTCCAGTTGTTACCTGTGCCCTGTTACCTGTATCCCGTGCTGTGTTCTTGTGCCTACTATTTGGAGTCGTGACTACTGCACCTACTCTTGTATGCCACGTCCTGTGTCATCTGCCACATCCAGTGTGATTGGAGATGCTCTGGCCAAGGATTTCACTCCACTAGGATCCCCTGCCATCACTGTTCATATATGGATAGTGACGCCAGGGGCTCCCTCTAGGACCAGAATCCCTGTCCAGAGCATTGCCGATGCTCTGGCTGAGGATTCCGCTCCAGGAGGAGCCCCTGACATCACTGTCAATATATGGGTAGTGATGCCAGGGGCTCCTCCATGAGCGGAATCACCGGTCAGTGCATCAGCTGCGCTCTGGCCGTGGATTCCGCTCCAAGAGAATCCCCAGATGTCACTGTCCATATATGCTCCTGCCCGTCAACACCTTCTCCGGGCTCGGCGCTTAAAGTAGCGCTGTGCTCTGGGAGTCTTGGCCAGGATCAGTTTTTAACAACCGTCACAAGGATTGATTCCTGAAAACCTTCTATTAAAAACTGATCTATTAAAGGGGTTTTCCCATCAGACACATTTTTGACATATCCACAGGATATGTCATAAATGTCAAATAGATGCAGGTTCCACCTCTGGGAACCGCACATATCTCTATAACTTGGCCCCCTAAACCCCGTGCTTTTTGTGTTCCCGCTGCCTCCCAGCCACTTACTGATTACATGGTCGGGAGTTACGGAAACAGCGCAGCTCGCATGCTACATTGCTGCCGTAACTGCCATTCACTACTATGGAACTTACGTAAACAGCGTAGCTCAGCGAGTTACGCTGTTTCCGTAACTCCCGCCATGTAATCAGTAAGTGGCCGGGAGGCAGTGTGAGCATAAAAAGCTAGAACGGGGTTTAGGGGACCCCATTCTAGAGATAGGTGCGGGTCCCTGAGGTGATACCCGCATCTTTCTGACATTTATGCCATATCCTGTGGATAAGTCATAAATGCTCCTCATGGGAAAAACCCTTTAAGTTCTATGGGGGCCGTCTGGCCATCTAAGTGGCCAAAAATAGGACTTGTCCTATTTTTTGACAGCCTGTATTCACGAGTTGTTAAAAAAACTGACCGTGTGAATAGAACCATAGAACTACATTGTTCTTAAAACGTCCGTGTGACGGCTGTTAAAAGAATGGCCGTCACACAGCCGTTTTCCCTGTAGTGTGAATGTTGCCTAACCGCTAACACTAATATACAAACACTTCCCTTGCACTAGTCTGTCTTTGAACAAATTAATTTTTTATTTTTTTAAACGAATACAGTAAATGCTCCAAAGAAAATGATAGATCTAAACAGGGTCAAAGTGGAAGATTGATTTTGTCATTAAAGGAGAGATAGGGGTTGGAGAACGAGCCTGCAGATCTGCTACTAAAAGGCATTCTGCAGTTTGCTATGTAGTGGATAGAAATACTGTGGAAGTCAAACAAAGCAAAAAAAATTATTACACCCAATTATAAAAATATTTTTTTACCACAAGATACATGCAATTTAATTTAAAAAATGGATGCAAACCAACCACTTTTTTTAATGGAAGTGGGGGAATTTAGGTGCTGTTATGGAGAATTTCTGGAAACAATCACCGGTAAGACTAATTCTTACTTTACCCCAGCTATCTCTACAACAGCACACCTAAGAACTAGAGAAATCTCAGTAGGTTGGGACAACTGCCTGAAGGACCTTGCGTCCAAAGACCATATCACTAACACTTCCAGCCTGTAATGCTTCGAGAAGGTGTGCAATCTTTTCCATGTTGCAGCCCTGCAAAACTGCTGCACTGATGAGGCTCAATCGGCCCAGGAGACAGCCATGGCTCTGATAGAATAAGCCTTTAAGCCATGACCTCCGCCATAAGCTCAGTGAAGATCCTGGAGGCAGACAAGAAGCCAAATGGCGGGGGCCTGGAACTGAAGATGAAACTTCCCCTTCAATGTCACCGCGAATCAAAGGAATCTTTGGGAGTCTGGATGTATTTGTATATGGAAAAGTAAGCATCCTGTAGGTCTATTGAGGCCATGAAGCCTCAAACCTTCAAACATTTGATCTTGTACAGACCTGGCCTCCTTGATCTCTACTACCTTTATGGAGGCCCTGATTAACTAAAAGAGAATCTTTCACCTGCCTGTACATGTGCAGCTGAGTGCAGCATGTAACTGGCAGGGTTGCACAAACCCTGGAGCACTTTAAAAAAAAATTCTACCCTGTTCCGTTATTTATATATCGGTGGCGTTATATTTGGCGCCCAATATTTAAATAGCCCCCTGAACTTTCACTGGGGCATGTAATGGCAAGGGAGCGTGTAACATGGCTGTGATACTGTCCAATCAGCTACGGACAGTGTCACAGCAAGAGCTAGAGAGAGGAGAGCGTTGCGCACACACGCTCTCACTCTTCAGCTCTCGGCAGACAAGGACAAGACTGATCTCTCTCTTGTACTTGTCTGCCGAAATGGCATGGGGGCGTGTCACTTCACTGCTACGGACAGTGCAAGAGCTGGAGAGAGGAGAGCGTGGATGCTCCAGCTCTTGCACTGTTCGTAGCAGTGACACACCCCCTTTCCAGTTCGGCAGACAAATACAAGACTGTGATCTCTCGCGAGAGATCAGTCTTGTCCTTGTCTGCCGAGAACTGAAAAGTCAGAGCATGCACTCGCACATGCTCTGCTCTCTCCAGCTCTTGCTTTGACACTGTCCGTAGCTAATTGGACAGTGTCACAGCCATGTTACACGCCCCCTTGCCATTACACACTCCATTGACAGTTCAGGGTGTTATTTAAATATCGGGCGCCAAATACAACGGCACCGATATCTAAATAACGGAGGAGGGTAGAAAAAAAATGTAAAGTGCCCCAGGGTTTGCGCAGCCCTGCCCATTACAGCCTGCACTTAGCTGCACATGTATGGGTAGGTGAAAGGTTCTCTTTAAGAAGTTGATCTGTGTCCTGCGCTAAAAAAAAAAGGTCTTCCACTATTGTCATCTGATGAATCGTCAGAATCTAGTTCTCCCTCTTCCTGATGGATATCAGAGTCCGACATTTCCTGCGAGATAGATGTAGAATTGGAAGGCATCGGAGACGGTGGGCGGCTCTGAGACAGCGCTGTATCCACCTCCTCTTGTATCATACTTCTGATATTTTGTAGAAGGGACGGGGACTTCTTGCTCACCACCTTCTCCAAACATTTCTGGCATAATGCTTTCTTATGTGTGGTAGGAAGCGATTTTTTGCAAATTTCTAACTTCTTAATAGGTCTGATCTTTTGAATTCCCTCTTTACTTCCCTGAAAAGTTTTTCCAGTCAAATATTTTGAAGCTTTACAGAGGGAGGGGGGTTATATAAAAATATAACCACATTCTTACCAGGCTAGGGGCTCTGGATGGGTCAGCAGACTCTGCACGGGACATCTCGGCTGAACTCATAATGAATTCAGCAAGTAGCAACCCTGAAATAACTCACAACTACAACCGAAATCAAACCAGCACTGGTCTTTAACCCGTTAGTGACCGCCCATTAGTGTTTGCGGCGGCCACTTACAGGCTTTATTCAGATGCAATAGCTTTTTTACGGCGCTGCATCAAAATAAATAAATAGATCAGGGAGCCGTTAAATCTCCCTGTTTTCAGCTACCAGAGCTAGCTGAGAGCAGGGAGCAGTCCTGCTCTAACGGGCGAGATCGATATCAGTATCGATCTCGCTCGTTTAACCTCTCAGATGCGGCGCTCAATAGCGAGCGCCACATCAGAGTGGTTTTGGAGAGAGGGAGCTCCCTCTCTCACCCCACCGGCACCCTGCGTAAGATCGCAGGTTGTCGGTGTCTTCTATGGCAGCCGGGGGGCCTAATAAAGGCCCCCAGGTCTGCCAATAGTTATGCCTGCTAGGCCATACCAGAGGTTTTACATGGACAGGCAGTAATACACTGCAATAAAGAAGTATTGCAGTGTATTATAAAAGCAACCAGACGATGGCATAGTGAAGTCCCCTAGTGGGTCTAGTAAAAAAGTTAAAAAAAAGTTTAATAAAGTTAATTAAAAAAAATAAGTGAAAAAAAACCCAAAAACTCACTTGTTCCCCTTACAAAATGCTTTATTAAAAAAACAAAAAAAAGTAAAAATGTTACACATATTTTGTATCACCGCGTCCAGAACAACTCCATCTATAAAGTTATTACATTATTTAACCCGCACGGTGAACGCCGTAAAAAATAAAATAAAAAACAATGGAAAAATTGCTGTTTTCTGTGAATCGTGCCTTAAAATGTGATAAAAAGAGATCAAAAAGTCTCACCTACTTCTAAATGGTACCAATAAAAACGACAAGTCGTCCTGCAAAAAAAAAGCCCTCATACAAATGCATTGGTGTAAAAATACAGTGATCACTACAAAAAGATGAATCCTGGGAGCAAGTGTGTAAGGAACTCTTCCCTGAATGGGGTACCATATCAGAAACTTAAAAGTAGTTCAGGTAAGTTCCCAGAGATATACTGTGCCACCCTTTGTTTTTTAGAGGTGCGCTGCGCCACCCTATGTACCCCAGAGATACACTGTGCCACACTATGGGCTCCCTTAAAGAAGACCTTCAGTGGAAACACAACTTTCCATGCCTGCATTCCCCATCTTCCGGTATACCAAACAACACACTTCTTTTATGTATGCTGTACTTACTTTTTTAACTGCTGCCTTGTCTGTGCTTTAAAAAAGCCTCAATCTTGATTCTTAGATTTCCACAGCTTTCTCTTTCTCTCTGCTTTGCTATCAATCCCATGATGCTTCAGCACAGCATCACATGGCCAGCTAAAGACTGGGGGACACTGTGATTATCATTCTCTCTATATTCCCCTAAATAAGCTGAGAAACTATAAGTATACAGACAGGGAGGCTGCACTATATTCTTCTACATTATACGTGTGACAATAACCTGTCTAAGTATCAGTGGTAGCTGATGATAGAAGTTTCTGTCCCCCGTGTACAAAACTTGTGTGGTACAGGAACTGCTAAAGCCTGTGATGGGTGACACATCACTCTCCAAAGAATCAAGTAGAAAAAACGTGTCTCGAACCCTGATATACACTGCTGCTAAGCAACCACTCCAGTCTGATATATAGAGATAGAAGCAGCAAGAAAAAGAGTGTCCCTTTAATATTGTGTGCTAGAATTTGTTAAATTAAAATACTGGTTATTACAGAAGATGTGCAAAAGTGCTTGCGCACTTCTCAGGATCGATTCTGCTAAGACAGTGGTGTCCCAAATAATTGGGCCGTGGACCAATACCAGGCTATGGATCATTAGGTACCAGGCTGAAGGCGGATACGCTGCGTAAAGTTACACAGCATATCCGCCCCGGTGGCCGCAGCGAATTCCGGGACAAACACCACACCAAACTGTGGCGCAGTTTTTGACCTGGAATGTTCGCTGCGGAAACCGTTTCCCAGGAGACTGCAGCTACAGCCTGTCATTGGCCGGCCAGGAGGAAGGAACACAGGCTTATGGGTAAGTATAAGATTTATTTTTTTTCACCGCAATACACGCCGCAATAAACGCAACAATTGCTATTTGTTGCAGATTTTACCTCACGTTGAATTCAATGGGGAAAATCCGCAACAAATAAGCAGCGTTTACGCAAATCCAGGTGACTTGCTGTGGAATAAGGCCCTTCAGGAATCTTAAGGCAGATTTTGACCTGATTGTAATCGCTTGCTGCGATTTTCGCCCATGTCCATTGAGCGCCAAAAATATATGGACAGTGATGTCAGGGGCTTCCCCAGAGCAGCAGCAAGAAAAAGAGTGTCCCTTTAATATTGTGTGCTAGAATTTGTTAAATTAAAATACTGGTTATTACAGAAGATGTGCAAAAGTGCTTGCGCACTTCTCAGGATCGATTCTGCTAAGACAGTGGTGTCCCAAATAATTGGGCCGTGGACCAATACCAGGCTATGGATCATTAGGTACCAGGCTGAAGGCGGATACGCTGCGTAAAGTTACACAGCATATCCGCCCCGGTGGCCGCAGCGAATTCCGGGACAAACACCACACCAAACTGTGGCGCAGTTTTTGACCTGGAATGTTCGCTGCGGAAACCGTTTCCCAGGAGACTGCAGCTACAGCCTGTCATTGGCCGGCCAGGAGGAAGGAACACAGGCTTATGGGTAAGTATAAGATTTATTTTTTTTCACCGCAATACACGCCGCAATAAACGCAACAATTGCTATTTGTTGCGGATTTTACCTCACGTTGAATTCAATGGGGAAAATCCGCAACAAATAAGCAGCGTTTACGCAAATCCAGGTGACTTGCTGTGGAATAAGGCCCTTCAGGAATCTTAAGGCAGATTTTGACCTGATTGTAATCGCTTGCTGCGATTTTCGCCCATGTCCATTGAGCGCCAAAAATATATGGACAGTGATGTCAGGGGCTTCCCCAGAGCAGGAGTCCCAGAGCAGAGTGCTAGTTTAGGCTCTGCTCTGGGACTCCAACTCTGGGCTCTATGGACAGTGATGTCAAGGGTTCACCCAGAGCCGGAGTCCCAGCACTGCCTGGGGATTCCGGCTCTGGGGAAGCCCCTGACATCATAGTACTTATATGGACAATGATGTTGGGAGCTCCCAGAGGTATACATATAACTGTGATGGATGCCATACAGTGGCATCCGTCACCCATAGGCAGGGGCGTAACTAGGAAAGACTGGGCCCCATAGCAAACTCTTGACACAGCCCCTCCCCCTTGTGTATAGTGCCACAAGGCAATGGCGCATCCGAGTAAGTTGTATCAGTCAGGGAGATGTCACTTAAACATGGAAAGGTGGGTTTGGAGGTAGGACTATTTGACTCTTCAGGATTGCTGCCCCGCCCCATGATCCTCTGAGTAATTAGCATATAGTGTGTGCCGTTTTAAAAGTGGATTTTAAGGATTTTGCATACAAGGGAATGTTTAGAAATATTGTCAGGTCATGTACCACCGCATGGTGGCGGTTCAAGGGATTAAAACTACCAGACAGGTTCCCATGAAATATACAATGAATTGAGAACAATTCCATCTGCCCTGCAATTTTGTTATTATAAATATATCCTCTATAATTACAGATCCAGAACCAAGCTCTGATATATACAGTACCACAACCAAGCTCAGTAAATATATACAGAACTAGAACCAAGCCCATACATATATACAGCACCAGAACCAACCTCAGTACATAAATACAGCGCTAGAACGAAGCTGACATATATACAGCCCCAGAACCAAGCTCAGTACATAATTACAGTACCACAACCAAGCTCAGTACATAAATACAGCACTAGAACCAAGCTCTGACATATATACAGTACCACAACCAAGCTCAGTACATAAATACAGTACTAAAACGAAGGCCATACATATATACAGCACCAGAACCAACCTCAGTACATAAATACAACACCAGAACAAACCTCAGTACATAAATACAGCACTACAACCAAGCTCAGTACATATATACAGCACCAGAACAAAACTCATTACATATATACACAGCACCAAAACCAATCTCATACGTATATACAGCACCAGAACAAAGCCCAGTACTTACATACAGCAACAGAACCTAGCTCAGTACATATATACAACACCAGAACAAATACAACTCAATTTAGTGCAACCCCTGCCGTATAGGTTTGTACGGCGTAAAACTACAGCTCCCAGCAAGGCCCGAATAATGGTAAGGATATGCTGGGAGATGCTGATTTACAAAAAAAAATATCATACCACCATCATCTCGCTGCAGATCATACAGTGACTACAATACTGATTAGAGGCAGAATAAACATTTACATTAAGTGACTCATCGGTGACGTCTCAGATTCTAGTTCTTTTCTTCTCCCTGCAGTCCAGACATCTATGATGGATTTCTACCGGCCATGACCCATTTCTGCAGTTTTCCGCTCAGATGTCTTCAGCTTCTCATTTTTAAAACATTTCTGCACCTATAAACAAAGTTACAATTCTGAACATCTCTAAATATAATAAAGCAAATACTGGTCTATTTAAAGAACAACATGGTTAAGATAAGTGAATTAGCACTGTTTAAACGAGACACCTCGTGGTATGAAACCATCCTTACAAACTCATTATACCCAAGTCATCTCGGTGATATATAAGAGGTTGTCATATTCGTCTGCAGTCTCCACCCCCAGATTTGTGAAGCAGTGGGAGTCAGATATTGGTGAAACATTTACTGAACAAGAAGTATCGAGGCTTTTACACATTCCCCATAAAGCGTCGAGATGTGTCAGAATTCAGGAGAATGGCTACAAAATTCTATCACGGTGGTATAGGACACCGGATAAAATCGCTCATTTTGCTCCAGACACATCCATTGTTTGTTGGAGATGTTTGGAGGAAGTGGGATCTTATTACCATATTTGGTGGTCGTGCAGGAAGATAGTCTTGGTGGAAGGAGATTTTCGACATTTGTAATTCAGTGTGTGGTACTGCTTTTGAGCCCCATCCAAAAATAGCTTTACTTGCCATTCTCCCCGGGAACTTAGGAATGAAGTCGACACTTCTATTTAGACAAATGCTGAGTGAGGCCCGATTACTTGTACCCAGATACTGGCTTTCAGATGATTTACCACCCCTAGAACAATGGCTTAATAAGATAGATCAGCTGTACAGATTTGAGGAAATCTCCCACTGGGAGCTTCGTACTAGGCACACTTTTGTTTCCATATGGGACTGGTGGAAGGTGTTTCGGTATTTGCCTTCGCCATAGAGTGGGACGTCTCAGGATATGACATTTGTTCTTTCTTCCGTGTCTTTCTAGGGGGGCACTGCGGTCGCAGGGCGGCATTGTCCCTATGTAAAGTGTGATTGCAGATAATGTATACAGTTGTAGGTAAATAATACTCGGATAATGTGCTTAGAGCTTCTCAGTGTTTTATATGTTTTAGATTTTACATTTTGTATACTGTACTTTATAACGTGTACTTTCTTTATGCTGATGTGGTTGAAATTTTAAATTTTGGTAATGTTTGCTCAAAAATGAATAAAAACATTTAAATATGAATACAATAAAGCGCCATACACTGCACCTCTAACTATAATAGCACCAAACACTGTGTCCCTGATTATAATAGTACCATACACTGTCACACAGACACACCGTGCCCCTTGTAGATAGTGCCCCCAGAGCCCACTGTAGATAGTGACCCCCATAGAGTCTCTGTAGATAGTGCCCACATACAGCCCTCTGTAGATAGTGCCCACATATAGACTCCAGAGCTGCAAGGCAATAGTGCTAACCATTGAGCCACCGTGCTGCCCTACATATAGCTTCCCCTATAGATAGTGCTCCACGTATAGCCCACCTCTGTAGATAGTTTCTCACATATAGCACCCCCTGTATATAGTGTCCCACATATAGCCCACCCCTGTAGACTGTGCCCTACATATAGCCACCCTGTTGCTAGTGCCCCACAGGTAACCCACCCCTGTATATAGTGTCACTTATAGCCCACCCTTATAGAAAGTACCCTAAAAAATAGCTACCCTATAGTGCTCTACATATAGCCCATCCCTGTATAGTGTCTCACATATAGACCCCCCTGTAGATAGTGGCCCACATATAGACCCCCCTGTAGAATGTGCCCCACATCCCCATACAAACCGCCCCTGTTGCTAGTGCCCCACATATAGACCCCCCCTGTACATAGTGGCCCACATATAGACCTCCCTGTATATAGTGACTCACATATAGACCCCCCTCTGTAGATTATGCCCCACATACATTCCGCCCCTGTAGCTAGTGCACCACACCCCCACATATAGACCCCCCTGTAGACAGTGGCCTACATATAGACTCGCCTGTATATAGTGGCCCACATCCCCACATATAGACCCCCCCCTGTAGATTATGCCCCACATATAGACCCCCCCTGTATATAGTGGCCCACATATAGACTAGATAGAGCCCCCACTATAGATAATGCCACTCACAGTTTTATGAGGAAAAAAAAAAACACAAAAAACTTTACATACTCACATGATCTCGTTCCCACGCTGTGGCAGGTGTGCTGGAGCTGAACGAGCGTCATCCAATGATGCTGATTTGACTTGCCCCGTCAATAAGCACCTTTCAAGCATGGAAGCGGCGCGATGACGTCATCGCGCCACTAGCCAATCCGCGTCATTGTAAGGCACTGAATCGTCGGGCACATGCCCGGCCATTCAGCGCTAATGCATGTATTTGGCTGTCACTAGCACCTGGGCCCCCTCTGGTGGTAGCGACGCCTACGGACATGAGAGGGCCTGTGTCGCCCGTCCTATACTTGTTGGAGGCTCTGCTGCGTGGGCCCCATAGTAGCGGCGCCAATGCTGTAGCAGCCATAACGGCTGCTAGCGGCGCCACTGGGTATTGGGGGAGCGTGTAGGCTGGCAGCACGGGCCCCCTCAAGCCGTGGGCCCCGTAGCTACCGCAACGGCTGCTGCTGCGGTAGTTACGCCACTGCCCATAGGCTCTGCTATGGGTCTTTGGGTAAGACTCTTACATCACTGTCCACTGTCCCAGAGCCGGAGTCCCGGAGCAGAGTGCTAGTATAGGCTCTGCTCCGGGACTCCAGCTCAGCCTCTGACATCACTGTCCATACATAGACAGTGATGTCAGGGGCTTCCCCAGAGCCAGAGTCCCAGAGCAGAGTGCTAGTATAGGCTCTGCTCCAGGACTCCAGCTCTGGGGAAGCCTCTGATATCACTGTTCATATATAGCAAAAAAGTAGAAATGTGTGCAGCACAGCAGAACTAGACCTCCAGGGTCAAAACGGGTACCAGCTTCCAGGAATCCGACTGATGAATACCGACAATGTAAATGAAAATAGGAAAATGAAGCAGCACTCCAGCCAAGAATCCAGATTTATTCTCCCATATGTGAAACAAAGATGATGCAATGTCTCAGCTGCACAATGCAGCTCAACTGCTTAACAAAGGCTGCATTGAGCAGCTGAAACGTTGCATCATCATTGTTTCACATATGGGAGAATAAATCTGGATTCTTGAAATCTTAGCTGGAGTGCTGCTTCCTTTTCCTACTGTACATATATAGACAGTGATCTCAGGGGCTTCCCCAGAGCCAGAGCGCTAGTATAGGCTCTGCTCTGGTACCCCAGCTCTGGGGAAGCCCTTGACATCACAGTCCCGACTCATCACAGTCCCGTCCCGTCCCCCCATTTTTCATAACCAGCCAGATACAACATAGCAGCCTTAGGCTAGCATTACCACGGTAGGAAGGCCCACAGGTTTTGGGCATTCCCAGCCTAATAATACCAGTTTGCTGCCGCCCAGTATCCAACCATCACTACAGATGGTCTGGTACTGGATCGTAACTGGCTCTTCCCAGTAACCCTGGCGGCGGTACCGGGGTAATAATGGGGGGTTAGTGTTAGCCTTTCCATTAAGCCCCCCCTTAGTAATGGACAATGTCAATCAGGCAGCGGCCATTACTAAGGCAGCAGTAATAAAGTTTTTTAAAAAAACAGACACACAGAAAAAATATTTTATTGCAATATTTCAATAAAACAAATCTCAAACTATGTCATCGAAGTAGTCCTCGAATCCGAAGTAGTTCAACAACACAAACCTGTAAAAAAAAATCAAACACAAAAAAACAAGACATTAGTAACACATAAAAACGCAATACAATTATTTTACTTACCTTTCCTATGTCCAGTGCTGGAGCCGCTGTATCCTCGAGGAAAGTAAACTAAGCAGTGACATATCTAAGATGTCATTGCTTGGTTTAAATCACGTGATCCCAAGTTATCCCCAGGTCACTGGCCTACTTTTATAAGTAGGCCAATGAACTGAGGTAACCAGGCACCATGTGATGTAAACTCATTTATGACAGTTTAGAGCCGTCACTGCTTAGCTTACTGAGGCTTATAAGAGATGCAGGATAACCCGAGATGCGCTAGCATCTTGGGTGTTTACGCCACCAAATTAACCTAGTGCAGGAACTTCTTCAGATACAAAGGAGTCTCTGCACTAGGAGTTATTAGTAGTCATTCAGCTACTTTATAAAGTAGGTAAATGATCGCTAGTAACCAAGCTACTAGCGATCATTCACCTTGTTGTTGGCGTTCCTTCGCCATTCTCTAATCTAGTGATGCAGGACTGGTCTCTTCTATCAGAGAACTTGTCTGTCTTTACTCTTGCCTTGCAGAAGATGTCTATAGATACTATATGCTGGGGAAAGATTGCAGTAAGAGACTCTTTGACCTGATTGGTTGAGCTGATATACTAGTGCATGAGATGAAAGCAAAGCCTCCTGGGATATAAGGGTTTAGATCTGGCTTCAATTCACTTAGCTGATGTCACAATCGGGATGTGCCCGCACATTTGTTTAAAAAGCTTCTCTGACATGTATAACGGCTGGATCTCAGGCTAGGAAGTAGCAATCTGCATAATATAGGTATCGTTGGAATTGTAGTGAAAGGTTCTATTCAGCTGTGAAAAATTATTTTTAGCCAATGGTATTGGAGGTTCGCTTTAAAAGATGTCCTGGCCTTAAAGGGGTTGTCCACTACTGAATAACTGATGACCTATCCACCGGATAGGTCATCAGTGTGTCATCGGTGCCGGTCCGACACCCAGACCACGCACCGTTAAGCCTCTTCCAGCTGCCTCCGGGCACCAGATGTTATGGCCCGTTATGCGATATACTGAGCCGGAAGCAGTTCGCTCCGTACACAGCATAGCAGCCGTGCTGCCGAACTGCAACTCTGCTCCTATTCACTTGAATTGGAGCAGAGCTGCAGTACGGCAGCTCAGCCGCTATTCAGTGGCTGGAGCCAACTGCTTCCGGCATATACGTCCGGTGCTCGGAGGCAGCCAAAGCGGCTTAACGGTGCGGGGTCCGGGTGTCGGATTCTCACAGATTATGTACTGATGACCTATCCGATGGATAGGTTATTAGTTGTCCAGAAGTGGGCAACACCTTTAATGCCGGTTTAGGAAATGTGCAGATATTGTTTTTTGGGCAAAACTAATTTTGGCAGTTATCTTTAACCACTTCAGGACTGAGCCATTTTTGCTTTTTCATTCCCTTCCTAGAGCCATAGCTTTTTAATTTTTCCGTCAATAGAGTGGTGTGGGGGCTTATTTTTTGCGACAAAAGTTGTAGTTTCTATTGGCACCATTTAAAGTACCATATAAGGTACTAGGACACAGAAAAAAAAATATTTGAGGGCTGAAATTGGGAAAAACTGCAATTCCTCCATTATTTTTTGGGTTTCGTTTTTACGGCTTCCACTGTGCAGTAAAAAACGACAACTTCACTTTATCATGCGGCTCAATACGATTACGGTAATACCAAATTCATATTGTTTTTTTATATTTGACTATTTTTACAAAGAAAAAACTATTTGTTAAAAAAAATAGTTTTGCTTCACTACATTCTGAAAGCCATAACCTTTGTATTTTGTCGTCGATTGAGCAGTGTCGGGGCTTATTTTTTGTGGGACGAGCTGTAGTTTTTTGGTACATACAACTTTTGATCACTTTTTATTTTTTTAGAACCAAGGTGACCAAAAAACAGCGATTTTGGCATTTTTTACAGCGTTCACCATGCCAGTTAAATAATGGTATATTGTAATAGTTCAGACTTTTACGGACGCAGCGATAGCAATTTTGCTTATTTTTTACATTGCTTTAGAGGAAAAATGGGAAAAGGGGAGTTTTTTTAACTTAAAAAAAAAAACTCACTACTAATACTAACTTTTTTTTTTACACATTTTATTAGTGGCCCTAGGGGACTTGAATCAGCAATCATTAGATCGCTGATACAATGCACTGCAATACTTATGACAATACTATATTGTCATCTTTACAGGCTTCTGTTAAGCCCTGCCTGTTAACAGAGGCAGAGTAAAGGCCAACAGAGGCAGAGTGAAGGACAACCTGGGGGCCTTCAATAGGCCCCATGGCTGCTTTTGGCACCCAGCAATCGAGTTACAGGGAGTGGGGCGATGAGCTGTTGGAGGGTGCCGCCGCTCTCTTTATAACCCGTCAGATGCTGCGATTGACCGTAGCATTTGAGGGGTTAAACGGCCGGGAACAGCGCGATCGCTGTTCCTGGCCGTTAGTCCTGGGTGTCAGCTGTAAAACACACTAAACAGCCCGCTCCATACATCACCTTCTGCACCATGAAGTGATATTACGTTGTGGTGCGCAAAGGGGTTAAAGCCTTAGAAGGGCTTGAATTTTGTAATCTACTTTGTGTATCAGCTATTCACAATGTTCATGATGTTACCTTTGATTGGCCTTTTACCATTTTCCTCAAACTCAATGAGATTTTGTCTAGCCATCATATAGCTCCGAAACTTGAGCTGTTGCTGTAATGAGCATAGCATTTGTATGTCTATCTCATGGCTAGGCCAAATTCTCTTAAAGAAAAATGGTGAAAAGTCCCATCATGCAGAGATCATGAAAACCGTGATTAGCTGATACACACAGTAGATTAGACATCCTTTCTAATGCAATAAAGCTGTAGAAAGTTGATTTCCTATTTACAGTTTACTGCAAAAAAAAAAAAAAAAAAGATTCAACTTAAAAATAGTACTTGTTTGCAGATCCCAACAATGTTTAACAGAAGCACTTCATTAGAAATAAACAGCACTGATATTTATCTGTGTGCGCACTGCGCAAGGATTGGTGTATTGCCAACAATAAGAGGTATAGCGAAATTAAGACCCAATGAGTGTATAACCTATGGGTCATATTAGATTTTTTTCTTCCGATGGGTTGAAGAACTTTGAGAGCATTCAGAAAAAGTTTAACATCCCCATGAGGGATTTTTTTTTAAGTATCTAAGACTTAGACACGAAATACAGTGAGAACCGCAAGATTATACACAACGGTGTACCTCTCAGGATTGCTTGGCCCTTGAGAACATTCTTGTATCGCCACCATCCAGATGTATATGTAGAAATTACAATGTACTTCTGCAGCCTCTAGAGAGAACTCATACTTAAGTTCACTATGATAAATGGTCTGATCACGTTTTCGATTTGTCGATTGATGATTGGATTGAAATCGAAAACAATACTAGGCTCATCTTGTTTTTGCAATCAGATAGTGCAACACAGTTTGTTTTTTCTTAATCAAGCTTATCTAACTCCATGTATTCCTCATAAAATTAGATATTATGATAATGATGCATGTTATAGATGTGGCTTACCAAATGGGGATTTTATTCATCTGCTTTGGCGTTGTTCCAGGCTGCTTAGATACTGGGTATCAGTTATGTATTCTATCTCGGGCTACTCTTAGGGTATGTTCACATGGCCTATTTTCAGACGTAATTTGGGCGTTTTACACTTCAAAAAATGCCCCTTATACGCCTACAAACATCTGCCCATTGCTTTCAACGGGAATTACGATGTTCTGTTCCCACGAGCCTTTAATTTACGCGTCGCTGTTGACGGCTCGTCAAAAGAAGTGCATTACACTTCTTGGGACGTTTTTTATTTATTCCATTGAAAAACAGCTCCAAAAATGGCCGTAAAAATCGTGCGTTGTTAAAAAAAAAAAAGTCTGAAAATCAGGAGCTGTTTTCGCCTGAAAACAGCTCCGTATTTTCATACGTTTTTGCTCACTGCGTGTGAACATACCCTTAAAATTAACTCAGAACCTAGGTTAGAGGAGATGTGCATATTGGGGAAACTTCATATTGTCGATGCTCATCTTAAAACTGCAATCTCCAGAACGTCATTTGCCTCAAGGAAATTATTAACTAGCAATTGGAAGAGTAGAGCATCTCCCTCCATTGCCGCCTGGAAAAACTTTATTAATCGCTTAGTCTTGTTCAAAAAATTTACATATATTCATAGATATAACGTAGAGCTTTTTTTTTTTCATTTATTTTTTACAAAATTTGTAATCATTGGATCAATCAAATAGATAAAGCCCCCCCTTATGATCATGTTACATTTTGGAATAGATCAGCAATGACTTATCTGCGATATAAGCGATATGCGTTGCACTGCTGTGATTTTTTGACTCCTTTCTACTTGTTCTATTCCGATACGTATGCGGTGACCACCACCGCCATTTGGGTTGAGGATGGGTTGGGTGAGTGGATTTAGGCTGTGTTCACATCTGCGCTAGGGCTCCATTCTGACGTTCCGACTGAATGGAGCCCTAACAGACACAAACGGAAACGTTTCCATCACCATTGATTTCAATGATTACGGATCCGGTGCAAATGGTTTCCGTTTGAGTCAGTTGTGCAATGGTTCAGTGGTTTGGCGGAATCAATAGCGTAGTCTACTATGGCATTGATTCCGTCAAAACTATGGAACCCTTGCACAACTGACACAAACGGAAACCATTTGCACCAGATCTGTCACCAGTGAAATCAATGGTGATGGAAACCTATGGTTTCCGTTTGTGTCTGTCAGTGCTCCGTTCCAACGGAAAGCTCAGACGGAACATCGGAACGGAGCCCTAGCACATATGTGAACGAAGCCTTAGTTAGCTATTATGTATAGAATTTTCTTTTTAATAATTTGATGTGCTATTGTACAAATGAATAATTGTGTTTGATATTATTAAAAGAAAATGAAACGTATAAAAAAATAAAAAAAATAAATTATCTGAATTCTGGAAATAAGGCCTGCTGCCATGAACCTGCTCGCTCAGTTGTCAAGTAATAGTCTGCATTAAAGTCCCTGACTCAAAATCCCGACAATTTAGGTCTCTCTTGAGGTGAGTGCTGGCTGGTGACAGGTGGAGTACGGATGTTTGCATCCACAGCAGTTTGATAAATCTGGATGTAATTGTGAAGAAAGACACAGGCCTTGATGACCTTGAGTCCACATTTTCACATCCAGCTGGAGTGCGCTCATAAAATATCTCTATGCACTGGAGAGTATGCAAAAGGCACATTCCACATACCTTCTGGCACTGGAGAGCAAGTATTGAAAAACGCACCTCTGAGTGTCCAAGCCTTTCCTTGGAAAGAGAAGCAAACCATTGTGGCTGATATGGCCTTTGAACTCCGTACTGATGAAAAATTGGGTAGGTGGTGCAGAAGAAGCTAGGAGTGTCCTGGGGGCAGGGAGCGGGCGACTGACCCATTCTGGAAGCCGTGAAGATTCTATAAATTAGCAGTGCATCCATAGGACCTCAAATCTACAATAATAAACTGGACAGCCAATCGAAACAGCACTACCGAAAGATACTGTTTATAATTACAGAACTGGGACCCTGAGTGCGGTGTCTTCTTCACACGAATGCGGTTCTCATTCAGTGCCCGTATGCAGTTTGGAATATGCGTGGTTGGTAAAAACCATCTGCAATTGCCAGCCATCGCTATGCAGATGGCTGCGGCATTACGGACTGCTTTAGTTTGTCCCATATAAAGTCACTGGCAGATTGGACAATCCCGGAAACTGTTGACCTCCCCAGAAGAGACTCAAAGCGTAAGGAGGCAAAGGAGTTTCCAGTCGCAAGGAATCTGAAAAAGCAAAATTAATAGTACACTAATCAGTCCACTTTCTTGTCCTATTTATATCTGCCCCCAATCCCCACCAGTCACAAATAGCTACACTGAATTTCAGGAACCCATTCATTTATGACTATGAATAGAGGATTTTCTGTATGGGGTTGTGACCCTGGTCAGTACTAGTACAAAAAGCTGTTTATTACTACAGAAAGGTGTACTCTGGTCATGTATGTGCATACAGAAAATAATTGACTAAAATATCAGTATGGATTGTTACCTCAGGGTGACAATGAGCCGACACTCTGCTGTAATACGCCATCGCATGTCGGTGTTCTGGAAAGTAAGTCCAGAGTGCAGCTCCTTAACCCCTTAATGACCCAGCCATTTTCCGTTTTTCCGTTTTAGTTTTTCACTCCCCGCATTCCGAGAGCCATAACGTTATTTTTCCATCAATAAACAGGCGTGAGGGCTTATTTTTTGCGGGAGGAACTGTCATTTCTATTGGAATCATTTAAACTATCATAAAATGTACTGGGAAACGGAAAAAAAAAATATTTGTGGGATGGGATTGGAAAAAAACAAAATTCCTCCATTGTTTTTCTTGGGTTTTGTTTTTACGGCTTTCAATGTGAGGTAAAAACGATAACTTTATTCTACGTCTAAATATGATTACGGTGATACCAAATTTATATTGTTTTTTTTATATTTGACTACTTTTACAAAGAAAAAACTATTTGTTAAAAATAAAATTGTTTTGTTTCACCACTTTGAGACATAACTTTTTTTTATTTTTTCATCGATTTAGCGGTGTGAGGGCTTGTTTTTTGCGGAACGAGCTGTAGTTTTTATTATTTATTTTTTGGTACATACAATTTTTTAATCACTTTTTATCTATTTTTTTTTGCGCTAATATGACCAAAAAACATTTTTTTACGCCATTCACCGTGCGAGTTAAATAATAGTATATTGTAATAGTTCTGACTTTTTTACATTTAAATATACAGGAAGGTGTCCTTCGGCCATAGAAATGAATGGGTTCATAATTACGGACCGTAATTACGGTCCACAATAAAGGACGATTTTTATAGTCGTGTGCATGGGGCACAAGTCTGTATTGACATGCGGCAAAAGGCTGAAAATTTGGTGTGGTCTCTGTTCCTCCTGCCACCATCCAAATTTCCTAGAGACCAGCCAGTCCAATAGGACACGGTGTATAGGCATCAAGGACAGAGTAGACAATTTCAGGAAAGAATAAAAGACAAATTTATCCAGTCCCAGATAACACAATGCTGTAAAAAAAAAAAGAAATTGCGTCATTACAGTCATGTGACATTCATGTAAGTGTTTTCAGTGGGCTGGGACTTTTTTTTTTTAGGATTTCAAAAATTTTGCATGGCTGTAAAAACCACATTCAATATGGTCATGCTTACGGAACGTCATACGTTTTGAAATATACCAATTTTTTACAGTCGTGGTGAATTACTCATTAATATGTATTTATATGTGCTGGATTTGTGGCGTTTTCTTGACAAGATTTAGTGCAAATCGCAGCTAAACAAAAACCATGTAAACACATGTAAATACACGCTTAGCTCTCGATCAGACAAACGTAGCACGGCCACATTTTAGAGTCAATATTAAGGCCACAAGTCCCAGCCTGACAGTGTCTAATGACTAGGGATGCACGATGATTCGAAACTTCGATACGGTTTCAATGCCGTGCACCCTCAAACGGTTCGATACAGTTATTTAATGTATTTCAATACTAAGCTGTACCGCCGCACAGCTTATAATTGTAACACATAAATGTATGATAGGGAGGCTGCGGCTGTGTAATACAGCCATTGCCTCGCTCCTGAGTCCTGACAAGTGAGCACAGTCTGCATGAGGCGATTTGACCCTGAAGACAGGACATGGCGTGCGCACTACAAAACACCCCCATGTACTGTCTTCAGTGCCGCCGCTCATTAGTGCGGCGCCGGCCGCATTTCACCACATGCTGAGCGCGCGCACTTGTGATCAGGAGCTGGGCAATGGCTGTATTACACAGCCACTGCCCCGCTCTAACAGCGGAGATTAGAGAAACCGCTCATCTCTGCCGCTATTCCCCTGAACGCTGCGATCAAAGCCGATTACAGCATTCAAGGGGAAAATGAGAAGGAGGGATGCCCCTTGGATCACGTCACAGGGAATCCTGTCTTACCATATTTGCTGTTGTTAGGGCATACTGAGGTATGTCCTAACAACTGCCTGTATATGATCAGTACACAGGCTAACTTACTGGCATATAGATATATGCCAGTACATGAAAGTTGAAAAATAGAAAAGTAAAAACTAAATAATGTTCAATAAAAATATACACACACATTTTTTTTTTTAAATAAACATTAAAATAAGTCTCAATACATAAAATATACACATATTCGGTATTTGCGCGGCCGTAATAAACTGCACAATTGTTTTGCGTAATTTATGATGTGTACGCTATAAAAAAAAAATAAAGACTTCTTTCTTTCACTTATTAATTTAAGGCACGCGGTGTGATGTATTTAACCTCCATGTGCCTCTCATTAATAGTAATTAACCCCATCATGGACCAAACACATTAACCCTATGTTGTCCATTATGACTGAGATACATGATGGGGTTAATTACTATTAGGGTATGTTCACACGCAGAGTCAAAAATGTCTCAAAATACAGAGCTATTTTCAAGGGAAAACAGCTTTTGATTTTCAGATGTTTTTTAAGCCACTCGTGATTTTCCTGGCGTTTTTGACGGCCGTTTTTGGAGCTTTATCAGCTAGAGTCAATGAAAAACGCATCCAAAAACATCCCAAGAAGTGACCTGCACTTCTTTTTCGCGGCCGGTTTTTCTACGCTTAAAAAAAAAAAAAAAAAGACGCGAAAAATGCTCCGTCGGAACAGAAAGCCGTTTTCCCATTGAAATCAATGGGCAGATGTTTGGAGGCGTTCTGCTTCAGATTTTCCGGAAGTTTTTCGGCCGTTTATGCCCCAAAAAATGGCCGAAAATAGTTTGTGTGAACATACTCTCAATGCGAGGCACATTCAAAATTCATCACACCACGTGCCTCATATCAGAAAATGGAAGAACTTATTTATTTTTTTTTATTACTGTTGGCAAAGTATCGTTTTGGTATCGAAAATCGCAATGATACACAAAGTATCGGTATCTAAGTCCAAATTCTGGTATCGTCACAACCCTACTAATGACATGAACTAACAGCAACATAGATCCCATATTACAACGGTCTGAATGAGGCCTTGCTTCTTGTAACCCCTTCAGGACAAAGCAGATTTTTTTCAAATCGGACGTGTTAATTTATGTGGTAATAACTTTGGAATGCTTTTACCTATCCAAGTGATTCTGAGACGGTTTTCTTTTGACATATTGTAATTTATGTTAGAGAAAAAAATTTGGCCGATAAATTCAGTATTTATTTGTGAAAAACACCAAAATGTAGAGAAATTTTGCTAAAATTTCAATTTTTCTAAATTTAAATGTATCTACCGTATTTTTCAGACTATAACACGCACTGAGGTTTTAGAAAAAAAATTTAACAAAATGTTTGTAAAAGTAGTAAAAAATGATTTTTTTTTTCAAAGCAAAAACTATTTGTTCAAAAAAATAATTTGTTCTGTTTCACCACATTCTGAGAGCCATTTTTTGTATATACGATTTTTTTTATCACTTTTTATTTCATTCCTTTTTTTTTTATTCTTTACATTGTGCTTGGGGGAAAAATGGGAAAAGTTTTGTTTTTTTTAACTTTTAATATTTTTTTATGCTCCTGAAAACATATAATTTTTTTTACACATTTTATTAGTTCCCAAGGGGACTTGAACCAGCAGCGATCATTAGATTGCTGGTACAATACACTGCAATTCGCTGAGTTACGCTGTTTCCGTAACTCCCATAGTTGTGAATGGCAGTTACAGAAGCAGCGTAGCATGCTACGCTGTTTCTGTAACTACTATTCAGTTCTATGAGAGTTACGGAAACAACGCAGCTCAGCGAGTTACGCTGTTTCTGTAACTCGACCATGTATGCTGTTTTCGGAGCTACCGATTCCGGAAACAGCGTAGCTTGCGGTGCTACGTTGTTTCTGTAACTCCCATTCACTTCTAAGGGAGTTATGGAAACAGCGTAGCTCAGCGAGCACTTGGCTGTTTCCGTAACTCCCGAACATCCTAACCAGGAAGTGGCCAGGAGACAGCGGAGCGAGTAAGATAGAACAGGGTTTCGGGGGCCATTTCAAGAGATAGGTGCAGGTCTCAGAGGTGGGACCCGCATCTATCTGACATATCCTGTGGATATGCCATAAATGTCCTTCATGGGAAAACCCTATAAATGCCGCAGTCGCTATTGACCGGGGCATTTAACTAAACGGCCAGGAACAGTGCCATCGCTGTTCCTGGCTGTTAGAGCAGCATGTCAGCTGTAAGGGTGGATTCACACGAACGTGTATTGCGTCCGTGCGGGCCGCGTGGTTTTCACACGCCACGCACAGACCAATACAAGTCTATGGGGCAGTACAGACAGTCCGTGCTTTTTGCGCGTTTGTCCGCTGCGCAAAAAGCGCGACATGGTCAATATCTCCGCGTATTTCGCGCATCACGCACCCATTGAAGTCAATGGGTGCGTGAAAACCATGCAGGTCGCACGGAAGCACTTCCGTGCGAACTGCCTGTTTCGCGCACCAGCTGTCAAAAGGATGAATGTAAACAGAAAAGCACCACGTGCTTTTCTGTTTACAAACATCCGAATGGCGTGTCATAATGATGGCGGCTGCGCGAAAAGCATGCAGCCGCGCATCATATGATGCTGCCTCACGGAGCAGGCAAGTGGCTTTTGCGCAGGCAAAACGCTGCATGTTTTGCGTGCGCAAAAACGCCACGCACGTCTGAATCAGCCCTAAAACACAGCTGACACCTGCAGTGTATGGAGCGGGCTCAGCGCATGAGCCCGCTCCAAACATCCTCCCCTCCCGGCCTCATGATGTGCCGGCACATCATAGGTCGGGAAGGGATTAACCCCTTAAGGACGCAGCCTAGTTTTGGCCTTAAGGCTCAGAGCCCATTTTTCAAATCTGACATATTTCACTTTATGTGGTAATAACGTCGGAATGCTTAAACCTACCCAAGCGATTCTGAGATTGTTTTCTCGTGACACATTGGGCTTCATGTTCGTGGTAAAATTTTGTCGATATATTCAGTGTTTATTGGTGAAAAATTGCAAAATGTAGAGAAAATTGTGAAAAAATTGCATTTTTCAGAATTTAAATGCATCTGCTTGTAAAACAGACGGTTATACCACCCAAAATAGTTACTAGTTCACATTTCCCATATGTCTTCTTTAGATTGGCATCGTTTTTTGAACATTCTTTTATTTTTCTTGGACGTTACAAGGCTTAGAACATAAACAGCAATTTCTCATATTTTTAAGAAAATTTCAAAAGCCTTTTTTTTAAGGTACCTCTTGAGTTCTGAAGTGGCTTTGTGGGGCCTATGTATTAGAAACCCTGATAAAACACATTTTAAAAACTAGACCCCTCAAAGTATTCAAAACAGCAGTTAGAAAGTTTTTTAACCCTTCAGGCATTTCACAGGAATTAAAGCAAAGTGGAGGTGAAATTTGCAAATTTCATTTTTCTTGCTGAATTTCAATTTTATTCATTTTTTTTTCAGTAACACAGAAGGTTTTTCCAGAGAAACACTACTAAATATGTATTGTCCAGATTCTGCAGTTTTTAGAAATGTCCCACATGAGGCTCTACTGCGCTCGTGGACTAAAACACAAGCCCTAGAAGCAAAGAAGCACCTAGTGCATTTTGAGTCCTCTTTTTTATTAGAATATATTTTAGAAATGGACACAGCCAGGTCAGAAACGCTGATGAAGGCGAGTGAGCAGGTGCTTTAAATAATAATAGCCACTCCCACTAGTCTTGAGGGGAGTGGTATGTGGTGCATGGGATGTGTAGTAAGAAATAATAAATGAATAGTGTATGATCACTAATGATCACTAATACCCCAGGTATTTTTCATTATTACTTATATTCGCTTCTTTTGGACACAGCCAGGTCTTTGATGCTGGGAGAGCATGGTGTGTTGTTGTTTGGCCTAGCAAGCAGGGTAGCCCGCTCTATGAATTATCAAGGCGTCACAAATAGGCTTCTACCTGGCTAGACACGTTGCGCCACATGACTTACACACTATCCCTCCATGTTTCACACACTTGCATCCCATTATTCATTTATTTTTTAGGCACTTTACTCATTACTGCCCCCTATATTTCACTTGCATTATTACACTTGCACATACACTATTCATTTATTATTTCTTACTACACATCCCATGCACCACATACCACTCCCCTCAAGACTAGTGGGAGTGGCTATTATTATTTAAAGCACCTGCTCACTCGCCTTCATCAGCGTTTCTGACCTGGCTGTGTCCATTTGTAAGTATGGCCTTTTTCGGTGTTTTTGCTTAAATGTCCTTGTTTTTATCTGTTTTGTCTGTACATCAGGAGCTTTTCGCTCCAGTTAGGGACTCGCAAGTCTGGGGATCCTTGTCGTGGATTGCGAGCTTGCGTCCTTTTGGCCAAAATGATCACTAATACCCCAGGTATTTTTCATTATTACTTATATTCGCTTCTTTTGGACACAGCCAGGTCTTTGATGCTGGGAGAGCATGGTGTGTTGTTGTTTGGCCTAGCAAGCAGGGTAGCCCGCTCTATGAATTATCAAGGCGTCACAAATAGGCTTCTACCTGGCTAGACACGTTGCGCCACATGACTTACACACTATCCCTCCATGTTTCACACACTTGCATCCCATTATTCATTTATTTTTTAGGCACTTTACTCATTACTGCCCCCTATATTTCACTTACATTATTACACTTGCACATACACTATTCATTTATTATTTCTTACTACACATCCCATGCACCACATACCACTCCCCTCAAGACTAGTGGGAGTGGCTATTATTATTTAAAGCACCTGCTCACTCGCCTTCATCAGCGTTTCTGACCTGGCTGTGTCCATTTGTAAGTATGGCCTTTTTCGGTGTTTTTGCTTAAATGTCCTTGTTTTTATCTGTTTAGAATATATTTTAGGCAGCATGAAAGGTTTGAAGAGGTGTTGAGGTGTCAAAACAGTAGGAATCCCCCAATAGTGACCCCATTTTGGAAACTACACCCCTCAAGGAATTCATTTAGGGTTGTTGTTACCATTTTGACCGCACAGTTTTTTCACAGCACGTATTTGAATTGGGCTCTGAAATGAAAAAAAGGTAATTTTTTCCAATAAAATGTCATTTGTGATCAAAATTTCTTATTTTCACAGGGAACAAAATACCCCATTTTGTTGCCCAATTTGTCCTTAGTGTGGCAATACCCCATTTGTGGTGATAAACTGCCGTTTGGGCCCATGGGAGGGCTCAGAAAGAAAGGAGCGCTATATGTTTGTTGGAGTCCAGATTTTGTTGGATTGGTTTTCGGGTGCCATGTCGCATTTGCAGAGCCTTAGAGGTATCAAAGCAATGGAAACCCACCAAAAGTGACCCCATTTTGGAAACTACACCCCTCAAGGAATTCATTTATGGTGGTTGTTAGCATTTTGACGACACAGTTTTTTCACAGCACCTATTTCAATTGGGCTGTGACATTAAAAAAATGACATTTTTTCCAATAAGATGTAATTTTTTACCAAAATTTCTTATTTTCACAGGGAACAAAATACTCAATTTTGTTGCCCAATTTCTCCTGAGTGCATCAATACCCCATTTGTGGCAATAAACTGCCGTTTGGGCCCATGGGAGGCCTCAGAAGGGAAGGAGCGCTGTGTGTTCTTTGGAGTACAGATTTTGCTGGTTTGGTTTTCGGGTGCCATGTCGCATTTGCAGAGCCCCAGAGGTATCAAAGCAATGGAAACCCACCAGGTGACCCCATTTTGGAAACTACACCCCTCAAGGAATTCATTTATGGGTAATGTGACCATTTAGACTCCATAGTTTCTTCACAGAACTTATTTGAATTGGGCTGGGAATGAAAACAAAATTATTTTTTTCAAATAATATGTAGTTTTGGCTGAAAATTTCTTATTTTCACAAGAAACAAAATACCCCATTCTGTTGCGCAATTTGTTCTGAGTGCCGCAATACCCCATTTGTTGTGATAAATTGCCGTTTGGGCCCATGGGAGGGCTCAGAAGGAAAGGACCACCATTTGGCCTACTGGGGATTTTCTAGTGCGAAGTCATGTATGCAGAAGCCCCTGAGGTACCAGTACAGTTGAAACCCGCAAGAAGTGACCCCGTTTTAAAGACTACACCCTTAAGGCATTCATCTAGAGGTGTAGTGAGCATTTTGACCGGAGACCTACACCCCATAAACTGTAATGTGGGTTCTCCCGGGTATGGCAATACCCTACATGTGGCTGTTATCAGCTGCCTGGACACACAGCAGGGCCCAGAGGGGAAAGACGAGGGGGGATAAGCTGTGTGGAGTGCATCAGGGTAAGTAAAATTGGGGTAAATTATAAACCAAGGGATGTATGATAAATTTTAAAACACTTTCATACAGAGCTCTGGTTATTCGGGACACGTGTCACATTGATATATTGTGTCATCCATTATCGCCCTCTTATAGCAGACTTTGCACCTCTTTTGACTTTTTCCCTTCTTGCCAGTTTGGGGAACTTCTCCTGGAAAGTGTTGCCCTGCTACGATGCTTGTGGGCTCGCTTCCAGAAGTACTGGGTGCCCCCCCTTCTTGGTCCCTAAAGATTAGGTTCTTGATAATCACCTCTTGAAATTCCAGGAAAGTTCCCGTCTGGCCTGCACATCGACGTAGCATGTACACATTGTACAATGCCATCTGTATGATGTGCCCGGCCAGCTTCTTATACCACACCGCATGGCGCTGTAGGGCTTCAGGGCTTGATCTTACAAGTCCATCCCTCCCATGTACCTATTGTAGTCCAGGATGCAGTCTGGTTCGGGGGTGGCCTTTCCTTCATATATCCTAAACCTGTAGGTATACCCTGATGCACTCTCGCACAGCTTATACATCTTCACGCCATACCTTGTGGCGGAATTGAACCCTCCCTTTAAAATGTACCAGGGACCCATCAATAGAAATACACTTCTCGGGGGTGTATGCTTGGGAAAACCGGGCACTGGAACGGTCTAATAGGGGTCTCCGTTTATACAAACGGTCAAAACTGGGGTCATCTCGGTGTGGGCACGGCTCATTATCAGTATAATGTAAGAAGCGAAGTATTGCCTCATTTATTTATTTTTTTAGGTTCCAGTTCAGTTCTGAAGTTGCTTTGAGGGGCCCATATATTAGAAACCCCTATCAAATACCCCATTTTAGAAACTAGACCCCTCAAAGTATTCACAACAGCATTTAGAAAGTTTATGAACCCTTTAGGTGTTTCACAAAAATTTAGAGCAAAGTAGAGGTGAAATTTACTTTTTTTTTTTGTCAGAAAATCCTCTTTATACCATTTTTTTTATAACACAAAAGGATTTATCAGTGAAACGCAACTTAATACGTATTGCCCAGATTCTGCAGTTTTGAGAAATATCCCACATGTGGCCCTAGTGCAGTAATGGACTGAAGCGCCGGCCTCTGAAGCAAAGGAGCACCTAGTGGATTTTGAAGCCTCTTTTTTATTAGGCACCATGTCCGGTTTGAAGAGGTCTTGTGGTGCCAAAACATTGGGAACCCCCCAAAAGTGACCCCAATTTGGAAACTAGACCCCTTGAGGAATCCATTGTAGTTTTCTTGGGGTGCATGCGGCTTTTTGATCAGTTTTTATTCTATTTTTAGGTGGCGTGGTGACTAAAAAAACAGCAATTGTACGATTGTTTTTTTTTTACTGCGTGCACCGTGCGCTATAAAATGACATTCACTTTATTCTGCGGGGCGATACGATTACGGCGATACCAGATGTTTATAGTTTTTTTTATGTCTTATGGCGTTTGCACAATAAAATACGTTTTGGAAACAATCATTCACTTTTTGTGTTACCTTATTCTAAGAGCCATAACGTTTTTATTTTTCAATCAATAAAGCCGTGCGAGGACTTATTTTTTGCGTAACGAACTGTAGTTTCGATCAGTACCATTTTTAGGTACATGCGACTTTTTGATCTCTTTTTATTCCATTTTTTGGGCGGTGAAGTGACCAAAGAATTGTGATTGTGGTTCGGTTTATTATTATTTTATTTTACGGCGTTCACCGTGCGGGATAAATAATGAAATAATTTTGTAGTTCAGGCCGTTACGGACGCGGCGATACCAATTATGTATAGTTTATTTGTTTGTTTATATATTTTTATTAATAATAAAAAGGACTGATAAGGGAAAAAGGGGGATTTTTACTTTTAATACTTTTAAATCTTTTATTTTCTTATTTTTACACATCTTTTTTTTACTTTTTGTTAACTTTTTTACTTTGTCCGACTAGGGGACATGAGGGCAGGAGGCCCTGATCGCTATTCTAATACACTGCACTACATGCGTAGTGCAGTGTATTAGAACTGTCAGCTACTCACTGACAGCAAGCATAGTGGGTCCTGACGTTGTCAGGACCCACTAGGCTTCCGTCTATGGCATAGCCGGACGCCATTGTTTGGTGTCCGGTTGCCATAGTCACCATCGCCGGCCGCTATCGCGTAGCAGGCCGGCGATGGCAGCTTAACCCCTAAAAAGCCGCGATCTCTATAGAACGCGGCTTTTAAGGGGTTAATCAGCGGGGACACAGCGATCGGTCCCCGCTGTAGGAGCTGTGACAGCTGCTGAACAAGACAGCAGCGTCACAGCTCCTGTATGTGTCGGGAGGACGGCCGAAACGGCCGTTACTCCCGAGACGTACTATTACGGCATGGAGCGCGAACGATACAGCTGCCATGACGTAATAGTACGTCAAGGAGCGGGAAGGGGTTAAGTAAGGAGCAGTCAGGGGGCTAAAAACAGCGTCTTATAGTCCAAAAAATACGGTACTTGTAAAACAGATAGTAATACCACACAGTCTTTTTGAGCATCCTTTTATTTTTCTAGGACGTTACAAGGCTTAAAACATTAGCAGAAATTTCTCTGATTTTCAAGAAAATTTCCAAAACCTATTTTTTTTAGGGACCAGTTCAGTTCTGAAGTAGTTTTGAGGGTCTTATAGATTAGAAAAGCCCCATAAGTCAGTCCATTTTAAAAATTGCACCTGGCAAAGTATTCAAAACAGCATTTAGAAAGTTTCTTAAACCCTTAGGTGTTTCACAGGAATTAAAGCAAAGTGGAGGTGAAATTTACAAATTTCATATATTTTTTAGAAAATTCAATTTAATCAATTTTTTTCTGTAACACAGAAGGTTTTACCAGAGAAACACAACTCAATATTTATTGCTCAAATTCTGTAGTTTTTAAAAATATCCCACATGTGACCCTGGTGTGGTAATAGACAAACACCGGCCTCAGAAGAAAACATTTTGGGGCCTCCCTTTTATTAGAATATATTTTAGGCACCATGTCAGGTTTGAAGAGGTCTTGTGGGGCCAAAACAGTGGAAACACTCCCAAAAAGACACCATTTGGCAAACTACACCCCTCAAGAAATTTATCAAGGGGTATAGTGAGAATTTTGAACCCACAGGTTTTTTGTTGAATTTAGTGGAATTAGAAAACAAAATCTACATTTTTTACAATAAAATTTAGAAATTATCACTTTTTACAAAGAATAAAGGAGAAAAAGCACCCCAACATTTGAAAAGGATTTTCTCCCAATTACGGCAATACCCCACATGCGGTAATAAACTGCTGTTTGGACACAAGGCAGGGCTCAGAAGGGAAGGAGCATCTTTTGGCTTTTGTAGCTCAATTTTAACTGGAATAGTTTTCGGATGCCATGTCGCATTTGCAAATCCCCTTAGGGACCAAAACTGTGCAAACCCCCGAAAAGCGACCCCATTTGGGAAACTACAGCCCTCAAGGAATTTATCGAGGGGTATAGTGAGCAATTTGATCCCACAGCTTTTTTTGCTGAATTTAGTGGAATTAGGCCGTGAATGAAAATCTACGTTTTTTTCTAATAAAATTTAGTTTTAGCTCAGATTTTCCATTTTCAAAATAGATATAGGAAAAAAGCACCCCAACATTTGTAACGCAAACTCTTCTGAGCAGGGCAATACCCTATAAGTGGTAATAAACTGCTGTTTGGATATATGACAGGGCTTAGAAGGGAAAGAGCACCAGTTGGATTTTGGAGCTCAAATTTAACTGGAATGGTTTAGGGTCTCATGTCGAATTATGTGGTCATAAACTGCTGTTTGGACACACAGCAGGGCTCAGAAAGGCAGGAGCGCTATTTGACATGAAGATTTTTCTGGATTGGTTTTTGTCGCACTTGCAAAACCCCTGAGGTACCAGAGTACAGTGGAAGCCCTCAATAAGTGACCCCATTTTGAAAACTACACCCCTCAAGATATTTAGGACAGACATTTTTAATTTTTCGTTTTCCACTCGCCTTCCTAGAGCCATAACTTTTTTATTTTTCCGTCAATAGAGTGGTGTGGGGGCTTATTTTTTGCAAGAGGAGTTTTAGTTTCTGTTGGCACCATTTAACCCCTTAGTGACCAGCCCATTTTAAGCCCTAATGACCAAGCTATTTTATTCGTTGTTCTATAGTCGCATTCAAAGAGCTATAACTTTTTTATTTTTCCGTCTACAAAGCTGTATGAGGACTTGTTTTTTTGCGGGATTAGTTGTACTTTTTAAAAGCACCATTTTTGGGTACATATAATTTTTTTATTAACTTTTATTAACTTTTTTTGGGGGATTATAAAAAAAAACTGAAATTCCACCATTGTTCTATGTGTTTTTAAATTGATGCCGTTCACTGTGCGGCGTAAATAACATGTTACCTTTATTCTATGGGTCGGTACGATTACGGCGATACCACATATGTAGAGGTTTTTTTATGTTTTACGACTTTTGCACAATAAACACTTTTGAACTAAAATTATTTGTTTTTGCATCGTAACTTTCCAAGAGCCGTAACTTTTTTATTTTTTCATCAATGTAGTGATTTTTTGGGCTTGTTTTTTGCGGGACGAGACGTAGTTTTGATTGATACTGTTTTGGGGTGCATGGGACTTAGATTCATTTTTATTATGACTTTTTTGGGGGGGCGATGAAAAAAAATTGCAATTTCGCCATTGTTTTTTGCGTTTTTTTTTACGGTGTTCACCTTGCGGTTTAAATTACATATTAACTTTATTAATCGAGTCATTACGGTCGCGGCAATACCATATATGTGTACTTTTATTTATTTTTTACACTTTTTTACTGTAATTTTTATTATTAATCTTTATTTCACATTAATGACTTATTTTATTAGTCCCACTAGGGGACTTTACTGTGCGATCTTCAGATCGCTGCTATGCTTTGGTATACTTCGTATACCAGAGCATTATTGCCTGTAAGTGTATATCTGACAGGCAATCTATTAGGACGTGCCTTCGGCGCGTCCTAATAGGCATATGTCCAGGGCAGACCTGGGGGCTTTCATCAAGCCCCCGGCTGCCATGACACCCCATCGGAGACCCGCGATTGCATTTGCGGGCCGCCGATGGGTGACAGAGGGAGCTCACTCCCCCTGTAAACAAGTCAAATGCCGCGGTTGCTATTGACGGCGGCATTTAATGGGTTAAACGGCTGCGATCTAAATAAACTTCGATCGCGGGCGTTGGAGCAGGAGCCCAGCTGTCACCAGACAGCAGAGCCCTGGCTTCAGCCTGCACGGGACACCCGTGCAGGACTTAGACTAGGCTAACGTGAAAAGGAGTCAGCCTAGCCTAAGGCCCCTTAGTAACCAACGTGAAAAGGCGTATTGGTGGTCACTAAGGGGTTAAAAGTACCATATAATGCACTGGAAAACAGAAAAAAATGTGATTCCCCCATTGGTTTTTGGGATTCGTTTTTACAGCTTTCACCGTACGGTAAAAACGTCAACTTAACTTTATTCTGCGGCTCAATACAATTATGCGGATACCAAAATTTATATTGTTTTTTTTATATATTTTACAAAGAAAAAACTCTAAAAATGTTTTGTTTCAAGACATTCTGACAGCCATAACTTTTTTTATTTTTTGGTTGATTGAGCGGTGTGAGGGCTTATTTTCTGCGGGACGAGCTGTAGTTGTTAGTGGTACCATTCCATTTTTTGGTACATACAACTTTTTGATCACTTACAATTTTTTTTGTGAGCGCTAAGGTGACCAAAAAAACTGCGATTTATATTTTTAAAATTGTTTTATTTTTTACGGCGTTCAATGTGCAAGTTAAATAATAGTTCTGACTTTTACGGACGCAGCGATATGAATTTTCTACATTTTTTACATTACTTTAGAGAAAAAATTGGAAAAGGTTTTTTTTTTAACGTTTAATTTTTTTTTCACTATTTTACTAATGTATTGCAGTATATTGTCATTTTACCGGCTTCTTTAACCCCTTCAGGACTGAGCCTGTTTTGGCCTTGTGGACGTAGCCGATTTTTTCAAATCTGACATGTGTCTACTTTATGTGGTAATAACTTGGGAATGCTTTCCAAGCGATTCTGAGATTGTTTTCTTGTGACATATTGTACTTTATGTTAGTGGAAAATTTTGATCAATAAATTCAGTATTTGTTTGTGAAAAACCCCAAACTTTAGAGAAAATCTGCAAAAATTAGCATTTTTCTAAATTTAAATGTATCTGCTTGTAAAACAGATAGCAATACCACACAAAATAGTTACTGATTAACATTTTCCAAAAGGTCTACTTGATTTTGGCATCGTTTTTTTGAACATCCCTTTTTTTTTTCTAGGACGTTACAAGGCTTAGAACTCTAGCAGCAATTTCTCACATTTTCAAGAAAATTTCCAAAACCTATTTTTTAGGGACCAGTTCAGTTCTGAAGTGGCTTTGAGGGTCTTATATATTAGAAACCCCCATAAGTCACCCCATTTTAAAAACTGCACCCCTCAAAGTTTTCAAAACAGCATTTAGAAAGTTTCTTAACCCTTTGGGTGTTTCACAGCAATTAAAGCAAAGTAGAGGGGAAATTTTCAAATTTATTTTTTTTGTCGGAAAATCCATTGTAATCCATTTTTTTCGGTAACACAAACGGTTTTATCAGAGAAACAACTCAATATGTATTGCCCAGATACTGCAGTTTTTAGAAATATCCCACATGTAGCCCTAGTGTGCTAATGGACTGAAGCTCCGGCCTCAGAAGCAAAGGTGCACCTAGAGGATTTTGGGGCCTCCTTTTTATTACAATATATGTCAGGTTTGAAGAGGTCTTGTGGTGCCAAAACAGTGGAAACATCCCAAAAAGACACCATTTGGCAAACTACACCCCTCAAGGAATTCATCAAAAGTTATAGTGAGCATTTTAACCCCACTGGTTTTTCTGCTGAATTTAGTGGAATTAGTCCGTAAAAATTAAAATCTAAATTTTTTTCCAGTAAAACTTAGAAATTATCAATTTTTACAAGGAATAAAGAAGAAAAAGAACCCCAAGATTTCTAAAGCAATTTCTCCTGATTACGGCAAAACCCCATATTTGTTAATAAACGGCTGTTTGGACACATGGCAGGGCTTAGAAGGGAAGGAGCTATATTTGGCTTTTGGAGCTCAAGTTTGCTGGATTGGTTTTTGGGTGTCACGTCGAATTTGCAAAGCCCCCGAGGGACCAAAACAGTGGACACCCCCAGAAGTGACCACATTTGGGAATATACAGCCTTAAAAATAATTTATCTAGGGGTATAGGGAGCATTTTGATCTCATAGGTTTTTTACTGAATTTTGTGTAATTAGGCCATCAAAACTTCTATTGTTTTTTATTATTTTTGTTTACGGCGTTCACCGTGCGCTATAAATGACATATTTAATTTATTCTGTGGGTCGATGCGATTACGGCGATACCATATGTTACATAGTTACATAGTTACATAGTTAGTACGGCTGAAAAAAGACACATGTCCATCAAGTTCAACCAAGGGAAGGGAAAAGGGAAGGAAAAATTTCTACACATAGTAGCTAATATTTTTTTGTTCTAGGAAATTATCTAACCCTTTTTTAAAGCCATCTACTGTCCCTGCTGTGACCAGCTCCTGCGGTAGGCTATTCCATAGATTCACAGTTCTCACTGTAAAGAAGCCTTGTCGCCTCTGCAGCTTGAACCTTTTTTTCTCCAGACGGAGGGAGTGCCCCCTTGTTTTTTGAGGGGGTTTTACAAGGAACATGATTTCACCATATGTTTTGTATGTGCCATTAATATATTTATATAAGTTAATCATGTCCCCCCTTAGTCGTCGTTTTTCAAGGCTAAATAGGTTTAATTCTTTCAATCTTTCCTCAACTTAAATTCTCCATGCCCCTAATTAGCTTCGTTGCTCTTTGTATTTTTTCCAACTCCAGGGCATCCTTTCTATGAACTGGAGCCCAAAACTGAACTGCATATTCTAGATGAGGCCTCACTAATGCTTTGTAAAGTGGTAATATTACATCCCTGTCCCGCGAGTCCATGCCTCTTTTAATACACGACAATATCCTGCTGGCCTTTGAAGCAGCTGATTGACACTGCATGCTGTTATTGAGTTTATGATTTACAAGTACACCCAGATCCTTCTCAACAAGTGAATCCGCCAGTGTAGCTCCCCCTAGGACATATGATGCATCCAGGTTGTTGGTACCCAGATGCATAACTTTACATTTATCTACATTAAACTTCATCTGCCAAGTGGACGCCCAAACACTTAGTTTGTTTAAATCTGCCTGTAATTCATGAACATCTTCCATAGTCTGAACTATATTACATAGCTTGGTGTCATCTGCAAAAATAGAAATAGTGCTATTAATCCCATCCTCTATATCATTAATAAATAAGTTGAATAATAGTGGTCCCAGCACTGAACCCTGGGGTACACCAGTTATAACCGGTGACCATTCAGAGAAGGAATCATTGACCACAACTCTCTGGATACGGTCCTTGAGCCAATTCTCAATCCAATTACAAACTATATTTTCTAAACCTATAGTCCTTAATTTACCCATTAGGCGTCTATGGGGGACAGTGTCAAATTCCTTTGCAAAGTCCAAAAACACTAAATCCACAGCGGCCCCTCTGTCTAGACTTCTGCTCACCTCGTCATAAAAACAGATTAGGTTAGTTTGACAACTTCTGTCCTTAGTAAAACCGTGCTGGCTGTCACTTATAATGCTATTTATTGTCACATAATCCTGTATATAGTCCCTCAAACATTTTCCCCACGATGGATGTTAAGCTTACTGGTCTATAATTACCTGGGGAAGACCTAGAGCCCTTTTTGAAAATAGGCACCACATTTGCGCTGCGCCAGTCCCTTGGCACTATACCAGTCACTAGAGATTCTTTGAATATTATGAAAAGGGGGACAGAAATAACTGAACTAAGCTCTTTAAGAATTCTAGGGTGTAACCCATCTGGTCCCGGGGCCTTGTGCACATTTATTTTATTTAATTTAGCTTGGACCATCTCTACATTCATCCAATTCAGTATATCAACTGATATATTAACAGCACTGGCACTGGCTACATCAGCTGCTCTTTCTTCTGTTGTATATACAGAGCTAAAGAACCCATTTAGTAACTCTGCCTTCTCTTGATCCCCTGTGATCAACTCCCCATTACCATTATCTAGGGGTCCTACATGTTCAGACCTGGGCTTTTTTGCATTTATATACTTGAAGAATTTTTTGGGATTTGTTTTACTATCCTTGGCCACCTGCCTTTCATTTTGTATTTTTGCTAATTTTATTACATTTTTACAGATTTTATTAAGCTCTTTATATTTTACAAAGGCTACAGCTGTACCCTCAGATTTGTATTTTTTAAATGCCCTTTTTTTGTCATGTATTGCCCCTTTCACAGAAGGTGTAAGCCATGTGGGGTTTAATTTGAGTCGTTTATACTTGTTACCTATAGGAATACATTTTGCACTATAATAACTCAAAGTAGATTTGAAAATCTCCCATTTATCATTTGTTCCATTATTTGACATTAGTTCTTCCCAGTCCATATCCTGAATTGCAGCCCTCATCCTGGGGAAATTGGCTTTCTTAAAATTAAGTGTTTTTGCCCTCCCAGCCTGCGTTTGTTTTTTACAGTATAGGTAAAATGTAACTATATTATGATCACCGTTACCGAGGTTTTCACGAACATTGACATTCCCAACAAGATCTGCATTATTAGAAATGACCAGATCCAATGGAGCTTCACCTCTAGTCGGGTCTTCCACAAACTGGCCCATAAAATTTTCCTGCAACAGGTTGAGGAAATGTCTCCCCTTTGCAGTTGAAGCCGAACCATGACACCAATTAATATCCCGGAAATTAAAATCTCCCATTATCACTACAGTACCCGCCTGTGCAGCCTGCTCCATCTGTTTATATAGCTGAACATCCATCTCCTCAGTTATATTGGGGGGTCTATAGATTACACCAAAAGTAATTTTTTCAGTGTTTACCTCCCTTTCTAGTTCCACCCACAAGGTTTCAACCTCCTCACAGTATTCACCCACTATTGTCTCTTTCACACTCGCCTTCATATCATTTCTCACATACAGACATACACCACCACCTTTCCTATTTGTCCTGTCTTTCCGAAAAAGTGTAAAACCCTGTAGATTTACAGCCCAGTCATGTGAAGAGTCCAGCCATGTTTCAGCAACACCAACTATATCTATATTTTCTTCCAGTATCAAGGCCTCCAGCTCCCCCATTTTGCTTGCTAGACTTCTGGCATTTGTGAACATACACTTTAACTTGCCTGTCAGTTTTTCACTTTTATTATCAGAAATGTGATTTGACATTAATCGGGCCTTTTTATTTACACTGATGTTTTGTAACGAAAGGATCTCCTTATCTTGTTGTCTAGTCCTCTCCCCACATTCTGTTTCTCCCCCCACCAATATAGTCTGACCCCTCTCTAACCTGGCTACCCCTTTTTTTTCTACATTGACCTCCCTCCTCAGCCCTAGTTTAAATACTCCGCCACCCCAGCTAGAATTCTCTCCCCCAGCACAGCGGACCCCCTTCCATTTAGGTGCAAATCATCTGCAGAATACAGTTTGTACCCCAATGAAAAGTCAGCCCAGTGCTCTAGGAACCAAAATCCTTCTCCTCTACACCAAGACTTCAGCCATGCATTTAACTCCCTGAGCTCCCGCTGTCTTTCCTGTGATGCGCATGGCACAGGCAGTATTCCTGAGAATACTACTTTGGAGGTCCTTCCCTTCAGCTTGTAGCCTAGTTCTTTAAAATTATTCTTAAGGCTCCTCCACCTACCATTTATTCTGTCGTTGGTACCGACATGGACCACGACAGCTGGATCATCACCAGCCCCTCCCAGCAATTTGTCCACCCGTTCCACCACATGCCGAACCCTGGCACCAGGGAGACAGCAAACCATTCGGTTGAGGTGGTCTTGGCGACAAATTATTCTATCCGTCTTCCTGATTATAGAATCCCCTACGACTATCAATTGTCTTGGCTTACCTGCATTACCATCCCGCCGACTACTAGCTGGGCTGTTCTCCCGGCTGTTAGGGAGATCAGTATCCACTAGGGCTGCCATTTCTGAGACTGACACCCTCACATCATCACCCAACTTGGCAATTTTGCCTGGAATGTCAGAAACCGGATCGGCCTTCCTTTTCTTTGACCCCTTTCTACTGCCCCTAACTACATTAACCCAGCTACTTACCTGATCCTGCTCACCCATGTCTTCACCCTCCAGTTGTAACCCACTAACTGCATGCTCCGTGAGCAGCAAGCTCAGCTCAAGATTGTCTATCCTCCTCAGTGTTGCATTCTGCTCCTCCAGATCTCTAATACGAGCTTCCAGGTGAACAACATGCTCACATCTGCCACAGAGATATTCACCCTGGAACTCCGGCTCCAGTCGTGCATACATATGGCAAACTGTGCACTGAAGAAAACCTCCAATCTTGCTATCCATTATCCAAGTTTCAAAAAAAACAGCGAACAGGTGTTAATCAAAAAGAAAAAGAAGTAGAAGAGCACTTACTGGGGCTTTAACTCCTCTTTTCAACTCCGGTTTTTGGAACTCCACTTGATCTACAAACCACTTGTTGTTTCAAGCCACAGAGCATGTATATAGGTTTTTTATGTTTTACAGTGTTTGCATGATAAAATCACGGTTTTAAAAAAATTATTTTGTTTTTGTGTCGCCAAATTCTAAGAGCCAAAATCTTTTCCATCAAGAGGGCTTGTTGTTTGCGGTACAAACTGTAGTTTTTATTGGTACCATTTTTGGGTACATGCGACTTTTTGATCCCTATTTGTGCAATTTTTTATAATAAGAAAGGACTTTATAAGGGAAAAAGGGCAATTTTTTTATTTTATTATTTTAAAATTGTACTTTTTCACTTTTTTTTGGTAACTTTTTTTTTTTTAGTCCCTCTAGGGACTTGGGAGATCCAACTGTTGGATCGTTGTTATAATACCCTGCAATACTTATGTATTGCAGGGTATTATACCTGACAGTTTCACACTGACAGGAGGCATATTAGGTCCTGCATCAGGCAGGACATAATCGCCTTCCATAGATGGCAGACTGGAAGCTTTTGTTAGGCAATCGTGTCGCGTCGTGCAGATGTTGCTATAATAACTTAAATGTGGCGGTCGCTATTGATCGCCGCATTTAAAGGGTTAATCGGCGGGGATCACGACTGTGATCTGACCCAATATTTTCCCCCAGTACTAAGGCTGCTAGTAGCAGCCTGTACTGGGAGATGCCGGGCTGCGGGGAGCACCTGTGTGCTCCGTTGGGAGTGAACATAGATTAACGGGCTGCGGGCACAAGGACCACTGCTGCAGCCCGTTAATCTACGTGGGGTGGTCGGGAAGGGGTTAAACTGTTAAGCGATCGCTGTTCCTGTTTGTTAGTCCCGTGTGTCAGCTGTGATACACAGCTGACACCCGCAACCTATGGAGCGGGCTCAGCGCGTGAGCCTGCTCCATACATTACCCCCGCAGCACGACGAGCTATTACATCGTGGTGCACGAAGGGGTTAATGCACAGCGGATGGTGCATAACGAAAATGACAATTGTTATGCCCAGTTTGTGCCACTAAAGAGAAATACCTCCCCCGGGTATGGCGATGCCATATATGTGGACGTAAACTGCTGTTTGGGCACGCTGTAGGGTTCAGAAGGGAGGAAGAGTCATATGACTTTTGGAGTGCACATTTAGCTTGGTAGTAGTTCGCTTTGGGGTTTTACTGGTATTTCAGTTTATAATGTGGGGGCATACGTAAGCTGGGCAGAGTACATCTGGGCATAATAAGAGGGTATAATAATGCGGTAAATAAATAATAATCCACAGATGTGTGGCCGGTGTCGCACTGATAAATGGTGCCGATTTTATCCGCTTTTGGAACGCTCTGCACATTTTGTGTCCCCATATTCTGAGAGCCAGAACTATTTAATTTTTTCTCCAATGGAGCTGTGCGAGGGCTTAGGCTGGGTTCACACGACCTATTTTCAGGCGTAAACGAGGTGTATTATGCCTCTATTTACGCCTGAAAATACGGCTCCAATACGTCGGCAAACATCTGCCCATTCATTTGAATGGGTTTGCCGACGTACTGTGCTGACGACCTGTAATTTACGCGTCGTCGTTTGACAGCTGTCAAACGACGACGCGTAAGATGACTGCCTCGTCAAAGAAGTGCAGGACACTTCTTTGGACGTTTTTGGAGCCGTTTTCTCATAAACTCCAATGAAAACAGCTCCAAAAATGGACGTAAAAAACGCCACGAAAACTCCACGAAAAACGCGAGTTGCTCAAAAAACGTCTGAAAATCAGGGGCTGTTTTCCCTTGAAAACAGCTCCGTATTTTCAGACGTTTTTGGTCACTACGTGTGCACATACCCTTATTTGTTGCGGGACAATCTGTAGTTTTCATTGGTCCCATTTTGGGGTACATGTGATTTTTTTCATCAGGTTTTTATTCCATATTTTGGCAAGCAAGGTGACCAAAAAACAGAAATTCTGAAGATTTTTGTTTTTTTGTTCACCGTGGGCTATAAATATCAATATAACTTTATTCTGCGGGTCGATACGATTACGGCAATACCATATGTATATACTTTGTTTTGAAGCATTTGGACAATAAATATTTTTTTAAAGAATTTATTTTTTTGTCACCATATTCTGAGAACCATAACTTTTTATTTTTCAGTCAAAAAAGCTGTGTAAAGGCTTGTTTTTGTGGGACGGGCTGTAGATTTTTAATGGTACTATTTTGGGTTACATGTCACTTTTTACTCTATGTTTTGGGAGGGGTGGTGACCAAAAAATAATGATTCTGTTTTTTTAGATATTTTTATTTTTTTTTTGCAGGGTTTACCATGCGGGAAAAACAACATTATAGTTTTATAGTCCGGGTCGTTACGAACGCGGTGATACCAAATACGAGTACTTTTTTTTTTAACTTTTTCATTTCTTTCCTATAATAAAAAAGACTAAGGCCCCATATGCACACAAATGTACTTTTGCGGCCGCAATTCACCCGCAGATTCTGCGGGTTAATTGCGGCCCCATTCATTTCACTGGGCCGATGCACACGACCATGGTTTCTACGGTCCGTGCATGGCCCAGGAGCCTTGACCGCAAAAAGATAGGACATGTCTTATTACGGACGTGTTTTGCGGTGAAGGCTCATAGAAATTAATGCACAAGGCCATGTGTACGGCCCGCGATTTGCGGGCGGCCCGTGGGTGACACTCCGTGGGTGACACTCCGCGGCCATCCGACCCAAAAATCACGGCAGTGCAAATGGCTATGGTCGTGTGCATGAGGCCTACAAGGCAGTTTTTTTAACTTATAACTTGTATACATTTTTTTCAAACTTTTTTTTGTCATGCAACACCTATGTAGTGTAATGTATTAGAGCTGTCAGTGTGACACTGACAGCAAGCCAATAGCACCTGCCGGAGGCGGGTTCTCATAGACTTTCGTACATAGCAGAACTGGAGGCCACTGTCGGGCCTCTGGTTGCCATGCCAATCATCGGCACACCCTGAAATCGCGTCATGTGGGTGCAGATCTGCTACATACCCCCGCGCTTTAACCCTCTCTCCCCTACACTCCCTGGTTTAACCCTTGCTTCCCCTGAGTTAACCCTTTACCAACCTGCACATCCCCTGGTACACATCCCTTGTTAACCCTTTCCCACCTGCCTGCACATTCCCATTGTTAACCCTTTACCTGACTTCCCTGGTAACCCTTTATCCTCCACCTCTATTGTTAACCCTTAGTGTACAGGAACAGTAAGGGTATGTTCACACGCAGTGTTTTCAGACGTAATTCGGGCGTTTTACGCCTTGAATTACGCCTGAAAAACCGCCCCTAATACGCCCACAAACATCTGCCCATTACTTGCAATGGGTTTTACGGTATTCTGTTCCCACGAAGTGTCATTTTACGCGTCGCTGTCAAAATACGGCGCGTAAAAAGACGCCCGCGAAAAAGAAGTGGATGTCAGTTCTTGGAGCCATTTTTCATTGACTCCATTGAAAAACAGCTCCAATAACGGCTGTAAAATACACTGCGAAAAGCGTGAGTTGCTACAAAAACGTCTGAAAATCAGGAGCTGTTTCCGCCTGAAAACAGCTCCGTATTTTCAGACGTTTTTGGTCACTGTGTGTGAACATACCCTTATTTAGGAGGGAGTGGGAAAGAAATAGTGAGCGTGTGAGTATTACAACGTAACTTACGTGTTTGTATTGTAACGCAACGTGTGTGTGTGTGTATATGTGTATATATATATATATATATATATATATATATATGTTTAGGCTGGTGGGTGGAGGTATAGATTAGGATTGTGATACCTTGTTTATATTGTGCCGTGTAGTGTCAGTGTATTCAATACATATTAAGTTATGTGCATTGTGATACACTGAGACTATACTGTGATTATTTACGGTGAACTGTGTTTGCCGTATTTTATCTAAGTGTGATTACCGTTTGTATTAATAAATATTACCTTTATTTACTTACAATAGTTTTCCCTTAGGCCCCATGCACACGAACGTAAAAACGCCCGTAATCACGGGCCGTAATTAGGATAGAGGATAGACCATTAATTTTTAGGGATTGGAAAATCCCTTCAAAGGGGTTTTCTCACTACCACATGCATCCCCTTTATCCACAGGATAGCGGATACATGTGTGATTGATGGGGGTCTGACCACTGGGATCCCCAGCGCTGAGAACGGGGGACCGAAATTCCCCTGAAGTGCTCCATGAGAATTCATGTTTATGGAGCTGCCGTCGCATACAAATGAATAAAGCGCTGGCCACTTCGGGGGACTTTCGGTCCCCAGTTCTCATCGCTGGAGGCCCCAGTGGTCGGACCCCCAGCTATCACAAATGCATCCCCTTTTCTGTGGATAGGAGTTACATGTGTTTGTGGGAAAACCCCTTTAATTTGTAATATATGACGTTTCACAAGTTCATTGATGTCTAGTTTCTATTGCGGCGCAGGGGAGAAGACAGGAGACTGCTGTAGGTATAAGATTTTTTTATTTTTCATATTACTAACTATTTTTTTGTTTTGCAGGTTCCGCTGAATTGTTTGGACTAAGTCGTAGATTTAGTGGACTACTTCATAGATTCGATGGGCTACTTAGATGATTTAAGTTTATAAAAAAATGGTCAAAGGTTTGTGTGTGGGGGGGGGGAAGTATTAATTTCAATAAAAAAAAGTATTTTCTTATGTCTCCCTGTGTTTTTTAATACTTTATTAGCACCTTAGTAATGGCAGTTGTCTGTTTGACAGCATCCATTACTAAGGCGGGGCTTAGTGTTAGCCAGTAAAAAAGGCTAGTACTAACCACTCACTACTACTCGGGTACCCACTGCTACCAGGAAGAGCCAGGTGGGATCCAGTACCCGACAATCTGTAGTGTGGTCGGGCACTGGGGCGGCCGCAGGCTGGTATTATAAGGCTGGAAAGGGTCAAAAACCGTGGTCCTTCCCACCCTTGTAATGCTAGGCTGCAGCTGCTTTATTGTATCTGGCTGGTTATAAAAAATGGGGGGACAACACATCGTTTTTTTGGGGGGGATAATGGAAAATGGGGGAAACCAGGTAGTTGTTTTTTTTTTTTGCGTGCTTACCACACCACCGTACATGAGGGGGCCCGTGCCGCCCGGCCCATAAATCTTATGGGCCGGACAGCGCAGGCCAAATCGGGCTCCATAACAGCCGCGGGCGAGGGTCCTTAAGGGAATGGTGGCCCTGGGCAATTGCCCCCCTCCTAACGCCGACCCTTCCTGTAGCCTAGTAAAATGGAAGAGTAGGGAGATAACTCCCTGCTCTGCCATAGTGTTCAACAGTATCTGCGTCTGCGGGCATATGGGGGGCCCTGGCGGCGGGCGGAATGGGCCCTCAAGCCACATAGCAGCCGCTATGGCTGCTACAGCGGTAGTTACGCCACTGGTCGGGGGTCTTCCCGGCGTAATCTTCAGACGGAAGCCCCTAAGGTGAAGTGAATAGGGCTTAACATCATCCTAAGGCTGGGTTCACACGACCTATTTTCAGACATAACGAGGCGTATTATGCCTCGTTTTACAACTGAAAATAAGGCTACAATACGTCGGCAAACATCTGCCCATTCATTTGAATGGGTTTGCCGAAGTACTGTGCAGACGACCTGTCATTTACGTGTCGTCGTTTGACAGCTGTCAAACGACGACGCGTAAAAATACAGCCTCGTCAAAAGAAGTGCAGGACACTTCTTTGGACGTTTTTGGAGCTGTTTTCTCATAGACTCCAATGAAAACAGCTCCAAAAACGGACATAAAAAACGCCGCGAAAAATGCAGCGAAAAACGCGAGTTGCTCAAAAAACGTCTGAAAAGCAGGGACTGTTTTCCCTTGAAAATAGCTATGTATTTTCAGACGTTTCTGGTCACTACGTGTGCACATACCCTAAGGGTATGTGCACACACACTAATTACGTCCGTAATTTACGGACGTATTTCGGCCGCAAGTTCCGGACCGAACTCAGTGCAGGGAGCCGGGCTCCTAGCATCATAGTTATGTACGACGCTAGGAGTCTCTGCCTCGCTGCCGGACAACTGTCCCGTACTGTAATCATGTTTTCAGTACAGGACAGTAGTTCCACGGAGAGGCAGGGACTCCTAGCATCGTACATAACTATGATGCTAGGAGCCCGGCTCCCTGCACTGTGTTCGGTCCACTACTTGCGGCCGAAATACGTCCGTAAACTACGGACGTAATTAGTGTGTGTGCACATGCCCTAAGGCTGAATGCACATGTTTCGTATTACGTGCGGTTTTGCGTACGGCAAAACCACAGCGTAATACAGTACCAGCATAAGCAATGAGATTCCAGGGAATCTCATGTCCATGCTGGAGGCAGTGCATATTTTCGAAATAGTGGCATGTCAATTTATCCCCAGGTATTCTGTTTGCGTATTCTATCTCGCTAGTTCTGGGGAAATACGCAGCAAATCCTGCAGCATGAAAATGGCGTGATTTAAGCAGCAAAACTTAAAAACCGCACACAAAAAAAGGCAGCTTCAGGTGCGTTATTGCTGGGCATTTCTTGTGGTTTCCTGTGGTTTTGCTGCATATTTTCCGCGGCAAAATACACAACGTGTGCATTCAGCCTAAAAGTGACACTGCAAAGATCACTTTTAACCCCTTCCCGCTGCAGCCACTTTTGACCTTCCTGACAGAGCCTTATTTTTCAAATCTAACATGTTTCACTTTATGTGGTAATAACTTTGGAATGCATTTATCCAAGCGATTCCGAGATTGTTTTCTCGCGACACCTTGGACTTTAAAGGGAACCTGTCACCAGCATTTCACCTATTGAACTTTACTTATCCCTCACTGGCCGTTGCTATCAAAAGTTCATTGCCGTTATCCTCTCTCCTAAACTCCTCCTCCAACTGTAAATAACGGTCCACAAAATTTTTTGATCGTAATAATCCAGTGTCGCTTTGTACGCACACACTAGAAGAGGACATCAATACACAAGCGCAGGATTTTGTGTGCTGGGGGAAGGCGAGGAGCTGTCAATCAAAAGTAAGGAGGCGGCATAAACTCAGAAAGACTTGAGGAATGAAGATATGACTCTTTTCAAATGAAGATATGACTCTTATGCTCATTAGCATACAGTGTGGGAACACTAAAAAACGAAATACTAAAGCTACAGAGCCGACTAAGAAGACAATTATAGGTTATATAGAAATGATTTTTCACCCACTACCACCAGGTATTGATGGTTTAATAGGTGAAATGCTGAGGACACGTTCCCTTTAAAGAGGCTCTGTCACCAGATTTTGCAACCCCTATCTCCTATTGCAGCAGATCGGCGCTGCAATGTAGATAACAGTAACGTTTTTTGTTTTTTTTTAAACGAGCATTTTTGGCCAAGTTATGACCATTTTTATATTTATGTAAATGAGGCTTTCTAAAGTACAACTGGGCGTGTTTAAAGTAAAAGTACAACTGGGCGTGTATTGTGTTCGTTACATCTGGGCGTGTTTACTTCTTTTACTAGCTGGGCGTTGTGTATAGAAGTATCATCCACTTCTCTTCACAACGCCCAGCTTCTGGCAGTGCAGACACAGCGTGTTCTCGAGAGATCACGCTCTGACGTCACTCACTTCCTGCCCCAGGTCCTGCATTGTGTCGGCCACATCGGCACCAGAGGCTACAGTTGATTCTGCAGCAGCATCAGCGTTTGCAGGTAAGTAGCTACATCGACTTACCTGCAAACGCCGATTTTAAAAACGGCACCCCTCAAAGTATTCAAAACAGCATTTAGAAAGTTTAACCCTTTAGGCGTTTCACAAGAATTAGGGTATGTTCACACGACCTATTTTCAGACGTAATGGAGCCATTTTACGCCTCGAATTACGCCTGAAAAGACGGCTCCAATACGTCGGCAAACATCTGCCGATTGCTTGCAATGGGTCTTACGATGTTCTGTGCAGACGAGCAGTAATTTTACGCGTCGCTGTCAAAAGAAGACGCGTAAAATTACGCACACGTGTAAAAGAAGTGCAGGACACTTCTTGGAACGTAATTGGAGCAGTTTTTCATAGACTCCATTGAAAAACAGCTCCAATTACGTCCGTAATGGACGCCGCACAAAACGCGTGGACTAGTAAAAACGTCTGAAATTCAGGAGCTGTTTTTGCCTGAAAACCTCTCCGTAATTTCAGACGTATTTTGCGTTGCCATGTGAACATACCCTTAAAGCAAAGTGGAGGTGAAATTTACAAATTATATTTTTTTTGCACAAATTCATAATTTTATTTTAAAAAAAAATCTGTAACAGAAGGTTTTCCCAGGGAAACACAACTGAATATTTATGGCCCGGATTCGGCAGTTTTTATAAATATGCCACATGTGGCCCTAGTGTGCTGAAGCACAGGAGTCAGCAGCAAAGGATAGCACTTTATGTTTTACAACTTTTGCACAATAAAATTACTTTTGTAAAAAGAATGCATTTTTTTTCTGTCGCCATGCTGTGAGAAACATAAAATTGTAATTTTTTTGTCGAGAGCTGTATGAGGGCTTGTTTTTTGCGGGATCAGCTATAGTTTTATAGGTATCATTTTTGGACACATGCAACTTTCTGATCACTTTTTATTCCACTTTTTGTAGAGCAAAGTGACTAAAATACCGAAATTCTGGCATTGTTTTTTTACATTTTTTTTACGCCATTCAATGCGTGGAATATCATATTTTTATAGTTCAGGCCGTTCACTGACAACAAGCCGATTAGGCTCCGCCTCCAGGCAGGGCCTAATCGGCTGCTGTGATGGCAGAGCGGGATGCCATTGTTAGGCCATAGCAGCAGTCGACAGCCCTGCAAACGCATTGCAGGGCTGCCGGTCTACTACCAAACTCTTAGGGTATGTGCACACGCTTCGCTTGCTTTTACGTCTGAAAAGACAGACTGTTTTCAGGAGAAAACAGCTGCCTCGTTTCACACGTAAAAGCTCCTCCTCGCATTATGCGAGGCGTCTGTGACGCTCGTAAATCTTGAGCTGCTCTTCATTGACTTCAATTAAGAACGGCTCAAATTACGTTGCAAAGAAGTGTCCTGCACTTCTTTGCCGAGGCAGTAAATTTACGCGTCATCGTTTGACAGCTGTCAAATGACGACGCGTAAATTACAGGTCGTCTGCACAGTACGTCGGCAAACCCATTCAAATGAATGGGCAGATGTTTGCCGACGTATTGTAGCCCTATTTTCAGACGTAAAACGAGGCATAATACGCCTGAAAATAGGTCGTGTGAACCCAGCCTTAAGATGCAGCAATCGCTGCATCTAAGGCCTCATGCACACGACCGTAAAAACTCCCGTTATTACGGGTCGTAATTACGACCCGTAATAACGGGCTCATAGACTTCTATTGGCCACGGGTACCTTCCCGTTTTCTTACGGGAAGGTGCCCGTGCCGTTGAAAAAGATAGAACATGTCCTATTTCAGGCCGTAATAACAGCACGGACAGCCCATAGAAGTCTATGGAGCTCCCGTAATGACGGGTGACTACATGTGTGCACCCGTCATTACGGCAGCGTTGCTAGGCGACATCAGTAAATAGTCACTGTCCAGGGTGCTGAAAGAGTTAACTGATCGGCAGTAACTCTTTCAGCACCCTGGACAGTGAATTCCGATCAGAATATAGAGCAACCTGTAAAAAAATAAAATAAAAGACGTTCATACTTACCTGCTTCCTCCAGTCCGGTCTCCCGGCCGTTGCCTTGGTGACGCGTCCCTCTCGACATCCAGCCCGACATCCCTGGATGACGTTTCAGCCCATGTGACCGCTGCAGCCATTCACAGGTCAATCACAGGCTGCAGCTGTCACATGGACTGCCGCGTCATCCAGGGATGTCGGGCTGGATGTGAAGAGAGGGACGCGTCACCAAGACAACGGCCGGTAAGTATGAATTTCTTTAACTTTTATTACAGAAAGGGCTGTCCCTTCTCTCTATCCTGCACTGATAGAGAGAAGGGGCTGCCGATTACTGCAGATCTATTTTGCAGCCAAAAACGTGCCCGTAAATACGGGTGGAATACGGGTGACACCGGACCCATATTTACGGGCACGGGTCCGTAAATACTGGTGCAAAACGGGCCGAATACGTGTGACACCGACGTCAGTATTTACGGGTGGGGAAAAATACGGTCTTGTGCATGAGGCCTAAGGGGTTAATGGCAGGGATCGGAGCTAGCTCCAGTTTCTGCCGTTACAGGTGGATGTCAGCTGTCGCATACAGCTGACATCCAGCGCTGAGGACGCCGGCTCCGCTCCTGAGCTGGCCCCGTATTGCCAGCGGCTACGGAAGCCTTTTAGGCCCTGCCTCCGGGCAGGGCCTGAACAGCTTCCATGCTAGGCAGACTGGGAGGCCAGTATTAGGCCTCCGGTTGACATTGCAGCCACCAGCAATCTCTTTACTGGGGTGCCGATGAACTGCAAACCCCTTAAATGCGGTGATTGCTTTTGACCGCCGCATTTAAGGGGTTAATGGCGGGGATTGAAGTTAATAGCAGTACCCACCATTACCCCAGGGTGTCAGCTGTAACATGCAGCCAACACCAGGGGATGATGACACAGAGTCAGCTTCTGAGCCCGTGTCATCCATTTGTCGTATGGATACGGCAAAATGCGGGAAGCACTAGCTTTCCACGACATGTCCATATGACAAATGTGGGGAAGGGGTTAAATTCTAATGCACTACTTGTGGGAAATAAATGTTTTTTCCCTCTCAATTATCGGTCTATTGAATGAAATAACTGGAAACAAGAGTGGATTGGATTCATGTGTGCATTAGGGCCTGTTCACAACAGCGTTGGCTTTCCGTTCAAGGGTTCCATCCGAGGTTTCCGTCATGCGCTATTGATTTCGTCGAAAAAACGGAAACCTGCCGTAACAGTGACAAACGGAAACCATTAGCAATGTTTCCGTCACCATGGATTATCAATGGTGATGCAAACGGAAGCTTAGGTTTCTTGTTTGACTTTCCAACGGAACCACTGAACGGAAATCCAACGCTAATGTGAACCGGCCCTTACTCATTAGATGCAAACAAAGGAAAAGCAAACATTATACACAAGTTAGAAAACGTAAAACAAAGACGATATAACCTGATCCATAATAGTTGTGCGATGCAGTTGTTTTTTTGTAAGTCTAGAGAACCGCAGTGAGTATATGCTCGTTATTTGAAGGAGGAGCTGGGCATGACTTGATGTGCTTGTGGGGAATATCAGGCGTGGCTTAAATATTTGGCGCAGTACATACGCCACTAATAACGTCCCTCTTTTCCAGATTCAATAGGTGGGAGGTTTGATACAGATCTGTGATGCGGTTATATGAGGGTCAATAGAACCGCAGTCTTGCCAGGACTTCCGACCGTAATACGGACACTAAAGTACGGCCGTCTGAATGAGGCGAAGGACATAATAGATGGGTTTCCATTCTCTATTGACCAGACAAGTCAATAAACGTCCCTAAGCATGGAAACCCATCTCAACTGGAAGGAAACGTGTGTGCAGCGTCACCTGGTGAAAAAAGACGCGCAGAGGGATGTTTTGTTTATCGTGTCTGCGCTACCTCAGCAAATTTCCCAAACTATAGAGCACCTAAATATGTTTGCACTGCTCTAGATTTCCATAAGTGGAAATGTCTAACAACATTAACACCCAATATCTATTCAAATACGTGCAAACTCTCACTCCACCAATATATCCTCACATGCAGCCATGACACCGTCAGAAAATACACTTTGGTTTGAGTCCCCAAATGTTTTCAGTCATTTAAAAATCAGTTACAAAATAGATAATTTAACATATCATGTATACGGCTCCATACACTACGTGCTACAGGAAGTGTGTATTGTACGTCGTATTATGTCGCTTCGTACAAGTCCTAGACGAAGACCAAATCATTTAGATTTAGTTTTAGTCTCTGCTGTAAAATGGCGGCCAGTACCTCAGAAATTTAGCGCGCTCGCCACCCGTTCAAAAATAAACAGCCAGCTTCACCGAGGGGCGGAGCAAGCGCCACGCTGCTAACGGCTGGCAAAAAGAACCGCCACGGCAAGTGATTGGCAGCAACTCGTTAACGCCTTAAAACCTCTCACTTGAACTATTGAAGCCAAGCCCCCCTACTGTCTATTGGTCGGATGTGAGGAGGAGGCGGAGACGCAAAAAAAAAGGTCGGCTGTAGTAAATCACCCACGACGTATCCGTGCGTGTCACGCCCATCTAAGGTCCGGCTGTAGGCGGTTTGCTCTGGTGGAGGGTGTGTCTTTTGGAATTTGTAAACTCGATTCCACCAATGAGGACGTTACAGTGAAGAGCGAACCAGGATTGGAGAGGGGTAGACTGTAGTTGTGCGGAAAGCGGTTGTAAGTCTCCAGTCACTGCGCTTCCTCCACAGCCATCAGTTTCCTCATCCAGCTCCAAGGCGAGGCCGTAACCCACAGATCACAATGCCCAAGAGAAAGGTGAGCGATTTCTATTGCACACGATGCAGTCCGGTACTCTGTCCTGTCCGTACTACTTGCTGGTTTCTCTACGGCGATTTTCCCGCTTTGTATGCGGGTGGGCTCCCTGCAGCCGCTTCGTACTGTCGCCAGATGTACGTGGGTTTACCAGTTTTACCCGCGTCTTCTCTATGCACTTAATAATTTTTATATATATATATAACCCCTACGGGGCTCCTATGTTGGGGTGGGGTCCGCTCTTTTCCAGATTTTTCCATTATTGGCTATGCTCAATGACGGCTCGTGGAAAGAGTGGAGAAGGGTGACGTCCATGTTTCTAGAGCTCGGATGACTGGTGTCACATCAGCATCGTGGAGACTGTAGGGCCTATGCCCGTAGTGTGCGGAGCCAGACTCCATTACCCTAACCGCCCACTGCTCTGTACACCCTTCATGTTACCCGCATTTTTGTACAGCCCATCCGTGTAAATGAACTCCCGTTTCTAGTGTGGTCGATGTGCCTGTCTTCAAGTACACGTTTATCTCCACTATCATGGCTGACCAGTCCTCTGGAGCTCTACAACTGACAAAATCTGAAAATGCCATAGGTGCCTAAAAGGAAAAATTGTAATATCGTCTAGTGAGTGATTATAACCATCTGTGTACTATTATACATATATGCTGCTCTTATGGCATCCGGTCCTGTATTTGGGAGGGAAAAATATATAGGGATCCTATAGCTCATATGGAGGTGTGAATGGAGCCTAAGCACTTGGGTCAGTATTTTTCATCCAAAACGCAAAAGTGCAAATCTTTTAATTTGTGTAGTTTTGGTTTGTAAATATTGGCGTGTGAAAGTAGCGCCGTTGTGTTGGGATACAAATGTTTTAACATTTTAATTAATAACAGAAATGGGTGACTAGTGGGCACTCGTTGTGTTACTGTATATTACAGTGCACATATAGGGGGTAATTTATCAACCTTTTCTACACCAGTTTTCTGGCGTAAAGTTTGCAAAGGGGCTGAAAATTCGCAAATTGTCGCCTTTGTGGAAAGGGGGTTTAGCAAAAAGGGGTGGGGCAACAGCGTCTCGCTACGTTTATAATTTACACTAGAATTGTAGTGGGAATCTATGCGTAGTTTTCACTCTGTAGGGTGTAGCAAGGTTGAGGCCCCCAGTGGACAATAAGAAAAAAAAAAAATAGCTCGGCTCTCCCTTTTTTTTTTTTTTTTTTTCCCCCCTCCCCTCCTGATCCCCTTGGCATGATGTGGCTCTTACAACAGCAGCATCAGGACCTTGTATGAGCTGTGCTGAGGGGAACCAAAGTGGGTAGTTTTGTTTGTTTTTTTAGTTTTGTGGCTGATGGGGAATGGTGGTGGCGGCGGCGCATGGCCGACCGAGAGATGCGATCCGTTTTATGAAGACGAGTTTACCTCATATTAAGAGTGGCGTATGAAACTAGTCTTAATAAATTTCCCTCCAAAATGCTCAATCACTCACTTACATCCTGTCAAGCTGAAAGTATTCAACACCCCTTAAAAACGGGCCACATGTATAGTTTTGAACTTGTCGTCCTATTATATGGATAGCTTATGTAGACTTAAGATCTATATCTTTGAAAAAAAATATATTCTATAATCTTCAACTTTATATTTAGAAAACATTAAATTGAAATCTTTCAGTCTGAGGGCACTTTAGTTATCTCATCTAGTGACTGTACTGTTGGCTTTTACTGTTCTTTTTCCCAGTTTGTGTCGGTAAGTAGCTTTTGGCACAACGTTTTCATTGTCTTATTTAAGTGGTCTTTGAAAATCGGACAATTTGGCATTGAGCAGTTGGCACGTGTGCTGGAGAAGAGATGAAACGTCCTCTTTTGTTAACCAGGCTCTTTGAGCCTCCGGGCATAACGGCTGTCGCCCCTTTACCAGTGTATTGAATTCTATCTATCTTCATAAAACTTCTTTTAAATAAATATTTTTAAACAGCTGAAAATCTCCCAATGTGAAATGTACCAATAGATATTTTTTTTTAAATAGGGTGATAAATAATAACTCACTCTGTACCGACAGGTATTAGAACAAATTTTGCCATGAAGTTTTGTCTGTATATACTGTAAGGGCTTGTCTACACACAATGGAATTGCTGATCAATTCTGTTGAAAGTACCAGACTTTCCGCTGCGGCAAAAACGCACCGTTTCCTGCTGTTTTTACGGCAGAATATGGTGCGTATTTTGCTGCGTTTTTCACGATGCAAGGAGTTGTCAATATCTGCTGCGGAAAGTGGACATGATGCGGTCCGAAAATTATGCACCGCCGGTCAATTTCTGCGTGGAATTTTTACGCAGTGTGGATACGACTTGTTCCACTATGCTGCTACTGTATTCCGCAATTCCGGATGTAAAAAAAGCCGCAATTCCGCAGCATGTGGACGAGCCCCTACACAGAGCACCACACATTGGCACATGTAGTACCTTCTTCTCTGTACTACGGACCCTTGGAGGTTGTGGGTGTGATAGATTGGAATTTAAAAATAGTTTTTAACCAGCTGTTTATGTAATTGATGGTTTGATTGATATTCACCTAAATTACCGTACATCATTAAAGTGTCCATAAGATATTTATTACCAATTTGGGGAAGGAAAAAAATTAGAATTGCACTAGTTGTAAGTTGGCCGTGACAGACAGTAATCAACTTAAATGTCCACTTTCAGGTATATTCCTTTTTACTCTTTTAAATAGTCCAGTTAAACAAAGGCTCCAGCTCTGGGCTTTTCTAGCTAGCCGAGTGATTGTTAGTTGTACACCATATACTTTTCATTGTTTTGTAGGAATGGAACGTTTTCAGCACATGCTTAAAAACGGCTGTTGGCACAGTCCTGAAACGTAGGGATCTTTAGCATCTGCTCTTCGCTTTTACAATTTGAGAACCATTTGAGGACCTCCAGAAATTCTTTGTGCATATATATATATATATTATATATATATTTAGTCAATGGTATTGTAGTGTTTAGAATTCATTCTGCTAGTGATTTATAAAACACAATGGGACAGATTTATTGATGCTGTCTTATGTTCTCTTCACATCACGTTTAGCATGTACGTCGCTGAAGCGGTGTACATAGGGCTCCATTAGCCTGACTGAAGCCAGAGACGTGTCCTTTTGGCCTCTGTCAGGCTGGTATACTTTATTTTTTTATTTTTCCCCAAGTATAGAATAGTGTTAGACATGATATACTATCCTGTGGGAGCCTGCAAAAAAAAAAAGTATACCGTGCATTTATTTATTTTTTAAACGTGGCACCCTATGGGTAAACTATGCCAATGTATGGCATACGGTTTACGTATGTTACAGGCTTTTCAATAGCATTTCTTGATGTGTATATATTAAACGGATATCAAATTAGTCTATGGGTGTCTGATGGATTGTCATAGTATGTGTTTAACTGATAAGTTATGAATTGGGGCCATGAGAGCATGACATATCTGTCTGACGTATAACATTATAGTCTATGGTGACAGATTCCACGGTTAAAACATTGGTTACAGCCTAAGTTTAAGATGGCGGGAGCTCTTCTGAGGCATACGTTTTCAAATGGCTCATGATAAAAGTTGCTAATGCTATGAGATGGGCACAAGCTTTACTCCACATGTAACCTGTTGTACATTTACTCCACTTCTATACAACACAATGCTGTTGCTGCTCGCCTGCGGACAACCGCTACGCTTCTGCCACTTCCTTGTAACGTTCTTTTGATAGATAAAATGAGTCTTGGGTCTCATTAGCAGCCTCAAAAATGGCACAAACTGATATATATGGCACATGCTACCTTTACAGGACCCTCTTGAGCAAGTTAACGCATTACCAAATCTGCCTTTATTGCTTAAAATTAAATGAGTTACAGCTTGAAGGAAAAAATCCTTGATTAAACGTGTAGTATTCCACGGTTAGTCTAAATAAAATGTTTGGCAAACTTGTGACATGTCAGAAGTTTGGATTGGTGGGCTCTGGGCACTGAGACCCCCTCCAAGCGATACAACGAAGCGGCAGAAGCGCTCAACCTCTTCGTTTCTCTTTGACTTTTTCCCGGTATCGGAGTATGGGCTCATAGACTTTCTATTGAGCCCGTGCACGGCTACATTGATCTCCAGAAAAGGCCAAACAGGAATGAAGCGGCTGAGCGCTTATACGAGCACTTCTTAGTTTCAGCTATTGGTGGGGGGGTCTCAGTGCTCCAACCACCAATCAAAGCTTCTGACGTGTCAGAAGTTTGTCAAATGTTTAGTTACACTTAAGCTGTTTGTCAGGGATGTCGGAGTTTCCAATAGGAAAGGGGTTATCTGCGATGGGACGACCATCTTAAAATTAAACCACAAATTATAATGTTAGGCCTCATTCACACGACAGGGTCCGAGTGTCGGCCGGGAAAATCAGCCATTTTTTTTTTTCCCCGGCCGGTTTGCATCCGTTCTGGGCCGTGTTGCCGTTTTTTACCGGCCGATTTGGACCCGATTTGCATCAGTTTTTTCCCCTGACCGTTTTTTAATCGGATGGATTTTTTTATGTTATCTTCACATTACTAATAACGTTCATTCTTTTACTTCATTAGTTTTCAACATTCTTTTGTATGTCCCCCTGGACAGAGCGCTTGATGTCTCTGTCCATATCTGGATAGGGACATCAGGGGCAACTCCTGAAGTGGAATCTCCATGTGGCCAGTGATTCCGCTTCAGGAGTTCCCCTGATGTCACTGTCCATATATGGACAGACATCAAGCGCCCTGTCCAGGAGCGGAATCCCCGAACACATGGGGATTCCGCTCCTTCAGGGAGCTAAAGTGGGGCTAGCACATAGCAGAGCGGGGAGATACCTCCCTGCTCTGCTATAGTGGCGTCGCTGCAATAGTAGCAGCAGCTGCTAGCGGCGCCATCGATGGTGTCACCGGGCCAGGGCGCTTTTAAAACAAGCATGGGAAGGGAGCCAGCGCAGCGCTCCCTTCCACCTGCTGTACACCCAGGCCCTGCCACACAGTGTATCTCCAGCGTAGCCATTCGTCCGAATGGCATCAACTCCTCCTCCTCACATGCACTCTGCGCTGTGAGGAGGAGGAGAGAGTGCGTGAGCGACGGTAGACCCGGCCATCACTCGGGACACATTCCGGTGATGGCCGTGTATTACCCGGCCGAAAATAGGGCATGTCTCATTTTTTTTACGGCCGGTTTTCCCGGCCCGTCAAAAAATCGGTCGTGTGGATAGCCCCATTAGGGGTCTATTGTTCCTAATGCAGCCGGGTGACGGCCGGTTTATGAACGGCCGTCACCCGGCCGGGAAACCCTGTCGTGTGAATTCCGCCTAAGTGATAGTCCATAATACGATATTTAGAGTTGTTTCATGTTTGGCTTTCTTGTTTTGCAGTCTCCAGAGGGTGCTGAAGCCAAGGATGCTGGCAAAGTAACTAAGCAAGAGGTATGTATGGTGTACGTTACCTGTGGCTTGGCTAATCATGTCTTCTACCTCTGTTTTCTCAGATACAGGTTGTTGTTGTTTTTTCCACAGATGGTGTTCTTCTTTTATCAATATTACCACTTTTCTTTAGCATGCATACTGATGTATACATTTTACTGAGTAATGTTTGGTTGTAACAATTGGTGTTCGTTTTATTTTGCTGTAAAATTTCTACCTATTTGTGAGATTTTAACTTTCGCTACTCTGTAACAAATGGGTTAATCTCCCTAACCTAAAATTAACTATACTGTTTGTTCTTCTAGCCAACCAGAAGATCAGCAAGATTGTCATCAGTAAGTATTTATCTGTAATATACTCTTACATTTTTGTATTTTGGAACTCTATTTGCCCTATAGAAGACATTGGAGGCACAAATATTGGCTGCATATTGTGAGGATTGGCTAGCAATATGTGACCGGGGGGGGGCGGGGCCTGAGCGGAGAGGAAGTAGTACAGCTCTTTCCTAGTGCCAATGCCCCTACATTCTAGCTATCAGACATTAATGGGTTATTCCCATGTTTGGCTGTTTCTATTTTGTGTAATTCTATAATTTTAAACTGAAGGGATAGGGATTTTATTTACTGTGATGGTTGTATAATGTACATTTTGCCTAAATATTTTCTCGCTTCTAGAAACCTGTCCCTTCCAAAACTGAAGCAAAACCCAAAAAAGTTGCAGCCAAGGTAAATCTCTTTATTCTGCTCTGTTTCTTAGTTGTTTTTATTTTCTATACCGTAATGTCCTGCAGGTACCACTTATTAACCTAAAATGAATACAGCACATAAAGACAAATGTCCATGGCACATACCAAACGATCAATGCTTCACTACATCCACAAACCGATATACAGCCAGCAGGTAAAGGTGATCAGCACTTAGTTAGGCCCCACGCACATCACCGTAAAATCACCTGTAATTTTTCAAGCCAAGTACACCTTAGCGTCAAAAAGTTCCAACCGAGAACTTCCATGGAAGCTATCCTCTTTTATGGTGGATAGTTTTCCTGAAATGTTTTTAGTGAAAACACTGGCACACATTTATTAAAGGGGTTTTCCTGTCAGGGACATTTGACATATCCACAGGATATTTTATAAATGTCAGATAGTTTGGGTCCTACCTCTGGGACACTCGCCTGTCTCTAGAACGGTGTCCCCTATACCCTGTTCTACCTCTCTGCTCCGTCTGACTCGTGTGATTTCCGACCATGAAGAAGGAAACTGCGCAGCTTGCATGCTACGCTGCTTCTGTAAGTGCCATTCACTATTATGGGAGTTATGAAATCAGCGTAGCTCAGCGAGTTATGCTGTTTTCGGAACTCACTACCATAAAGTCAGAACGTAGCCGGGAGGCAGTGGAAGCAGAAAAAGGTAAGTGTTTAGCGGGCCCCATTCTAGAGATGGGGCCTGCATTCTATCTGACGTTTATGACGCATCCTGTGGATATGCCATAAATGTCCTTGATAGGAAACCCCCTTTAAAGAGGCTCTGTCATTAGATTATAAGTGCCCTATCTCCTACATAATCTGATCGGCGCTGTAATTTAGATAACAGTGGTTTTTATTTTGAAAGGAGAATTTTAGAGCAAGTTATAAACCATTTTAGATTTATGCTAATTAGTTTCTTAATGACAAACTGGGCATGTTTTTACCAACTGGGCGTTGTAAAGAGGAGTGTATGATGCTTACCAATCCGTGACCAATCAGCGTCATACACTTCTCATTGTTCCAGCCCAGCTTCTTTCACTGCACAATCACACTGGGCTGGGACAATGAGAAGTGTATGACGCTGATTGGTCAGCGTCATACACTCCTCTGTACAACAGTTTGTTTTATGATGCATCTTTGTGTCTGGTGCAACTTTCACATTTTTAGTTAATTAAAAATTATTTTTACTTTTTGAGATATAGCTGCTTTGTATTCTGTAGGATCCAGCTGTTATTCATCATATCTAAGTTCATAACTTAGATGTGATAGATTACAGGTGGATCCGACCCACTGACACTGAACCAGTCAGTCCTGCGGACCTGACCGATTCAGTTCTTGGCAAACGATACAGCTGCTCTGTATACAGAAAACAAAGCAGCTGTATCTCAAAGTACATTTTTTTTTTTTTTTTTTTTTTTTTTTTTTTTTTTTTAAATAAACTCATTTCAAATTTGCACCAAACAGACATTTTTCTTTAGAAAAAAAACAACTTTCGAACATATGCATACACTTTAAACCTGTGTGAATTGTTTGTTTTTTGGGAGGATGTTTATTTATTTTTTTATTTGTCTTTTCCCATTGCTGTAAAGAAGGAGCCAGGAACAAAGGGTAACAAGGGTGCTAAAGGGAAGAAGGAAGAAAAACAAGAAGCTGGAAAGGAAGGTACTGCTCCATCTGAAAATGGTGAAAATAGAGCTGATGAGGTACAATTCACAGATTGAATCAATGGTGGTGTTTTTATACAGTCGTACAGCCATTGATTGCATGTTCATAATGCTTCTTTGTTGACCGAAATGTTATTACAGATTCGCGTCTCTCGCTCAACTGTTAATGTTTCCACATCCAGAGGTGCCATGCCCAGCACACTGTCAATAAAAGGGCAGATTGAAACAGTGAAAGTTAAGGGTACGGTAGATCATTATTTTTTTGTGTGCAGTACATAGAAAGCTAGTGGTGTGGTGCTTATTCTGTGTGGAAAATAGTGGAAGCTTTCAGGTAAGGCTTCTTGGGTCTGTGAATCTAACTTTGGTAAGTTAAACAAAAGTATTGGCATAAAACAGGTCTTCCCGCCTGTTCCATATTTTCTCCTACAGAAGTGCTTTTTATTTTTTTAAATTGGTATCAAAACACATCTAGTTGAGTAGATCAGGGTTGGGGTCTGCATCAACACTGTTAAAATTATTCTGATTGTTATACTTATCTTTTCATCTCATAGGCACAGAAAACTAAAGCATCGGGTGACAAGAGAGAATGAATTGATCATGGAAATTTTTCGTTGATTTTACGTACCTCTTGAAGAACTTTACGAAAAAACAATATTTTTCTCAAGTATTTTGTAAATGCTAATTTTTTTAGGACAACTGTAGTTTAACTTTTACATATATATAATGTACATGAACATTTTTCCTCTACATATTCATGCTTTGCTGATTTTGATTTTCTCCATTGTCTGCGAGTTTCAAAAAACATTTTAGCATTAGTGGGTATGTGTGAGGCTGTTTAACATATCTACTTCTATTGCTTTTAAGAAAACTAAAAAAAAAAAAATCTTGTGCATATAGTGTTGTTTTTTTTACTGTGCATTTATGAACTTTTCCATGCCATTTTTCTATAGCAATAATTAGTGGTGCTTTTGTACTTACAGTTTTGTGGTTTTGAAAATGACTAAATTGTTGTGACCATCTGCTGTTTTTATTTTATTTGTTTTTCATTTAAGGTAAAAATAAAAAGGTATCACCTTTTACTTCTGTTTTAAACAAGTTTTTAGTTTTTTTTATTATGCTTCTATTAGATATCTAAAGCGCCACTATACATTGATAGTGCTACTAGTAAGGCTTTTGGAATAAGATTAGTGGACACTTTACGTGTTTAAGAAAAAGTTTAACAGCTGAGTAACTGACAAAGGAGAATCAAGTAACAAACTAAGTAGTATCTGATAGCGTTCACTTATATGTTTTAACAATCACTTCAATCATAGTGGGTTTTGTGTGGATTTTTTTTTAAATATTTTATTAAACCATAAAGTACAAGAATAGCGTAACAATTTCTGTTCTCGATCAAGCAGTCATGGTAAAGTATGTGGCCCTAAGTGGGGTCTTACATGCACTGCTAATGAAAATGGCTTCTTTGCATGCCCACAATTTGCAGAAAGTGCAGGATAACGGTAAAAAAAGATTAGCAAAAACCTGGAATTAAAATATTGGTTAATGAATCCATTTGAGAGCGACTATTCTGCTTTACCTTATGTATTGCAGACCTGTAAATGCAAGCTTCTCAACTAGGTTGCTTATTGTTTTCATACATGTGCTTAGTAGATGCGAAGTAAAATTGGAATAAAAGTAATTATCTCCTATTTGCATCATAGTATTACTCGACCCATCCTAGCTTATTTGGGACTTTATAGAATCACCAATCATGTATGACGCCCGAATTTATGAGGAAGTGACCTGTCATTGGGGCGCTCAGACTTTGGCCCAGCAAACTTTACAGATCTTGAAGTATTAGGCTGGGTTCACACGACCCTGTTATGTACGGAATGTATTTCGGCCGGAAGACCCGGACCGAACACACTGCAGGGAGCCGGGCTCCTAGCATCATAGTGATGTACGATGCTAGGAGTCCCTGCCTCGCTGCAGGACAACTGTCCCGTACTGTAATCATGATTACAGTACGGGACAGTAGTTTCACGCAGAGGCAGGGACTCCTAGCGTCGTACATAACTATGATGCTAGGAGCCCAGCCCCCTGCAGTGTGTTCGGTCCGGGTCTTCCGGCCGAAATACACGCACTATTTACGGATGTAATTCAGGCGTTTTACGCCTGGAATTACGGCCGAAAATACTGCTTGAAAACATCGGCAAACATCTGCCCATTCATTTGAATGGGTTTTACGATGTACTGTGCAGACAGTCTTTTTTTTCTTTTTTTTTTTTACACGCCGCTGTCAAAAGATGCCCGCGTCAAAGGTGCATGTCACTTTGGACGTAATTGGAGCGGTTTTCCATTGACTCTATAGAAAAACCGCTCCAGTTACGTCCGTAATGGACACTGCGAAAAACGCCTGCACATGCCATTACGTCTGAAATTCAGGAGCTCTTTTCGCCTGAAAAACGCTCCGTAATTTCAGCCGTAACAGACGTGTGAACTTTCTTTTTCGCAGCAGTTTCCCGAAACAGCCCATCGGAACAGAACAAAGTTTTTCCCTATTAAAATCAATCAGCAGATGTTTGGAGGCGTTCTGCTTTTCGGGTGTTTATGGGATGTGTGAACATATACCCTAAGGGTATGTGCACGCACACAAACATCTGAAAATACGGAGCGGTTTTCAGAGAAAACAGCCTCTGATTTTCAGGCGTTTTTGAAGCGTCTTTCAATATGGAGCTTCTTTTGAGGTGTTTTTCAGTGTTCAATGGAAAATCTGCTCCAAAAAAACGCCTGCAGAAGTGACATGCGCTTTTTGGAGCGTTTTTTTGATGCTCCGTTTTTTAAAACAGCGGTGTAAAAATATGCCCCTTATGAACTAAATGCTGTTCTTCCCATTGATTTCAATAAGCAGATCTTTGTAGGCGTTTTCGAGGCGTAAACGCCCCGAAATATGCTTGAAAACACTGCACATACCCTACCTACGTGCAAAAAGCCAGCTGTTATACTTTGGGAACATGCAGTGGTCCATGATCCTGTACAAGACAGAGTTCACACTATTTTTGGGACGTGTGTTTACCATATGTTGTTTTGGTTGATTAACTTTCATTGAGACATGGGAGATTATTTGTCAAAAAAAAATAATGCATGTTAAATTAACAAATCGCACCATGTGAACCTAGCCTTAAAGAGGCTCTGTCACCAGATTTTGCAACCCCTATCTGCTATTGCAGCAGATAGGCGCTGCAATGTAGTCGATCTTACCTGCAAACGCTGATGCTGCTGCAGAATCAACTGTAGCCTCTGGTGCCGACACGATGCAGGACCTGTGAGTGACGTCACAGATCTGCACTGTCAGAAGCTGGGCGTTCTGAAGAGAAGAGGATGTTACTTCTCTTCAGAGCGCCCAGCTAGTGAAAGTATTAAAAACGCCCCGATGTACGCACATAATACACGCCCAGTTGGACTTTTACTTTTAAACACACCCACTTGGACTTTTGCACGCCTCATTTGCATAACTACAAAAATGGTCATAACTTGGCCAAAAATGCTCGTTTTTTACAAATAAAAACGTTACTGTAATCTACATTGCAACGCCTATCTGCTGCAATAGGAGATAGGGGTTGCAAAATCTGGTGACAGAGCCTCTTTAAGCTGAATTACACTGGAGATCACCTGCTGTCCTCTGAAGCATGTGTTGGTTATAACTGAGCAGCGCTGTCATTAGTCATTTAGATGTCAGTTTGACCGCCAATACGCCTTTTAACGGCGGCCACTAACGTCCTTTTATTCTGATGCATATGCCTTTTTACGGCACTGCATCAGGATGAGTTATCAGAGCAGGGAGCTGTCAAATCTCCCTGCTAGAGGCAGCTGAGGGCTGGGAGCGGAGCAGTGTGAGATCGATATTAGTATCGATCTCACATGTTTAACCCCTCAGATGCGGTGCGCAATAGCGAGCACCGCATCTGAGTGGTTTTGGAGAGAGGGAGGGAGCTCCCTCTCCCACCGACACCCGGCGATACGATCGCCGAGTGTCGGTGTCTTCTATGGCAGCCGGGGGCCTGATCAAGGCCCCCAGGTCTGCCTGTCATGAATGCCTGCTAGATCATGCCTCTGGCATGACCTAGCAGATGCCTGTCCGTTTTAAACGGACAGGCAGTAATACACTGCAATACAGAAGTATTGCAGTGTATTATAATAGCGATCGGAGAATCGCATAGTGAAGTCCCCTAGTGGGACTAGTAAAAAAGTTAAAAAAAAAAAGTTTAATCATTTCTGTGAATCCTGACTTAAAAAAAATGTTATAAAAATTGATCAAAATGTCGCATCTACTCCAAAATGGTACCAATAAAAACGACAAGTCTTCCCGCAAAAAAAAAAGCCCTCGTACAACTGAATCGGCGCAAAAATAAAAACATTACGGCTCTTCAAATAGGGAGACACAAACAAATAATTTTGGAAAAAAAGCGTTTTTACTGTGTAAAAGTAGTAAAACATACAAAAACGATACAAATTTGGTATCGTTGCAATCGTAACAACCCGCTGAATAAAGTTTTATTGTGTTATTTATATCACACGGTAAACGTATTTTTTTCGATTTCCCCCCCCCCCCCCCAAAAAAAAGTTAATCAATAAATATGTACCTCAAAATGGTGCTATTAAAAAAATACAACTTGTCCTGCAAAAAACAAGATCTTATACAGCTATGTCGACGCAAAAATAAGAGTTAGGGTATGTTCACACGGCCAAATTTCAGACGTATACGAGGTGTATTATGCCTCGTTTTACGTCTGAAAATACGGCTCCAATACGTCGGCAAACATCTGCCCATTCATTTGAATGGGTTTGCCGACGTACTGTGCAGACGACCTGTTATTTACGCGTCGTCGTTTGACAGCTGTCAAACGACGACGTGTAAAAATACAGCCTCGTCAAAAGAAGTGCAGGACACTTCTTTGGACGTTTTTGGAGCTGTTTTCTCAGACGCCAATGAAAACAGCTCCAAAAACGGACGTAAAAAACGCCGCGAAAAATGCGAGTTGGTAAAAAACGTCTGAAAAGCAGGGTCTGTTTTCCCTTAAAAACAGCTCTGGATTTTCAGACATTTTTGTTGACTACGTGTGAACATACCCTTATAGCTCTTGGAATAGGCTGGTCATTAAGGGGTTAATAAATATGCTTAACATTTTGCACTGATTACGAACACTGAATTCAAACCTCATTCAGGGAATTGCACTTAGTAGTTTAAAATGGCCCTATCAAACATGGCCAAAGATATTTTAAAAGTTCGTGTTTTTTTTTTTTTTTGCAGCCATTGCAAACCGGTGCATAGAATCATGCACGTCCATGCCATCTCCATAGACAAACATTTGTAATAGTCTGTGTCCTACTCAAGCTAAGTAACTTCTAACGTCCCGCTGTGATAGGATGACACATCAGTTCATGAAATTTCTGATCTAGATCTTCTCTGGTCAACTAAGTGCTATTGTGAAGTGGAAGTGCCTCTAGAACAGGAGTCTCAAGAACACAGGCCGCATGCGGCCTGTCTGACACAGCCGCTAGTACAGGCTCTGCTCCAGGTCTCTGGAATTCCCTGACATCGCTGTCCATATATGGACAGAGTTGTAAGGGTCTTCCCCCCCCCCCCCCAGAGCGGAGTCCCGGGCAGAGCGCTAGCATAGGCTCCGTGCTGGGGCAGCCTCTGACATAGCTGGCCATACATCGACCGTGATGTCAGGGGCTTTCCTAGAGCAAGAGTCCCAGTGATGTCTAGAGCACAGCTGGAGTTCCAAGAAGAGCCTACTAATGCTCTGCCCGGGACTCCAGCTCTGGGGTTACTCCTGACATCCATGTCCATATATGAACAGTGATGTCAGGAGCAGAGCTGGAACCCCAGGCAGAGTGCTAGAAGGGGCTCTGCTCTGGGACCCCAGCTCTGGGCAAGCCCCTGCCATCACTGTCCATATATGGACACCTGATGTCAGTGGCTTCCACAGAGTTCTGGTGCACAGCCTATACTAGTGCTCAGCTCTGGGGTTGCACCATATCACATTCCGGTCCAGGAAGATCCCCTGACTTCATGGTGTATGGACAGGGGCTCCAACAGCAGAGGAATCCCCAGCCAAAGTGTCGGGGGGTGCCGTGGCACTATCTTAAAAAGAGCTGCCCAATTTTGACGTGTCTGCCGCCGGACTGCATTTAGGGACGCTAACTGGAAAATTGGATTGTTGAAATAAGTATGTGGAGAATTCATTTAATTTTAACCTAGCGGTATTATTATAGTAATGTAGTAGTATTATTCTAGTAATAGTGTTATAGTAGTTCAAATAACTAATTGATTAACAATAATTTTGTATTGTATCAAAGTTGAAAGTAATGCGGCCCCGTCAACTTCCCATTTTTTCCTATATGTTGCCCACTTACCCGGCCGAGTTTGAGACCCCTGCTCTAGAAGGAACATCGGCATAAGAACTGAGCATTGGGAGCTTCAATGCCAAGTGTCGGCTGGAGTGGTGTAAAGCGCACCACCTTTGGACTCTGGAGTATATACTAGTCCTTCTCAATGAATTAAAATATCATCAAAATGTTATTTCAGTAATTAAATTCAAAAAGTGGAACTCTTATATTATATAGATTCTTTACTCAGAGATCTATTTCCAGCATTTTTCTTTTAATGTTGATTATGGATGACCGTTAATGAAAACCCAAAATGTATTCTCAGAAAATTACGTAAGCCCAATTTAAAAAATGATTTTTAATACAGAAATTTGGCCTACTGAAAATTATGTACAGTATATGCAGTCAGTACTTGGTTGGGGCTCCTTTTGCATGAATTACTGCATCAATGTGGCGTGGCATGGAGGCGATCAGCCTGTGGCATTGCTGAGGTGGTATGGAAGCCCAGGTTGCTTTGATAACGGCCTTCAGCTCATCTGCATTGTTTGGTGTGTCTCATCTTCCTCTTGACAATACCTCATAGATTCCCTATGGGGTTTAGGTCAGGCGAGTTTGTTGGCCAATCAAGCGCAGTGATACTGTGGTTCTTAAACCAGGTATTGGTGGTTTGGCAGTTTGGGCAGGTGCCAAGTCCTGCTGGAAAATGAAATCAGCATCTCCATAAAGCTTGTCAGCAGAGGGAAGCATGAAGTGCCCTAACATTTCCTGGTAGACGGCTGTGCTGACTCTGGCCTTGATATAACACAGTGGACCAACAGCAGCAGATGACATGGTCATCTGACTGTGGAAACTTCACACTTCACACTGGAATGCAAGCAACTTGGATTGATGCCTCTCCACTCTTCCTCCAGACTCTGGGACCTGGATTTCAAAATGAAATGCAAAATTTACTTTCATCAGAAAATAGGACTTTGGACCACTGAGCAACAGTATTGGTCCTCTGTGTTATATCAAGTCCAGAGTCATCGTAGCCGTCTAGCAGGAAATGTTCGGGCACTTCATGCTTCCCTCTGCTGACAAGCTTCATGGAGCTGTGGATTTCATTTTCCAGGAGGACCTGGCGCCTGCCCACGCTGCCAAAAGTACCAATACCTGGTTTAATAACCACAGTATCACTGCGCTTAATTGGGCAGCAAACTCGCCTGACCTAAACCCCAGAGACTATCAAAGCAACCTGGGCTTCCATAACACCTCAGCAGTGCCACAGGCTGATCGCCTCCATGCCACGCCGCATTGATGCAGTAATTCATGAAAAAGGAGCCCCGAGCAAGTATTGAGGACATATACTGGACATACTTTTCTGTAGGCCAACGTTTTGGTATCAAAAATCATTTTTGAAATTGGTCTTATATAATATTCTAATTGTCTGAGACACTAATTTTTGTTTTACCTCTATCTGGTTTTCTGGAGATTCTTGTGCTGCCAGAGCTATGCTACCCTCCAGAGTCTCAACAGTGTAAGGATATGTTCACACAACCTTTTTTCGGGCCAAAAATCGGAAGCAGAACACCTCCAAACATCTGCGCATTGATTTTAATTTGGAAAACGGTGTTCTGTTCCGACGGAGCATTTTTCGCAGCGTTTTTTACGCGCAAAAAAAGTCAGCGAAAATGAAGTGCAGGTCACTTCTTGAGATGTTTTTGGAGCCGGTTTTCATTGACTATTGAAAAAAGCTCCAAAAACGCTGTGAAAATTGCGAGTGGCTTAAGAAACGTTTGAAAAATCAGGAGTTGTTTTCCCTTGAAAACAGCTCCGTATTTTGAGACGTTTTTGAGTTTGCGCGTGAACATACCCTAATTCTCCCTGCTGGAGTAACTGCAAGTCTGACTCCTGTGCTTGATGTCTGGCCAATGCAGATTCCTAGGAGCCTCATCTGCGGTTGGCCTTGCTCCTGGCTCTCACGCGCTGTAGCAGAGATACTCCAGTTCAGTGTGGTGCTGGCTGCCACTGAACAGAGTTCCAACAGCCTTCATGTTGCATGGTGACATGCCAGTGAGTAGAAAGTGACGTGGTGCCGGGTGCCATGATCAAGATGGCACCAGGCACTTTAAATTCTTAAAAGTACCCAGGGAACAACCGTGGATGGTCCTATTTTCCTCAGCCTTCTGTGACCAAGGCCCACTTGCTATGATGGATATTGGGAATCGAGCCAGAAATGATTCACCAGAGAAACCCAGGATGTGTTCAGTCTAGAGTTCTTGCTGGTGGATAGACTGCGAGTATACACCTGATACTTACTGTATTTTTTATGTGGTTATTATTTCAGGGGGACACTGCACATAGGAAGGCCTTTGGGAAGAATAATAATATAGAATGCAGTATTTGTAGAATGATGTTGGCAGCCGGTTATTTCTTTGCCCTCATTGTATAGGGAAGGTTGTGGTGGCAGAATCCCATTGATTCATTCAGACATCAGTAAGGCTAATGTACACCTTTTGTGGGCAGGTTTTTTTTGTTTTTATTTTTTTCATAGGTTAGTCAGTGTGCTTAGTGGAACTTTGTAATTTAGTCTTTAGTAACCCTTCTCAGGACAGCCCCATTTTTCAAATCTGTGTCATTTTATGTGGTGATAACTCTGGAATGCTTTCGCCTATCCAAGCGATTCTGATTGTTAGTAGAAAATTTGGTCAATAAATTCATTGCTTATTTGTGAAAAATACCAAAATGTAAAGAAAATTTTAAAAAATAAGGATTTTTCTAACTCCTTTTTTTTTTTTTTAAAAGGCTTTATTTTCAAAACTTTGTGTTGTACAAAACACGTACAAGTAATACAAGCGAAAATACATTTAGAAAGGCATCAATACAGTGAAGACAATGTCAATCCAGAGCAAATACAGTGCATATATAATAGGATATACAAAGTTGTCAGCCCTTGCCCCTTCCCCCCGCAGCCCTTTTTCAGATTTTCATTTTCGTTTTTTCCTCGCCACCTTCCAAAAGACATAACGTCTTTATTTTTCCGTCGATCTAGTCCTATTAGGGCTTCATTTTTGCGGGACGAGTTGTAGTTTTTCGTAGCACCATTTATTTTGCCATATAATGTACTAGGAAGCAGGGAAAAAAATATTTGTGGGGTAGAAAATGAAAAAAACAGCGATTCCTCCATGGTTTTTTGCGTGCCGTTTTTACGGAATTCACAGTGCAATTAAAACAACATGTTAACGTTATTGTGTGGGTCAATACGATTACGGCGATACCAAATATATATATTTTTTTCTATATTTTAATACTTTTACAAGTAAAACCCTAAGTGTAAAAAGAAAATTTATTTTGTGTCGCCAAATTCCGAGAGCCATAACTTTTTTATTTTTCCGTCGATTATTTTTTGCCGGATAAGATGTAGTTTTTAATAATACTATTTTGGTGTACATGCGACGGTTTGATCACTTTTTATTTCATTTTTTGTGGGAGATTAGGTGACCAAAAAATAGAGATTCTGGCGTTTACAATTTTATTTATTTTTTTACGACGTTCACCATGCGGGTTAAATAATGATATATTGTAATAGTTCAGACTTTTACGGACGCGGCGATACCAATTATGTTTATTTTTTTTTACTATGCTCTAGGGGGAAAATGGGAAAAGGGGGGTTTTTTGAACTTTAAATTTACATTTTTTTTTTTTTTACTTCAACCAGCGATCGTTAGATCGCTTGCACGATATACTGCAATACTAACGATTTAAATGCTGCGGTCGCTATTGACCGCAGCATTTAACGAGTTAAATGAGCGGGATCGCGCACGATGCCGCTCGTTACTCTGAAGTGTCGGCTGTAACTAACAGCCGACACCGGCATCGTATGGAGCGGGTTCACTCCGTGAGCCCGTTCCATACTTCCCCTACCCGACTTTGGCGTATGGATACGTCAAATATCGGGAAGGGGTTAATGCCCAACTCAATCAAAACAACATTCACTCACATTCATCCTAGTGCTTTAAACCTCCCACCCACCAGAACCTCTGCCACTCATGTAAAGAACAGCTAAACCACAGTTTCTAAAGTCTCTAACAACCTCGACCAAATTTTATCTAATTCAACTGGACATCTTCTCTTGAGATATAGTTTTTTATACATAGGTATATATTTATTCACCAATTGCTTCCAGTGTAGTAAACTCGGACCCTCTGTATTCTTCCAAGCCATAATCACAATCTTTCTGGCACAGAAAAGAACAAAGCGAAAAAATAACTTATCATAATGGTTTGGTATGACTTCATTCATAACACCCAAGAGGCACAGCTGAGGGGTTAAAAGTAGTGGAAGTTCTCCACTACTTCCGACCAAAAGGGGGCAATCCTGGGACATACGCACACACAGTGTATATAAGTACCAACATCCGACTGGCAGCGGAAACAACCATCCGAGGTCAATGCCCCCATACTCTGGAGTCTGACTGGTGTGTAGTAAATCCTATGTAAAAACCTAGATTGGATCAGAAAATCACCGAATCAAAAAAGGAAAGTTCCACCTCCCTCCAATCCTCCTCTGCCAAGTCAGGGATATCTCCCTTCCATTTTATAAATGCCTTATCAAAGGGTCTGTGTCCAAGGGATGTCATTAAAGGTGTATAATCGGGTGAGGACCTTTGAAAGATCTGGAGCTCCCAGAAGATCCTCCAGCCTAGAGAAACACACCTGAGGTGACATAGAGCCAAATTGGGCACACCATGCATGACGTAGCTGGAGATAATGGGAAAAGGCTTTCCCTGAAATGTTAAAGCTATCCTGAAGTACAGAAAAGGATGCAAAGCCAGAGTCTGCATTAAATACCTGACCCAGGAATTTGACCCCCACCCCGGACCACATCACCGCCCCCGGTAGCGACTCAAGATGGGACAACCAAGGATTATTCCATAGTGGAGTCCTAGGTGAGTATGAGGGGGTCATAGAGACCTTCATCAGAGCATTTGCCGCCCTACATGCCACAACCACCATCCGAAGTGGTAGTGGTACGCACCCGGGGATTTAAATCTATACAGCAAGTTTGTAAGACTTTCATAAGAAGTCATCTTTACACCCGCCAGTGCAGTGGCTGCATTACTCAGATCTAAATCTATCCACCAACGTGCCATCACCAGTTGAGAAGCTAAGTAATAGATATGAAGATTTGGTGCCGCCACCCCCCCCCCCCCGCCCATTCGTTAAGGGGCCTGCAATAGACTAAGACTGAACCTAGGAACGCCACCCTGCCAATAAAACGATCGCAGTATACTATGAAGCTGTTTAACCTGTTGCGTACCTGCGCCACAATAGTACGGCACACACCGCTCATTGAAGCGGACCTGCGCCGTACTATTGCGGAGCAGGAATAAACTGTCACTATGTGAAATCACATAGTGATAACGAAGAGACGGCAGCTGTCATTGATAGCTGATCACCTCTGTTGCCGGGCTGGGGACCCATCGGCATGCCCCCATGCCGGCGATTGCTGTGATTGGTCATTCTTTAGAGACTGACCAATCACAGCCGTCTATGACGTAGGAAACAGGAGAAAGCTCCTGTCATCGTCTCTGATCTAATTTCTGTGAGGAGTTCGGAGAGAGAGGGAGAGAGTGAGTGTTCCTAGCAATATATTTTTAGCATATTAGTGCCCATCAGCCCTTTATAGTGCCCATCTGCCCTTTATAGTGCTCATCAGCCCTTTTATAGTTCCCATCAGGCCTCAGTACTAACAATAGAATATATATAATAATCTTCTTTAGTGCCCATTAGGGCCCACCAGCCCTCTTTAGTGCCCTCCAGCCCTCTTTAGCGCCCACCAGCCCTCTTTAGTGTCCACCAGCCCCCTTTAGTGCTCACCATCAGCTTATTATAGTGCCCATCAGCCCTCAGTAGTAACAATCAAATATATATAATAATTTTCTTTAGTGCCCATCAGTATATAAGCCTCCTTTGGGACCCATCAGCCCTCTTTACTGCCCATCCTTTAGTGCTGCTATAGAGCCTACCAGCACCTTTTACTGCCCACCCTTTAGTGACACTATAGTATCTGCCAGTACCCGTTAGCGTCCACCAGCACCCTTTACTGCCCATCCTTTAGTACTGCTATAGTCCACCAACACCTTTTAGTGTTCACCAGCACCCATTACTGCCCACACTTTAGTGACGCTATAGTGTCTGCCAGCACTCTTTCATGCCCACCAGCACCGTTTACTGCCCACCCTTTAGTGCCCAACAGCACTAGTTCAACCTCGCCCACTACTACCATATATTTGAGTAGTAGTTTTGTGTTTTTTTTTTTTTCTTTTTATCTTCATAAAAAAAAAGTTTTAGTAATTTAAGTTAGCTTAATAATTTAGTAGTGATTTTGTGTGCTACTTTGGCATGTCACAGTTTCCTTGCCAATACTAATTCAGGAATTTAGTTTTGCACGTCAGGGTTAGTGCAGCGTTATTACACACTCGTTTATTTAGCGTGGAGGAGGCATATGCCATTTTATGTTCAGATACGGAAAGCGCCAGTGAGGATGAATCTGAGTATTTGTTATCCTCCTCCACTGATGACGAGGAACCCCCTCAGAAACGAAGCAGGGCTAGTGATCCGAATGAGCCCAGCACGTGTGACCCCATATGGCTACCGCCTACCTCCTACACACTTAAATTCCTGAGTTTACATAAATCCAACTGACTTTCAAGAAATAGATTTTTTTTAAATGGTTTTTTTTTCAGATACTTTAGTTAACCTCATGGTTGTGCAAACAAATTTATATGCACAACAATTCTTAGCCAAAAATCCGACATCCCATTATGCCAGAACCCAAGCTTGGCATCCAGCCAATCCAAATGAAATTGCAACCTTCTGGGGACTCTTGCTCAACATGGGCCTTATAAAAAAAACAAACCTAAAATCGTATTGGTCCACAGATATGTTGTATGATACACCTATATTCCGTGCTCTGAGGCCTCGAAAACGTTTTGAGGCCCTTTTAAAGTTTTTACATTTTGCTAACATTGAGCAGTACCCACCCCCGGATCATCCAAATTTTGATAGGCTGTTTAAAATTAGGCCCATCATCACATATTTTAATTTGGTTTTTGCAGAAGTTTATGTTCCTGAAAAAAACATAGCCATTGACGAATCATTAGTCCATTTCAAGGGAAGGCTTCATTTCCGTCAATATTTGCCAAACAAGAGAGCCAGATATGGCATAAAAATATATAAACTGGCCGAGAGCCAGTCTGGATACACACACTCCTTTTGTGTGTACGAAGTGAAAGACACACAGAATATTCCCCCAGAGTGCCCCCCAGTTCTTGGCACAAGCGGTAAAATAGTGTGGGACCTGCTCTGATGGATAAGGGGTACCACCTATACCTCGACAATTTCTACAAAATCAAAATCTAAAAAAACCTTCCAAAGCCTTTTCTTGCTGAAAAACTGTCAGTTGGCGAAACCAGGGCACGATATGATGAAAATGTGCTCCTTGTAAAATTCAGGGACAAAAAAGAGGTCCTCATGCTCTCCACAATCCATGACAACACCACAGACCCAGTTTCAGTGTGTGGAACAAGCACCACTGTTTCAAAGCCTGTATGCATACAGGCCTACAACAAACATATGGGAGGGGTGGATTTGGGAGATCAATTAATGAAGCCATACTGTGCCATGCAAAAGATAAAAGTATGGTACAAAAAACTGTCCGTATATTTAATTGAATTGGCCCTCCTCAATTCTTTTATTTTGTACCGAAGTGCTGGCAATCGTTCTAGGTACCTTGAGCACCTTGAAAAAGTTATTAAAAAATTTATTTTTAAAGACCAAGAGGAAGGAGCGAGTAGCAGGGCTTAAAGGCATGGTGTCGCCCCAAAAACATGTTTTTTTTTTAAAATTTAAACATTTAGTGTGTGGGTGATTAAACATTGTTCAAATTTTTTTTATTTTTTTCGCGAGTCAGGAAATATTATAAATTTTTTCAAATTTTTCAAAATTTATAATACTACCCATTTTTGGTCACTAGATGGAGCTGTTTGGAGCTAGTTCCCAAAATTGCAGCATTGCAACATTGGGTTAAAAGCTATCGCTCTAGTGAGCGCTCAGCATCCCCCCCTCCTTTATCCTGGCTAGTGCCGGGATAAACGAGGGGTTTGAAAGGTTTAACCTGCTACACTGTGTGTCGCCATTTTTTGAGGTAACTCACAGTGTAGTAGGTTTACATGCAGTAGTAAACGTACACAAACACTAACATACATTGAAATCGCTTACCTGCTCCTGCCGCCGCGGCCCGTCCGCTCCCTTTGCTGCCGCTGTTCCATGTGCACTTGTCCGGAAGCCGCGACCGGAAGTAGTAATATTACTGTCCGGCCGCGACTTCCGGTCCACAGGAAAATGGCGCCGGACGGCGCCAATTTCGAATAGGACTGTGTGGGAGCGGCGCATGCGCAGTTCCCACACAGACGCCGTACACGGCAGTCAATGGGACGGGAGCCGTTCGCAGTCCCTATGGGACTGTGGCTGCCGTATTCCATGTCTGTGTGTGTCGTTAATCGACACACACAGAAATGGAACAAAAAATGTCAGCCCCCATAGGGAAAAAAAAGTGTGAAAAAAAGAAACAGTAAAACACAAACACACAAATGAAAATAAACGTTTATATTAAGGCACTAACATCTTTAACATATAAATAAAACATTTGTGATGACACTGTTCCTTTAAGGAAGTGAGGCAAGTAGAATTGTCCCTGGCCAGCACTTCCCAAGGGAAGTACCCCAACGCAGAAAAAGAGCCATCCACAAAAACGATGTCGCGTGTGCTCGAAGAGGGGTATCGAAAGGATACAATATATCAATGCAGCACTTGCCCCTCCAAACCAGGGCTTTGCATGAAAGAATGTTTCAGAATTTACCATTCTTCAATGGATTACTAATTTTTTTTCATGCCTTTTGCCATTTTCAGGATGTCCATATAAACTTCATCTTAAATTTTGTCACCTTCATTTAAAAACTGCCCACTTGTCCACCAATTGGATATATAAAACAAAACAAAAAATCATTATACCCCTACATGAATACCACCATGGTGGCCCAAAATCACCCAAGCAAAAACTAGGCCTTGAAGAGCCTCATGGAACACCTTCACTTCCGGGACCCACCGTGTGCCTGTACAATAAAAAACATCGCATATAGGGTATCAATGAACACAGGAAAAAAAACTGAATTAATTGTGAGTTCTTTTTCTTTCCTATTGGTGCTTGATACATCCCCATTAATTAAGGCGGACTGTGCTAGGTGGTCAGGAGGCACATTTACGTGGATGGGCCTATGTACTATTTTTAAAATGAATATCCTGCCTCGACTACTCTACTTATTCCAGGCCCTTCCTATAGCAGTGCCACCATCATTCTTTAAAGCGATAAACTCCATACAAATATCTTTTGCCTGGAATGGCAAGCATACACGCCTTAGTCGTTCGCTTCTGTGTCGTTCCCGGAAGTCGGGAGGACTGGCTCTTCCTGACATTCGCTCGTATTACAACGCAACTCACTTAGTGCGCGTAGTGGATTGGTGTAGACACGCCCCTTTTAAGGCATGGGTAGGTATTGAACAAAACTTTTCGACGGTCCCTCTCGAAGTATCTCCATGGCTGAAACGCGGACTTCTCATATCCCTACATCATCACCCCACGATCGGTCCCACGCTCAGATGTTTTGCCCTTGCAGCGGTCCGTTCACACCTCCTGCCTCTCTGCTCCCCCATGTCTCCGATGCTGGGGAACCCATCTTTTCCCTCGGGGTAGAGTGACTTGGTGTTCAAGTCCTGGGCGGTGCTGGGTGTATTTAGGGCAGAGCACTTTCTGAAGAATTCGGAGTGGCTCTCCCTTGAGGAGTTGACACAGATGCCTGAACTCCCTCCTTTGTGTTACTGGCGCATATTTCAACTCCGCCATTTCAATTCCTCTTTACCACCCTCGGAGCTATTCCTAGCTCCTAGGTCTCCACTGGAAGACTTGTGCGTTGGCTCTGAGCCGGTTCGCCATTCATTGTCCACGATCTATCATCTCCTCCTGAACCCGCCTGACCTCCCAGCGCCTGGTTATATTTCTGAATGGGAGTCGGATCTGGGAATTACCCTAACCACAAACCAATGCTCTCGTATTCTCTCTCTTGCCCATAAAACCTCAATTAGCTCGCGCTACCAAGAGGCTAGTTTTAAACTACTCTCGCGTTGGTATAGGACCCCGGTTCGCCTGCATCAGATTTTTCGGAACGTATCACCTCTCTGCTGGAGATGTGGATTGGACAATGGTACCCTCCTCCACACTTTCTGGTCATGCCCGCTACTTGCAGAATTCTGGGATGGGGTTAAAAAGGTGATTTGCAAGGTAACTGATACCAGCTTTACTATGGATGCGGCTTTCTTCCTCCTCCATCACTTTGACATCCCAGCAAACACCTACAAACGCTCCCTGCTTCACTATCTAGTGATGGCGGCGCGGCACTGCATTCCCTTGCGATGGAAGAATTCCTCTCCTCCCACTCTGTTTCTCTGGGTCTCCAAGGTCAACGATATAATGCACATGGAGGACCTGACCTCGAGCATTCATGATAATCATGACAGATTCTGCCACGCTTGGGCTCCTTGGATTATATTTCAGGACTCCGACTCCTACAAAGACATTCTGGGACAGACGGGCATTGGTGAATAGTCTTTATTGGACGCAGTCTGGAGGAGCGGAGATGTCCCCGGGGGGAGCAGCTACCCCTCCACCCCCTTGCCCATCCGTCATCTTTTCCTCCCTCATTTTGTCTTGTATCATCTCTTGTGTGCACAGGGGGGGAGTATATAGCAGTATATTCTAGAAATGACGAGGTTGCTACACGTGGTTACATTTTGGTTATGCCACTCAATTCAATGCATTCCTAACCTTGTACATGTATTTCACCCTCCCTTATGTACGTGTATCTGTATTCTTTTTTACTGTAAAAAATTTGGCTGTTAGCCATGAAAATAAAGAATTAAAAAAAAAAAACAACTCACAAGTCTGTAAAATAAATAAAAAAAAAAATTCTACCAATTTTGTTTTAATTCCTAAACTGAAAAGTCAAATTTCTCACTGTACCCCTAGATAAATACCTTGAGCGGTGTCGTTTTTTAATTGGGTCACATCTTGGGAGTTTCCTCTATATTGGTACCTCATGGGCTCTGAAAACACAATATGGCAATTGAAAAATATTCCAGCAGAATCTGTGATCAAAAACAAATGTGCTCCTTGCTTTCTGACTCTTGCCATGTGCCCAAATAGCAGTTTAGAAGTACATATGGGGTATTGCTGTAATCAAGAGAAAATGGGTAACAAATTGAGCAGTGCTCTTTCTCCTATTACCCTTTGTATAAATGAAAAGTTTTGGGCTTAATCTACGTTTTATTGGGAAAAATGCAATTTTTCATTTTCACGGTCCAATGTTTATGACTTCTATGAAACACCTGTGGAGTCCAAATCCTCACTACACCCCTTAAATAAATCCTCAAGGAGTGTAGTTTCCAAAATGGGGTCACTTCTTGGGGGTTTCCACTGTACTAATACCTCAGGGGCTCTTCAAATGCAACATGGCGCCTGAAAACCATTCCAGCAAAATCTCTGCTCCAAAAGCCAAATGACGCTCCTTCCGCTCTGAGCCCTGCCATGTGCTCAAACAGCAGTTTATTACCACATATGGGGTATTTCTATAATTAGAAAAAAATGCTTTACAAATGTTGGGTTCTTTTTCTCCTTTATTCCTTGTAAAAATTTGAAAATTCTATGTTTTTTCAGAAAAAAAGTAAATTTTCATCTTCAGCTAACTATACGCCTAGAAAAATAACTTAAGGGGTATGGTTTCCAAAATGGGGTCACTTTTGGGGGGTTTCCACTGTTTCGGTCCCTCCAGTGCATTGCAAACGTAACATGTCACCGAAAACCATTCCAGTAAAATCTGCGCTCCAAAATCCAAATGGTGCTCCTTCCCTTCTGACCCCTTCCGTGGGTCTAAACAGCAGTTTATGACCACATATGGGGTATTGCCGTAATCAGGAGAATTTGCTTTACAAATGTTGGGGTACTTTTTCTCCTTTATTCCTTGTAAAAATGTGAAAATTCTATTTGTTCAGAAAAAAGTAGATTTTCATCTTCACAGACTAATTCCAATAAATTCAGCAAAAAACCTGTAGGCTCAAAATGCTAACAATACCCCTAAAAAAATCCTTAAGGTTGTAGTTTACAAAATGGGGTCACTTTTGGGGGTTTCCACTGTTTTGGTCCCTCCAGTGGGTTGCAAACATAACATGCGACCAAAAAACATTCCAGCAAAATCTGCGCTCCAAAATCCAAATGGGCTCCTTCCATTCTGAGCCGTGCCGTGGGTCTAAACAGCAGTTTATGACCACAAATGGAGTATTGCCGTAATCAGGAGAAATTGCTTTACAAATGTTGGAGTGCTTTTTCTCCTTTATTCCTTGTAGAAGTTTGAAAATTATATGTTTTTTCAGAATTTTTTTTTTTTTTCATTTTTACAGACTAATTCAAATAAATTTAGCAAACAAACTGTGGGGGTCAAAATGCTAACTACACCCCTAGAAACATGAGGGGTGTAGTTTCCAAAATGGGGTCACTTTTGGGGGGTTTCCACTGTTTTGGCACCACAAGACCTCGTCAAACCTGACATGGTGTCTAAAATATATTCCAAAAAAAGGAGGCCCCAAAATCCACTAGGTGCTCCTTTGCTTCTGAGGCCTGTGTTTCAGTATATTACCACACTAGGCCCACATGTGGGATATTGCTAAAAACTGCAGAATCTAGAAAATAAATATTGCATTTCTTGGGTAAAACATTCTGTGGTACAGAAAAGAATGTATCACTAATTAATTTTGGCAAAAAAAATTAAATTGGTAAATGTCACCTCTATTTGGCTTTAATTCCTGTGAAACGCCTAAAGGGTTAAAACACTTTCTGAATGCTGTTTTGAATACTTTGAGGGGTGCAGTTTTTAAAATGTGGTGCTTTATGGGGGTTTCAAATATATGGGCCCCTCAAAGCCACTTCAGAACTGAACTGGTCCCCGAAAATATAGCCTTTTGAAATTTTCCTGAAAAAGTGAGAAATTGCTGCTAAAGTTCTAAGCCTTGTAACGTCCTAGAAAAATAAAAGGACGTTCAAAAAACGATGCAAACATAAAGTAGACATATGGGAAATTTTTCCAATAATATATAGTACAGTATGTCACGAAAAAACAATCTCAGAATCGCCACACATGTCAGATTTGAAAAAATGGGTCTGGTCCTTAACCCCTTAAGGACGCAGCCTAGTTTCGGCCTTAAGGCTCAGAGCCCATTTTTTAAATCTGACATATTTCACTTTATGTAATAATAACGTCGGAATTCTTAAACCTATCCAAGCGATTCTGAGATTATTTTCTCGTGAGACATTGGGCTTTATGTTAGTGGTAAAATTTGGTCTATATATTCAGTGTTTATTTGTGAAAAATTGCAAAATTTAGGGAAAAATGTGAAAAAATAGCATTTTTCTGAATTTAAATGCATCTGCTTGTAAAACAGATGGTTATACCACCCAAAATAGTTACTAGTTCACATTTCCCATATGTCTACTTTAGATCGGAATTGTTTTTTGAGCATTATTTTATTTTGCTTGGACGTTACAAGGCTTAGAACATAACCAGCAATTTCTCATATTTTTAAGAAAATTTCAAAAGCCGTTTTTTTAAGGTACCTGTTCAGTTCTGAAGGGGCTTTGAGGGGCCTATGTATTAGAAACTCCTATAAAACACCCCATTTTAAAAACTAGACCCCTCAAAGTATTCAAAACAGCATTTAGAAAGTTTTTTTTAACCCTTTAGACATTTCACAGGAATTAAAGCAAAGTGGAGGTGAAATATGCAAATTTCATTTTTCTTGCTGAATTTCAATTTTATTCTATTTTTTTTTCTGTAACACAGAAGGTTTTACCAGAGAAACACTACTAAATATGTATTGTCCAGATTCTGAAGATTTTAGAAATGTCCCACATGTGGCTCCAGTGTGCTCGTGGACTAAAACAGAAGCCCCAGAAGCAAAGTAGCACCTAGTGCATTTTTTTATTAGGATATATTTTAGGCAGCATGACAGGTTTGAAGAGGTGTTGAGGTGCCAAAACAGTAGGAATCCCCCAAAAGTGAACCCATTTTGTAAACTACACCCCTCAAGGAATTCATGTATGGTTATTGTTACCATTTTGACCCCATAGTTTTTTTTCACAGCGCGTATTTGAATTGGGCTGTGAAATTTAAAAAATGACATATTTTACAATAAGATGTCATTTTTGATAAAAATTTCTTATTTTCACAGGGAACAAAATACCCCCTTTTGTTGCCCAATTTGTCCTGAGTGCGGCAATACCCCATTTGTGGTGATAAACTGCCGTTTGGGCCCATGGGAGGGATCAGAAGTAAAGGAGTGCTATGTGTTCTTTGGAGCCCAGATTTTGCTGGATTGGTTTTCAGGTGCCATGTCACATTTGCAGAGCCCCAGAGGTATTAAAGCAATGGAAACCCACCAGAAGTGACCCAATTTTTGAAACTATACCCCTCAAGGAATTCATTTATGCGTGTTGTGACCATTTAAACCCCACAGTTTTTTCACAGAATTTATTTGAATTGGGCTGTGAATGAAAAAAATATATATTTTTTCCAATAAGATGTAGTTTTGGCTCAAAATGTCTTATTTTCACAACTAACAAAATACCCCATTCTGTTGCCCAATTTGTCCTGAGTGCGGCAATACCCTATTTGTGGTGATAAACTGCCGTTTGGGCCCATGGAAGGGCTCAGAAGGAAAGGACCACCATTTGGCCTACTGGGGATTTTCTGGTGCTAAGTCATGTATTCAGAAGCCCCTGAGGTACCAGTACAGTTGAAACCCCCGAGAAGTGACCCCGTTTTAAAAACTACACCCCTAAGACATTCATCTAGAGGTGTAGTGAGACCCCACAAGTACTGTGTAAAAGATAATGCGCAGCAGATGGTGCAGAGTGAGATTTGCAATTTTCTATACATATGCCAATTCAGTGTCCGATATATTGTTCCCAGCATGTGCCACCAGAGATATACACCCCATAAACTGTAATGTGGGTTCTCCCGGGTACGGCAATACCCTACATGTGGCTGTTAACAGCTGCCTGGGCACACAGCAGGGCCCAGAGAAGAAAGATGAGGGGGGATAAGCTGTGCGGAGGGCATCAGGGTAAATAAAACGGGTAAATTAAAAATAAAGGGATGGATGATAAATTCTAAAACACTTTCATACAGAGCCCTGGTTTTTCGAGACACGTGTCACATTTATATATTATGTCCTTCCTTATCCCCCTCTTATAGCAGACTTTGCACCTCTTTTGACTTTTTCCCTTCTTGACAGTTTGGGGAACTTCTCCTAGAAAGTGTTGCCCTGGTACGATGCGTGTGGCCTCGCTTCCAGAACTACTGGGTGCCCCCCTTCTTGGTCCCTAAAGATTAGGTTCTTGATAACCCCCTCTTGAAATTCCAGGAAAGTTCCCGTCTGGCCTGCACATCAACGTAGCACGTACACATTGTACAATGCCATCTGTATGAGGTGCCCGGCCAGCTTCTTATACCACACCGCATGGCGCTTCAGGACTTGTTCTGACAAGTCCACCCCTCCCATGTACCTATTGTAGTCCAGGATGCAGTCTGGTTTGGGGGTCTCTGTACTGGTACCTCATACAAGTACATGGGTTCTGGTGTGACATCTCACTTGTCCTTGTGCGTGACACACAATATGTTGCTGCTAGAATGTGCCCAGCTCTCACCCCTTCTTGTTTGCCCAAGCAGAGTCTTAGGGAGGCCTCTCAGATTTCGTCTAACAGTGCCACATGCCGCAGTACTTCTGGAAGCGAGGCACCTGAAGGGTGGGACGCTGGTATAAAGATTATCCAGGTAGAGGTGGTAACCCTGGTCCAGCAGTGGGTGCACCAAATCCCACACAATTTTTGCATTCACTCCCAGTAAAGGGGGGTGGGCATTCTGGGGGTTGAATACTGGTGTCCTTCCCTTCATATATCCTAAATTTGTAGGTATACCCTGATGCACTCTCGCACAACTTATACATCTACATACCTTGCCCTCTTACCCAACAGGTGCTGGTGGAATTGAAGCCTCCCTTTAAAATGTACCAAGGACTTATCAATAGAAATACAATTCTCGGGGGTGAATGCTTGGGAAAACCAGGCACTGAAACGGTCTAATAGGGGTCTCCGTTTATACAAACAGTCAAAACTGGGCTCATCTCGGGGTCGGCATAATCAGTATAATGTAAGAAGCGAAGTATTGCCTCATTTTTATTTATTTTTTTAAAGTTCCATTTCAGTTCTGAAGTTGCTTTGAGGGGCCTATATATTAGAAACGCCTATCAAACACCCCATTTTGGAAACTAGACCCCTCAAAGTATTCACAACAGCATTTAGAAAGTTTATTAATCCTTTAGGTGTTTCACAGGAATTTAGAGCATAGTAGAGGTGAAATTTAATTAATTAAATTTAATTTATTAGGCACCATGTCCGGTTTGAAGAGGTCTTGTGGTGCCAAAACAGTGGAAACCCCACCAAACGTGACCCTATTTTGAAAACTAGACCCCTTGAGGAATCCATTGTAGTTTTCTTGGGGTGCATGCGACTTTTTGATCAGTTTTTATTCTATTTTTAAGTGGCGTGGTGACTAAAAAACAGCAATTTTACAATTGTTTTTTATTCTATTTTTTTTACCGTTTTCACCGTGCGCTATAATTGACATATTCACTTTATTCTGCGGGGCGATACGATTATGGCGATGCCAGACGTTTATAGTTTTTTTTAATGTCTTATGGCATTTGCACAATAAAATCCATTTTGTAAAAAATAATTTTCTTTTTGTGTTGCCATATTCTAGGAGCCATGACTGTTTTATTTTTCCATTAGGAAAACCGTGTAATGACTTGTTTTTTGCGTAATGAACTTTAGTTTAGATCAGCACCATTTTTAGGTACATGCGACTTTTTGATCTCTTTTTATTACATTTTTTGGGAGATGAAGTGACCAAACAATTGTGATTCTGGTACGGTTTATTATTATTTTCTTTTATGGCGTTCACCGCGCGGGATAAATAATGACATCATTTTGTAGTTCAGGCCGTTACGGACGCGGCAATATCAATTATGTATAGTTTGTTTGTTTATATATTTTTATAAATAATAAAGGACTGATGAGGGAAAAAGGGGGATTTTTACTTTTATCACTTTTAAAACTTTTATTTTATTATTTTTACACAACTTTTTTTTTTACTTTTTTACACTTTTTTACTTTGTCCCACTAGGGGACTTGAAGGCAGGAGGCCCTGATCGCTATTCTATTACACTGCACTACATGCGTAGTGCAGTGTATTAGAGCTGTCAGCTATTCGCTGACAGCAAGCATAGTGGGTCCTGACTTTGTCAGGACCCACTAGGCTTCTGTCGATGGCGTAGCCAGAGTCCATTGTTAGTACTCTGGTTGCCATAGTAGCCATCGCCGGCCGCTATCGTGTAGCGGGCCGGCGATTGTGGCTTAACCCCTAAGAAGCCGCGATCGGTATTGAATGCGGCTTCTAAGGGGTTAATCGGTGGGGACCCCCGCGATCGGTCCCTGCACACTGAGCTGTGATAGCCTGTTGTCAGAAACAGCAGGTATCACAGCTCAAACACGCGGCGGGGAAATATGGCGCCGTTTTAACTCAGGTCAGTACTATTACTGAGCTGAGCGCGAACGATGCGCTCAGCACGATGTAATAGTACTGAGCTGAGTGGGAAGGGGTTAAGGCCAAAATGAGCTTGGTCCTCATGGGGTTAAAGAATCTTCTAGACAACACAATAGGACAGGCACAAAATAAATATAAAAATTTAGGTAAGTAGATTATTTTAAATAAATTAATCCTGCCATATAGTGATAGAGGGAGATTTTTCCAGGTGTTCAGCTGCTTCTCAGTAGCCACAACCAAAGGGTCAAGGTTTAGTTCACCATACTTTGAGGTAGATAAATTGGGAAACTATTTGCAATGGTACAGGGAGGCTCCGTCGGGTGCAATAACCGGTAGTAAGGGGAAACACAACGGATTTATCCCAATTCACCGAAAGGCGAGAAAAGTTGCCAAATGCATCTATCGTTGCAAACAGAGAAGCCAGGGAAGGACCATCATCTGCCAAGTATACCACAGTGTCATCTGCATATAGAGATATTTTTTCAGTTATGCAGCCTCTAGTAATACCATGTATGTCAGAGGATTATCGTATAGCCACTGCCAGGGGTTCTATTGCGAGGGCAAATAATAACGGGGAGAGCGGGCAGCCCTGACAGGCACCACCTCCCAATAAAAAGGAGTCAGATATATCCAGGTTCGTTCTCACCCTAGCACAAGGGCCCTCATATAGGAGTCGTGATTTTTCTAATTTTAAATGTATCTGCTTGTAAAACAGGTAGTAATACCACACAAAATAGTTACTATTTCACATATTCCACGTCTACTTTATATTTGCATCGGTTTTTTTTAACTTTATTTTTCTAGAACGTTACAAGGCTTAGAACTTTAGCAGCAATTTCTCACATTTACAAGAAAATTTCAAAAGGCTATTTTTTCAGGGACCAGTTGAGTTCTGAAGTGACTTTTAGGGCCTTATATATTAGAAAGTCCCCATAAATCACCCCATTTTAAAAACTGCACCCCTCAAATTATTCAAAACAGCATTCAGAAATTATTTGAACCTTTTAGGCGTTTCACAGGAAATAAAGCAAAGTAGAGGTGAAATTTATAAATGTCTATTTTTTTTTACGAAATTCATTTGTAATACAGTTTTTCTGTAACACAGAAGGTTTTACAAGAGAAACGCAACTCAATACTTATTGCCCAGATTCTGCCGTTTTTAGAAATATCCCACATGTGGCCCTAGTGTGATAATGGACTGAAACACAGGCCTCAGAAGCAAAGGAGCACCTACTGGATTTTGGGGCCTCTATTTTATTAGAATATATTTTAGGCACCATGTCAGGTTTGAAGAGGTCTTGTGGTGCCAAAACAGTGGAAACCCCCAAAAGTGACCCCATTTTTCAAGAGGGATAGTTAACATTTTGAGCCCACAGGTTTTTTGCTAAATTTATTGGAACTAGTCTATGAAAATGAAAATCGACTTTTTTTCTGAAAAAAACATACGATGTTTTCGTTTTTACAAGGAATAAAAGAGAAAAAGCACCCCAACATTTGTAAAGCAATGTCTCCCGATTACAGCAATACCCCGTATGTGGTAATAAACTGCTGTTTGGACCCACGGCAGGGCTCAGAAGGGAACGAGGGCCATTTGGATTTTGGAGCGCAGATTTTGCTGGAATGGTTTTCGGTGCCATGTCGGGTTTGCAAAGCCCTGGAGGGACCATAACAGTGGAAACTCCCCAAAAGTGACCCCATTTTGGAAACTACACCCCTCAAGGAATTTTCTAGGGGTATAGTTAGCATTTTATAGTTAGCACAGTTTTTGCTGAATTTCTGGGAATTATACAGTGAAATTGAAAATCTGAATTTTTTCTAATAAAATGTAGTTTTAGCTCAGATTTTTTCAGCTTTACAATAGATAAAGGAGAAAAAACACCCCAACATTTGTAAAGCAAACTCTTCTGAGCACAGCAATACCCCAAATGTGGTAATAAACTGCTGTTTGGACACACAGCGGAAGTTAGAAAGGACAGAGCACCATTTGACTTTTGAAGCTCAAGTTTTGCTTGAATGGTTTGCAGCCCCATGTCACATTTGCAAAGCCACTGAGGGGCCAAAATAGTGCAAATCCGGCAAAAGTGACCCCATTTGGGAAACTACACCCCTCGTGGAATTTATCTAGCGGTTTAGTGAGCATTTTGACCCCACAGTTTTTTTTGCTGAATTATTGGAATTATGCAGTGAAAATAAAAATCTACATTCTTTCCACTAAAATGTTGAATTTTTTTCATTTTCACAAGGAATAAAGGAGAAAAAGCTCCCCAAAAATTGTAAAGCAATTTCTCCCGAGTACGGCAATACCCCATATGTGGTCATAAACTGCTGCTTGGATACACCGCAGGAGTGGCAGGAGTGCTACTTGGCATGTAGATTTTGGTTGATTGTTTTTTGGGCGCCATGTCGCATTTGCAGAGCCCCTGTGTAATGACAGGGATAGGGAAACAGACAAGTGAGCCCTAATCTACCCGCCACTCAGTCCCTGCTTACTTGCAACGACACGCCCTAGGCAACGGGGTACAACTGGGCGACGGTCCCTACACTCAGTAAGTGCACGACAGACAACCAGACAAGGAAATACAGAACAAAGGGAAGCGGGGCAGTTGCCCACGGCAACACCGTGAGCAACAAGAGTAGTAAACGAGCCGAGTCAAACCAGGAGAGTACGAGGTGCCAAACGCAGAGCAGGAGAGTAGTGAACAAGCCGAATCAAACCAGGAGTGTACGAGGGACCAAACGCAGAGCAGAAGAGTAGTCAGTAAGCCAGGGTCAATACGAAGCAGGGACAAGTAGTTCAAGAAGCTGCAGCAGGGCCAGGAAACCAACAGAGAAGAATCACAAGCAAGGAGGAACAGGAAAGGCAGGTATAAATAGACGGAGGGCGGGAGCTAGCTCCGTCTGGCCAGGCTGTGATAGGCTCTCCCACTCCTAAGCCTGCCATCCTGAGTGGTGGAAGATGGAGTCAGTCTCACAGACATAGAAGCAGGTGCAGACTGATTACCTATGGGCGTGGATACAGAAGCTGTGCCTGGCAGATCCTTAACAGTACCCCCCCTTTTATGAGGGGCCACCGGACCCTTTCTAGATGGACCTGGTTTATTGGGGAAACGAAGGTGGAACTTCCTGACCAATACCCCAGCGTGAACATCCCGGGCGGGTACCCAAGTCCTCTCCTCAGGCCGTATCCTCTCCAATGGACCAGGTACTGGAGGGAGCCTTGGACCATCTTGCTGTCCACAATCTTGGCCACCTCGAATTCTACCCCCTCAGGGGTGAGAACGGGGACAGGAGGTTTCCTTGAGGGAGCCAAGGACGGGGAGCAGCGTTTAAGGAGGGAGGCATGAAACACGTCGTGTACTCAAAAAGATGGGGGCAACTCCAGTCGGAAGGAGACAGGATTGAGGACTTCAATGACCTTGTACGGCCCTATAAACCGGGGAGCAAACTTCTTGGACGGGACTTTAAGGCGCAAGTTCTTAGACGATAGCCACACCAGATCCCCGACCATAAACAAGGGGTTAGCAGAACGTCTTCTATCTGCCTGAGTTTTTTGTATGCTCTGGGACGCCTCTAGGTTCTTCTGAACCTGGGCCCAAACTGTGCACAGTTCCCGATGAACGACCTCTACCTCGGGATTGTTGGAACTACCAGGTGAAACGGAGGAGAACCGTGGATTAAACCCAAAATTACAGAAAAAGAGGGAGACCCCTGACGAGTTACTGACCCGGTTATTAAGGGAAAATTCGGCAAGGGGAATGAATGAGACCCAATCATATTGACAGTCAGAGATAAAACACCTTAAATATTGTTCTAGAGACTAATTAGTCCTCTCAGTTTGGCCATTAGTTTCAGGATGGAAGGCAGAGGAGAAGGACAGATCAATCTCCAACTTTTTACAGAAGGCTCTCCAAAACAAAGAAACAAATTGTACCCCTCTGTCAGAAACAATATTGACAGGAACCCCATGGAGACGCAGGATGTGTTTGACAAACAAGGTAGCTAACGTCTTAGCATTGGTTAGTTTTTTGAGGGGCACAAAGTGGCACATCTTACTGAAGCGGTCTACTACAACCCACACCACCGACTTGCCTTGAGATGGAGGCAAATCGGTGATAAAATCCATGGAGATATGGGTCCAAGGTCTCTGGGGAATGGGCAAAGAACGTAGTAAGCCCGCTGGTCGGGACCTGGGAGTCTTGGACCTAGCACAAACTTCACAAGCGGCGACGTAGGCCTTAACGTCTTTGAGCAACCCAGGCCACCAATAGTTTCTGGCAATGAGGTGCTTGGTACCCAGGATGCCTGGATGGCCAGATAGTGCAGAGTCATGATTTTCCCTAAGTACCCTTAGGCGGAATTGCAGGGGAACAAACAGCTTGTTCTCAGGAAGGTTCCCGGGGGCTGAACCTTGATCAGCCGCAATTTCGGAGACTAAATCAGAATCAATAGAAGAAATGATTATACCTGGAGGCAAAATACAAGCAGGATCTTCCTCCGAAGGAGGGCTGGCCATGAAGCTACGCGACAGTGCATCAGCCTTAATATTTTTAGACCCAGCCCTATAGGTAACCAAAAAATTGAATCTGGTAAAAAATAACGCCCATCGAGCTTGTCTCGGGTTTAGCCTCCGGACAGATTCTAGGAAAACCAGATTCTTGTGGTCGGTAAGGACCGTTACCTGGTGCCTAGCCCCCTCCAGGAAGTGGCGCCACTCTTCAAATGCCCATTTAATGGCTAAGAGTTGGCGGTTGCCAATATCATAGTTACTCTCAGTGGGCGAAAACTTCCTGGAGAAGTAGGCACAGGGACAGAGATGGGTGAGTGACCTGGTACCCTGGGACAAGACAGCCCCCACTCCCACCTCGGACGCGTCAACCTCCATGATAAATGGCTCCATTTGGTTGGGCTGAACCAACACCGGGGCCGAGATAAAGCACTTTTTAAGGACCTCAAAAGCCTGGACAGCCTCAGGAGGCCAGCGGAGGAGATCAGCACCCTTGCGAGTGAGGTCCGCAAGAGGCTTAGCGATGACCGAGAAGTTGGCAATAAATCTTCTGTAATAATTAGCGAACCCCAAGAAGCACTGTAACACCTTCAGGGAGGCAGGTTGGACCCATTCCGCCACAGCCTGGACCTTGGCGGGGTCCATGCGGAATTCATGAGGAGTGAGGATTTGACCCAAAAATGGTATCTCCTGCACCCCAAACACACATTTTTCGGTCTTCGCAAACAGTTTGTTTTCTCGAAGGACCTGGAGCACCTTCCTGACATGCTCAATGTGGGAGGACCAGTCCTTGGAAAACACAAGTATATCATCAAGGTACACTACAAGAAATACCCCCAGGTAATCTCTTAAAATCTCATTTATGAAATTCTGGAAGAACGCGGGAGCATTACAAAACCCAAAGGGCATGACGAGGTATTCGAAATGACCTTCGGGCGTGTTAAATGCAGTCTTCCACTCATCCCCCTCTTTGATGCGGATAAGGTTATACGCCCCCCGTAGATCAAACTTAGAGAACCATTGGGCCCCCTGAACCTGATTAAAGAGATCAAGAACCAAAGGAAGGGGATACTGGTTCCTTACAGTGACCTTATTCAAGTTACGGTAGTCAATGCATGGCCTAAGACCACCATCCTTCTTCCCTACGAAGAAGAAGCCAGCACCTACCGGAGAAGTAGGGGGGCAAATGTAACCCTTGGCCAGGCATTCCTGGATATACTCTCTCATGGCTTCACGTTCGGGACAAGAGAGATTAAATATCCTACCCTTAGGGAGCTTAGCTCCTGGTACCAAATCGATAGCGCAATCGTATTCTCTATGAGGAGGTAACACTTCGGAGGCCTCCTTAGAGAAAACATCGGCGAAGTCCTGAACAAACTCAGGTAGCGTGTTCACCTCCTCAGGGTGAGAAATAGAATTAACAGAAAAACATGACGTCAAGCATTCACTACCCCATTTGGTAAGCTCCCCAGTATTCCAGTCAAACGTGGGATTATGCAACTGCAACCAGGGAAGGCCTAAAACCAAATCGGACGATAATCCCTGCATCAACAGTACAGAGCACTGCTCCAAATGCATGGAGCCAACAAGGAGTTAAAAAACAGGTGTATGCTGTGTAAAATAACCATTAGCAAGAGGAGTGGAGTCGATACCCACTACCGGGACAGGTTTAGGCAAATCAATCAAAGGCATAGCTAGAGACATAGCAAATTCCACAGACATGATATTAGCAGACGACCCTGAATCCACGAAGGCACTGCCGGTAGCAGACATACCACCAAAAGAGACCTGAAAGGGAAGCAAGATTTTATTACGTTTCATATTTACGGGAAATACCTGTGCGCCCAAGTGACCTCCCCGATGATCACTTAGGCGCGGAAGTTTTTCCAGATGCTTATTCTTACGCCTAGGACAGGTGTTCACTTGATGATTGTCATCCCCACAATAGAAGCAGAGACCATTTTTCCTGCGGAACTCTCGACGTTGTTGGGGGGACACGGAGGCCCCGAGTTGCATAGGTACCTCCGAGTCTTCCGTGGAAGAACGAAGCAACGGAACCTCGGGAGGCATCATGGGGGAGTCAGAGGAGAAAACACAAAAACGTTCACGTTGTCGTTCCCTGAGACGTCGGTCAAGTCGTACCGCTAAAGCCATAACCTGGTCTAGGGAGTCAGAAGAGGGATAGCTAACTAGCAGGTCTTTCAGGGCGTTCGACAGACCCAACCTAAACTGGCACCTTAAGGCAGGGTCATTCCACCGAGAAGCTACGCACCACTTCCTAAAGTCAGAGCAATACTCCTCAACAGGTCTCTTACCCTGACGTAAGGTCACCAGCTGACTCTCGGCAAAGGCAGTCCTGTCAGTCTCGTCATAAATGAGTCCGAGAGCAGAAAAGAAAAGATCAATAGGGGAAAGTTCAGGGGCGTCAGGAGCCAAGGAGAAGGCCCATTCTTGGGGCCCTTCCTGGAGCCGAGACATAATTATACCCACCCGCTGGCTCTCAGAACCTGAGGAGTGGGGCTTTAAACTAAAATAGAGCCTACAACTCTCCCAAAAGGAGAGAAAAGTCTTCCGGTCCCCTGAGAACCGGTCAGGCAACTTGAGGTGGGGTTCAAGAGGTGAGGTGAGGGGCACTACCTTGGTAGCATCAGGCTGGTTGACCCTCTGAGCCAGGTCCTGGACCTGTAGGGAGAGACCCTGCATTTGCTGAACCAGGGTCTCAAGGGGGTCCATAGTGGTGTGAGGGACCAGGGTAGAGTAGGTATGTTGGCTTGTGATTATGTAATGACAGGGATAGGGAAACAGACAAGTAAACCCTAATCTACCCGCCACTCAGTCCCTGCCTACTTGCAACGACACGCCCTAGGCGACGGGGTACAACTGGGCGACGGTCCCTACACTCAGTAAGTGCATGACAGAAAACCAGACAAGGAAACACAGAACAAAGGGAAGCGGGGCAGTTGCCCACGGCAACACCGTGAGCATCAAGAGTAGTAAACGAGCCGAGTCAAACCAGGAGAGTACGAGGTGCCAAACGCAGAGCAGGAGAGTAGTGAACAAGCTGAATCAAACCAGGAGTGTATGAGGTACCAAACGCAGAGCAGAAGAGTAGTCAGTAAGCCAGGATCAATACGAAGCAGGGATAAGTAGTTCAAGAAGCTGCAGCAGGGCCAGGAAACCAACAGAGAAGAATCACAAGCAAGGAGGAACAGGAAAGGCAGGTATAAATAGACGAAGGGCGGGAGCTAGCTCCGTCTGGCCAGGCTGTGATAGGCTCTCCCACTCCTAAGCCTGCCATCCTGAGTGGTGGAAGATGGAGTCAGTCTCACAGACATAGAAGCAGGTGCAGACTGATTACCTATGGGCGTGGATACAGAAGCTGTGCCTGGCAGATCCTTAACACCCTGAAGTACCCGTACAGTAGAAACCCCTGAGAAGTGACTCCATTTTGGAAACTATACCCCATTTTGATCCCACAGGTGTTTCATAGATTTTATTAGAATGAGGCAGTGAAAATGAAAAATTATTTTTTTTCCCAAAAATATGTAGTTTTGCACCCAATTTTTTTCCCACAAGGGGTAATAGGAGAAAAAAACCACATAATTTGTTACCCAATTTCTCCCAAGTACGGCAATACCCCATGTGTGGCCCTAAACTGCTGTTTGGACACATGGCAGAGCTCAAAATGGAAGGAGCGCCATTTGGTTTTTAGAGCGCAGATTTTGCTGGACTGGTGTATGGGCGCAATGTCGCATTTGCAGAGCTCCCTTAGGTACCAGAGTGGAGTGTAAAACCCTGAGAAGTGACCCTATTTTGTAAACTACACCCCTCAAGGCATTTATCATTTGCCTGGACAAATGACAGGGCTTAGGAGTGAAAGGCGCATGTGAGGCCTATTTTGGTGATTTAGCCCACAATGGCAGGGCTCTGGGGTCGAATAGTAAAACAAACCCCCATTTAGTGACCCCCATTTTGGAAACTGCACCCCTGAAGGCATTTTATTAAGGGGTGTAGTGAGCATTTTGACCACACAGGTTTTTTTTTTCTATTAGAAATGAATGCTCAGTGGATGGTGCAAAGTGAAAATTGCAAATTTCCACAGGTATATGCCATTTTAGTGCACAATACTTTGTGCCCAGTTCGTTCCACTGAAGACAAATACCTCAAACTGTTAAGCGTGTTTTACCGGGTATGGCAATGCCATATATTTGGACGTAAACTGCTGTTTGGGCACGCTGCAGGGCTTAGAAGGGAGGGAGTGCCATTTTGCTTAGTAATAGTTTTGTTTGGGGTTTTGCTGGTATTTCAATTTATGATGTGGGGGCATATGTAATCTGTGTGGTGTACATCAGGGCATAATAAGAGGGTATAATAATGCGGTAAATAAATAATATTTCATAGATCTGTGGCCAGCGTCGCACTGATAAATGGTGCCAGATCTTATCCGCTTTTGGACACTGCACATTTGGCATTGCTATATTCTGAGAGCCAGAACGTCTTTATTTTTTCTTCACTGGAGCCGTATGAGGGCTTATTTGTTGCGGGACAATCTGTAGATTTCATTAATACCATTTTGGGGTACATGCGATTTTTTGATCACTTTTTATTTCATTTTTTTTGGCAAGCAAGGTGACCAAAAACCTGCAATTCTGATGTTTTTTTTTTTTTACGGCATTCGCCATGCGCTATGAATGACAATTTTACTTTATTCTGCGGGTCGATACGATTACGGCGATACCAGATGTATATAGTTTTTCTTATGCTTTGCAGCGTCTGCACCAGGGGGCGTAACTAGGAAAGACTGGGCCCCATAGCAAACTTTTTACTGGGGCCCCACCGCTCCACTGGGTAACACACAACCCCCTTGTAGATAGTGCCTCCCTATAGATTCCACCACACAGCGCACCTCTATAGATAGCCCCATACACAGCCCCTTGTAGATAGCGCCATACACAGCCCCCTGTAGATAACGCCTTACAGTCCCAAATCCCCACTGTAGATAACGCCATACAGCCCACATGTAGATAATGCCATACAGCCACCCCTGTAGATAACGCGATACAGCCCCCCTGTAGATAACGCCATACAGCCCCCTGTAGATAACCTCTTACAGACCCAAATCTCCCCTGTAGATAACGCCATACAGCCCCCCTGTAGATAATGACATACAGACCCCCCTGTAGATAACGCCATACAGACCCCCCTGTAGATAATGTCATACACACCCCCCTGTAGATAACGCCATACAGAGTCCCCCCTGTAGATAACATCATACAGACCTCCCTGTAGACAACGCCATACAGAACCACCCTCTGTAGATAACGCCATACAGACCCCCCCCTGTAGATAACACCATACTGAACTCCCCCCTGTAGATAACACAATACAGACCCCCCTGTAGATAATGCCATACAGAACCACCCCCTGTAGATAACGCCATACAGACCCCCCTGTAGATAACGCCATATAGCCCCCCCCCCCCCAAAAAAAAAAACGGCCTATAGTTTGTACTACAAAAGACATGCATCCCCTATCCACAGGATAGGGGATACATGTGTCATCGCTGGCAGAAATAACGAGACCGAAAGTCCCCCGAAGTTCTCCATGTCAAACCTTGGACTTCCGGCGTCTGCGCAGTTCAATAAAAATGAAAGGTGCGCTGGACACTCATGCACACAAGCGCGACAAGTGCACAATTCATTTCTATGGAGCTGCAGACAGACCCCGGAAGTCTGAGGTTTGTCATGGAGAACTTCGGGGGACTTTCGGTCCCCCGTTCTCCTTATCGCTGGGCGTCCCAGCGATCACACATGTGTCCCCTCTCCTGTGGATAGGGGATGCATGTGATTTGTAGGAAAAACCCCTTCGGTGGCGTCACGCTGTAGCAGCCATAGCAGCTGCTAGCGGAGCCTCCGGCCATGGGGGGGGCCCGTGTCGGCTTGTGGCACGGGCCCCCTCATGCTGCAGGCCCCGTAGCAGGGCTTGTTTTTTGCGGGACGGGCTGCAGTTTTTAATGGTAGAATTTTGGGGTACATGCAACTTTTAGATCCCTTTTTTTATTCTGTTTTGCGAGGGGTAGTGACTAACAAACAGCGATTCTGGAATAGTTTTTTATTAAATTTTTTTATGGTGTTCACCGTGCAGGTAAAATAGCATGATATTTTTATAGTTTGGGTCGTTACGGATGCGGGGATACCACATATGTGTACTTTTTTTAATGTTTTTTGGTTTTTCCTATAATAAAAGACTTATTATAGGAAAAAAGGCTGTTATATTGTTTTTTAACATGAAACTTATTTTTTTAACTTTTTTACAACATTTTTATTAACTCGTTTTAACTTTTTTTTTTGTCCCACTAGGGAACTTGAAGGCATGAAGCCCTGATCGCTATTCTAATACACTGCACTACCTACATAGTGCAGTGTATTAGAGCTGTCAGCTATTCACTGACAGTAAGCCTATTAGGCTTTGCCTCCCAGCGGGGCCTAATAGGCTTCCGTACTAGGAAGCAATTGTTAGTCTACGGTTGCCATAGCAACCATCGGAACACCCGCGGGTGCCGATGGTTGTCATTAGCAACCATAGGGTGCGATCTAAGGGGTTAATCGGCCGGATCGGAGCCTAGCTCCGGTCCTGGCCGTTAGAGCACGATATCAGCTGTGACAAACAGCTGACGCCCGTGGCAACCATCATGGTTGCCGACAGGCTACAAGATACTTCGATGCAGCGATCGCGTTGATTGATGCATCTAAGGAGTTAATCGGCCGGATCGGAGCCTAGCTCCAGACCTGGCCGTTGCAGCGGGGTGTCGGACAGCTGATAACCGGCGGTGATAGCGCTGGCTCAGAAGCTGAGCCAGCGCCATCACATGCACCTTCTCAGGGAGCTGTGATCTGTCAGTCTGCTGTGACTGACCCAATCACAGCAATCGCCGACAGGGGACCGTTATGATTGGTCCCCTGCCGTCTTACTGTGCCGATCAACTGTCATAAACAGTTGACAGCACAGTTCTGTCACCTTGTTCTTTGACAGGATGACATTTTTTAGCCAGGACGCACCGGTACGTCCCAGTGCCTTAAAGCACTGCAATACATGACGTACCGGTGCATCCTGGTGCGGTAAGGGGTTAAACATTACAAATAGACGTATTGTCATACAGGGACTTGTCCTTTGGGCGTAATGTCCTTTCAGCAGTTGTCCCTCCCTAAATTCAAAATCCTCTGTTATTCCTCCTATGAGTGCTGTTGTGGAGGTGCCAGGAAAAGATGAAAATTACTCTTACTGGTAATTGGATTTTCCGTAATCCTCCACAACGGCACGGGATCCCTCCCCCCATAGGTTGGTTAGTGTTTCACCTAAATATTGAATTATTGTATAGAGGTACTCTGTTATTACTGGATAAGGTATGGAGGAGGGGCCTTTTATTCCTGTGTCCATGTTGTTTCCTGTCCCTCGAGAGGCAGGGAATACTCCTATGAGTGCTGTTGTGGAGGTCTACGAAAAATCCATTTGCCGGTAAAAGTAATTTTCATATTTTTTTCTGAAAAAACATAGAAATTTTACATTTTTACAATGAATAAAGGAGAAAACTAACCCCAAAATTTGTAAAGCAATTTCTCCTGATTATGGCAATACGCCATATGTGGAAATAAACTGCTGTTTGGACGAACGGCAGGGCTCAGAAGTGAAGGAGCAATATCTGGCTTTTGGAGCTCAAATTTTGCTAGAATAGTTTTTGGGTGTCATGTCGCATTTGCAAAGCCCCTAAGGTACCAAAACAGTGGAAACACCCCAAAACTGACCCGATTTGGGAAACTTCACCCCTTAGGGAACCTATCTAGGGGTTTAGTGAGCATTTAGACCCCACAGGTCTTTTGCAGAATTTATTCAAGTTAGGCTGTGAAAATGAATATCAAAATTTTTTCCACAAAAATGTTGCATTTTTTCATTTTCACAAAGGATAAAGAAGAAAAAGCACCCCAACATTTGTAAAGGAATTTCTCCCAAGTACGGCAATATCCCACGTGGTCATAAATGTTTTTTTCATTAGAAATTAATTAACCCCTTCAGGACTGATCCATTATTTTGCTTTTTTATTTTAGTTTTGGAATTATTTGGAATGAGGGGGATTAGAGGCATAAAAACGCCGCATCCTGTTAAAATCTCAGCTTCTATTACGTTTTGTTGTAGATTTGTGATTTTTAGTCGGGTGCCGATACATAGTTTTGGTGGGCTTAAAGAGGCTCTGTCACCAGATTTTGCAAGCCCTATCTGCTATTGCAGCAGATAGGCGCTGCAATGTAGATTACAGTAACGTTTTTATTTTAAAAAAACGAGCATTTTTGGCCAAGTTATGACCATTTTCGTATTTATGCAAATGAGGCTTGCAAAAGTACAACTGGGCGTGTTGAAAAGTAAAAGTACAACTGGGCGTGTATTATGTGCGTACATCGGGGCGTGTTTACTACTTTTACTAGCTGGGCGTTCTGATGAGAAGTATCATCCACTTCTCTTCAGAACGCCCAGCTTCTGGCAGTGCAGACACAGCCGTGTTCTCCAGAGATCACGCTGTGTCGTCACTCACAGGTCCTGCATCGTGTCAGACGAGCGAGGACACATCGGCACCAGAGGCTACAGATGATTCTGCAGCAGCATCGGCGTTTGCAGGTAAGTCCATGTAGCTACTTACCTGCAAATGCTGATGCTGCTGCAGAATCAACTGTAGCCTCTGGTGCCGACACGATGCAGGACCTGTGAGTGACGTCACAGATCTGCACTGCCAGAAGCTGGGCGTTCTGAAGAGAAGTGGATGATACTTCTCTTCTCAATGCCCAGCTAGTAAAAGAAGTAAACACGCCCCGATGTACGCACATAATACACGCCCAGTTGTACTTTTACTTTTCAACACGCCCAGTTGTACTTTTGCAAGCCTCATTTGCATAAATACGAAAATGGTCAAAACTTGGCCAAAAATGCTCGTTTTTTAAAAATAAAAACGTTACTGTAATCTACATTGCAGCGCCTATCTGCTGCAATAGCAGATAGGGGTTGCAAAATCTGGTGACAGAGCCTCTTTAAATTTCTAAGGAGAATTATGGGGACGCCGACTTTTAAATAAATTTTGTGTGATGGAAGACCGGGTGTGCTCAGGGAATTAAAAATTTCCATCTGGTAATTGGTAGCGTCTTCTTGTTCAATGACTCTGTTGATAGAGATATATTCTGCACTTTCCCCATGAACACACGTCAATATTTCAGCGTTTATTGCTGCTGTCTGGACGTTGCGAGGGGTCAAAATAGCTCTTTCGCATAGCCAAGAGTTTTGATGATTTGTTATTTGCGTTAGGTGACCATACACAGAAGAAACGAGGTCTTGCAGTGATGGAACAGTACAACATAAATGATCAGGCAAAATAACTTTCCCTTCTTCTTGCAGATACGTGCCTTCATAAATTTTTAGTAATAAATCGGAAAACTCTTGTGCATTTGTGTTGCCTCCTGTTTGCGCCCGCATATTTATTGTTAAATGCATTGGTATAACGTTGCACCACATACTTGAGCTCTTTAGGCAAGCTCTAATTTCACCTGCCCTCATTCCTTGTGGTATGACTGGCAAAGTCTACCTAAAATCGCCACAGAAAAGCATTGTCATACAACCCATGGGCCGGTCATTTTGTCTGATATCTCGCAAGGTTCTATCTACTGCTTCTACCACTTTACGGTTTGCCATAGTGCACTTGTCCCATATTACTAAGCAACAATCGCTTAGAACCCTTGCTTTGTTGCTGTTTCTAGAAACATTACACACTGGTCTTTCCGTAAGATTCAAGTCAATCGGGATCTTGAACATTGTATGGGCGGTTTTGCCTCGGGGCAACATTGTGGCTGCTATGCCCGATGAAGCGACAGCAAGAGCAATTTTGCTTTGATTGCGTATTGGGTCAAGATGACTTTGGTGAGAAATGTTTTTCCCATCCCACTGGGTGCATCTAAAAACAGGATTTCTCCCAAAGTACCATCTACACTATGACACACGCGATCGAATATCATACGCTGTTCCGCTGTCAGACTCGAGACACCGTTTTGCAATGTTTCGGCCAGTTCCGTTGGATTATAGTTTATTTCCGCCGCGTACTCCCTGTTAATGCGTTCCCCGTCTAAAGCTGGTGCGGGCATACCATATTGAGGGACAGGATTACCCCCTATAGATGTAACTATGTCTTGGATAGCCAGCAAACATCGATTCATATTACTTTCAAGCAACGTGTCGTTCAGTTCGCCGTTATTGTTTAGTTGTGCATTCCTAAAAAAATCTTGAACTAATTTTTCCTGATATTTTTGCCACAACTGTGCAGCATACGAAAGTCCACCAAAAATTTGCAACATGGCACATAAATGACGCAAGCAATGTGGACTATCGCTGACGCATGCTTCGGCCAAAGCGCCATCCCAATGCTGATCACCATCTAGCAAGTGACGCACTCGGCAAGCAGCCTGGTAAGTAGGATATTCATTATAGTCAACCTTTCGCAATTCGGCAAAAGAAGTAGGTCCTCGCACTGTATGTAGAAGTAAGTGTAAGTAATAGCATTCAGAGTTGTTTGGATGTACCGTATAGACTCTTCCAATGACGTGTTCTTTTAAAATGCCGCGTTCACCATTCACAGCTGTTCCACGTCTTCTACGGTTGAAAACACCTTGCTGCTTATTATAAGTATAATATGATGGAACTTCGTTATATAACAGTGTTTTTGCGAAATCATCTGTTTCACATAGTTGAAAGTACGCCAGCAAAGTGGTTTGTCTCTGGTTTTCTAACCGCTCTGCCACATTTTCAGGGTTGAAGTACAGCCGTTGTCCCGCCTTCAAGGTGAACATCAAGATGCATCACTGGTGGATGTCTCTCATGAATGTGGAAGCTCAAAATGCGCCACACCGCCTTAGAAGAGCTTATATATCGGCCATATTGGAACCTCGTGAATTCTTCGTATTCATTATTATTTCTCAACGCAAACGTGGCCAGGTCACTACCCTTGTTGATGTATTTACATATATATTTGATGGCTTCGACGCTGTTACATATTTCAACGTTGATGTGAGCTTGAAAGGTTCTTGATAACAAAACAACTCATCGATTGTCCAAAACAATTTCTTGACCATGTAGCATGACTGTAGCTGTGAAACTGCCTTGTAGGGGTGATCTTCGACGATACAACGGATACCTGTTTTCCATTACTTTCAAATTTGATACATTACAAAATTATTGTTAATCAATTAGTTATTTGAACTACTATAATAATACTACATTACTATAATACTACATTACTATAATAATACTACATTACTATAACAATACTAGATTACTATAATAATACTACATTACTATAATACTACATTACTTTAATAATACTACATTACTATAACAATACTACATTATTATAATACTACATTACTATATCACTACATTACTATAATAATACTACATTACCATAACAATACTACACTACTATAACAATGCTACACTACTATAAACAATAATACATTACTGTAATAATACTACATTACTATAACAATACCACATTACTATAACACTACATTACTGTAACGATACTACATTACTGTAATAATACTACATTACTATAACAATACCACATTACTATAACAATACTACATTGCTATAATAATACTACATTACTATAATACTACATTACTCTAATAATATTACTATAAGGATACTACATTACTATAACAATACCACATTACTATAACAATACTACATTGCTATAATAATACTACATTACTATAATACTACATTACTCTAATAATATTACTATAAGGATACTACATTACTATAATAATAACGCTAGGTTTAAACTTAACGAAAATTTGCGAGATTTCTCCACGTGCTTATTTCAACAATCCAGTTTTACAGTTTAAGTGTCGCTAAATGCAGTCCGGCGGCTCAGTTGGCAGCGTTTGGTAGACACAAAAATATCAAGATTAGGCAGCCCCTTTTTATATCGTGCCACAGAGCCCTCTATAGATACTGCCACAGTACCCTCTATAGATACTGCCACTGTGCCATCTATAGATACTGCCACAGTGCCCTCTGTAGATACTGCCACAGTGCCCTCTGTAGATACTGCCACAGTACCCTCTGTAGATACTGCCACAGTGCCCTCTGTAGATAATTCCACAGTGCCCTCTGAAGATAATGCCACTGTGCCCTCTGTAGATAATGCCACAGTAATCTCTGTAGATAATGCCACACACCCTTAGATAATGCCACAGTGTCCTCTGTAGATACTGCCACACACCTACCCGTAGATAATGCCCCAGTGCAGTCTGTAGATAATGCCACAGTGCCATCTGTAGATAATGCCACTGTCCCCTCTGTAGATAATGCCACAGTGCCCTCTGTAGATAATGCCAAAGTGCCCTCTGTAGATAATGCCACAGTAACCTCTGTAGATAATGCCACACACCCTTAGATAATGCCACAGTGTAGATACTGCCATACACCTACCTGTAGATAATGCCACAGTGCCCTCTGTAGATAATGCCACAGTGCCCTCTGTAGATGCTGCCAGTGCCCTCTGTAGATGCTGCCTCAGTGCCCTCTGTAGATAATGCCACAGTGCCCTCTGTGGATAATGCCACAGTGCCTTCTGTAGATAATGCCACAGTGCCCTCTGTAGATAATGCCACAGTGCCCTCTGTAGATAATTCCACAGAGGCCTCTGTAGATGCGGCCACAGTGCCCTCTGTAGATGCGGCCACAGTGCCCTCTGTAGATACTGCCACAGTGCCCTTTGCAGATAATGCCACACACAACCCTTATAGATAGTGCCACAGACACCCCCAGTAGATAGCTTCATTGGTACTCCCTCTAGGAGTGGAATCCCCAGCCAGAGCATTGCTGATGCTTTGGCCAGGGATTCCTCTGCTGGAGGAGCACCTGATGTCACTGTCCATACACAGGGACGTCAGGGAATCTTCCTGGACCGGAATGTGATGTCAGGGGCAACCACAGAGCCGGTGTCCCAGAGCGGAGCACTAGTATAGGCTCTGCTCCGGAACTCTGGGGAAGCAACTGACATCAGTGTCCATATATGGACAGTGATATCAGGGGCTTGCCCAGAGCTGGAGTCCCGGAGCAGAGCCGCTTCTAGCACTCTGCCTGGGATTCCAGCTCTGCTCCTGACATCACTGTTCATATATGGATAGAGATGTCAGGGGCAACCCCAGAGCTGGAGTCCCGGGCATTTAAGACCTGCTTCTAGTGACCATAACATCGGCCAGAAGAACTGGTAAAATACAAGCCATGTCCTCTAAGGTCTCATACTTGAGATGTCTTCCTGATGCTGCCGTCCTGAGAACCATGCCAGGGTTCCTTCCAAAGATTCCTTCTGTCTCAAACATAAATCAGGGAATAGTCCTTTTGAGTAAAGAGCTATCCTTGAACCTGAACCTACTTCATGTGAAAAGAGCAATCCTGGCATATCTTCAGCACTCTCGGCCCTTCAGGAGCTCCGAGACATCATTCCTTCAATTTCACGGGCCCATTAAAGAGAATAGAGCTAGCCAGTCAAATCTTGCCAGGTGGATTAGAGTTCTTATCAGAAAGTACTATAAATCTAGGAGGTCAAGATTCCCCCCTTAATATCGGGGCGCATTCAATCAGATCCACCACCGCCTCATGAGCGGAAAAGTCAAATCTCTCTCTGGATCAAATCTGTAAGACATCAACGTGGGCTTTCTGCAGAAGGTTTGGCCTTTGGCGAATGAATGCTTAAAACTGCTCCCTCCCTTGATACATTGCTTTATAAGTCCCCAGTGTAAGTGCTGCCGTAGGACGAACAGGAACTGGAAAATGTACTTACTGAAATTTTCATTTCCTGGAGTCCAAGGCAGCACAATATCCCACCCAATAATTTCCTACTGCTTGAAACTAATGCATCTTCATTCTGGTCTCTGGTAGCTTTATAGGGCAAGGCTGAGTGCTTAATTGTTTAATTTTTTTTTGCATATACTGTGTCACGGTGCGAGGTGTGGACCCACTGGGCCGTACCACGTAGCGGAAAGGCAGCTGGCCAACCAGGTACAAAACAATGTCTATAGTCCAGAAAGGGTACCTGTAGCAATGTAGATAGTAGCGGTGAATCAGGCTTAAGATGAGGCTCCGGCAGCAGGCAGACACCCGGTGGGTGTAACACAGTAGATGCAGTGGAAGACACCGCTCAACTTCAACTCTGGACGGCACAGAGGCACGGTAGCACAGGATACAGGGTACAGGCAGCAGGAACGGGTAACACTGGGAACTGGAAAACACTAGGAGACCATTTGCAAGACAAACTTTAGGTACACAACAATGCTCAGGCAATGATCAAGAGGGCAGAGCCCTTTTTATAGTCCAGCAGCATTCTGGACTGATTGCAGATCTCCTGCAATTGTGCGCGCACTGGCCCTTCAAGGCCATGCACGCGCGGGCGCCCTGCGGGAGGCAGTCTCTGAACCGGGAAGTGAGTGCCGGCGTCTCCCATGAGGGAAATGCCGCCGAGAATTCACATTTCCATGGCCGTGGCCGTCAGAGGCCGTGGGCCACTAGAAATGATGAGCAATCAGATCCCGGGTCTTACGTACTCCCGCGTGACCTGCCAGTCTAGAGGAGTGTCCCCAACGGAGGATTCTTCCATGATCAGCCAGGCGCACAAGAGTCCTCCCTTGACACTAAACTTTGGTTTGGTAGCCTCCTCACCCGAGACTCCCCCATAACATTCAGAAAAAATCATAGATAAGTAAAATTCGATAAAAATATTAATACAAACAATTATTCCCCCTCTCTTTCCTTCCGTTCCCCTATTCTTCACTTCCTTTTCCTCTATACTTCCCAACCCACCCTGCCCCTCCATCCCTCTTTCTCCAGCGTATTAAAGGGAAACTGTCACCAGCATTTCACCTATTGAACTTTACTTATCCCTCACTGGCCGCTGCTATCAAAAGTTCATTGCCGTTATCCCCTCTCCTAAACTCCTCCTCCGACTGTAAATAACGGTCTGAAAACATTTTGCGCCTTTTATCGTAATAATCTGGTGTCCCTTTGTGTGCACACCCCAGAAGAGGACATCAATGCACAAGCGTGGGATTTTTTGTGCTGGGGAAGACGAGGAGCTGTCAATAAAAAGTAAGGAGGCGGGGTAAACTCGGAAAAACTTCAGGAATGAAGATTTTACTCTTTTCAAACCAAGATATGACTCTTTTATGCTCATTAGCATACGGTGTGGGAACACAAAAAAATGGAATACTAAAGCTACAGAGGTGACTAAGAATACAATTATAGGTTATATAGAAATGATTTTTCACCCACTACCCCCAGGTATTGCTGTTTTTTTTTTCAAATCTGTTTTTTATTTTCAAATTCAAACAATACATACATATAGAAATAGAAGAATAACTGTGCCCATGTGCAACATGGGTATTACAAACATCACAAGATTGATAGCATTGAACAGCTGTACATTGTCTCATAAAACATCTTGCGGATATATGGTAGTACATATTCATATCAAGACAAATTGAGGGCACATCAAGGAGGGAAAAGAAGAGATGAGGGGGGGAGGGACGGGTTACAGGGTTATGCCACCTACAATCAGTTGTCAAGTATCACTTATCAGGCTCAGTTCAAGCAAAAATTCTCACTGGGAGCCACATCCTAGAAGGAAATGTGTGCGTCTGCAATCAATGTGTACCAGTTCTGCATCTTATCCATGGTTTCCAAATGTTTGAAAATTGTGTGTGAGTGTGGTCTTGCCAGCTGGTCAACTCCTCCAAACTACATATTTGATGTACTCTATCCAGCCATTGTGTTTTGGTTGGAGGTGCCTTCTGGAGCCAGCAAAGGGGGATTAAATATTTAGCTGCCGCTATTAAGTGGGTTGCTAAATGCTCTTTAGTGGGTTTAAATGACTGCGAGGGCAGCGCCAGAGCTATTAGTTCAATGGAGAGGTGAATCTCAGAACCACAAATCTTGTTAATCTCTAGGGATACTTCTTTCCAGAAGTCTGCGACCAGTGGGCAATACCACCAAATGTGGAACAGTGTTCCTCCATCCCCCTGGCATCGCCAGCACATTCTAGAGGTTGATAGGCCCAGATGGTACAAACGTTCCGGCGTCTTGTACCACCTTGTTAACAATTTATAGTGGTTCTCCTGGAGCTTGACACACCTAGAGAACCCATGTGAGTGTCTTAAAATCCATTTCTGCTCCTGATCCGTGAACTTCTTGTTTCATTCCAGTTCCCAGGACAATATAAAGGTGGGGGTGTCAGGTGAGTCCATGCTCAGTAGCATAGGATATAATCTAGATAATTAGCATTTAGTCACTGACTTAGTGAGGAGTAGTTTCTCTAAGTCACCTAGGTCCCTGTTGCCTTTCTGAGAAGAGAGGAATTTCGTACAAATATGTTGTATATGGGTCAATTGGAGAAAGTTGATTGAGTTCGGCGAAACCAAAGATCTAATCTTAGCGGGTGAGGGGACCATATTAGTCTCCAGTAATTCCGAAATGGTAGTTTCATATAGTAAACCCCATATTTCATCTGGTGGGGGGTCCCCATGCTCCATAGTGTAAGGCAACAGGGAGGCAGGCATAATCGGCGAGGATGTCAGAGGGGGTGTGCTCCTGACTCTGTGGGATCTCCAAACCGAGAGTGTTCCCTTCAGCAAAGGGTTCTTAAGTGATTTTAAGTCCCCTTGGTCGGCTAGCCATAACATTCATGTAGAATCCCTTCCCAAGGGTGCTGTCTCAGGCGCTACGCACCAGGCCATTCCTTCAGGCGATATTAGGTCTAGCCATCTCTGCAGATGAATTGCCTTATAATACACCTCCACGTCCGGTAACCCCAGGCCGCCTCTATCCCTTTTTTGCGATAGTAATTTATAAGACAAGCGGGGCCTGCGTTGGTTCCACAAGAAGGAGGAAACCATACGCCTCACTAGTGTAAAAAAGGACTTAGGTAAGTATATAGGGACCATGGTCATTACATATAAAAGTATCGGCAGTATGTATTGCTGGTTTAATAGGTGAAGTGCTGGTGACAGGTTCCTTAACCCCTTAAGGACCCAGCCTTTTTTGGCCTTCAGGACACAGCCGATTTTTTCAAGTCTGACATGTGTTACTTTATGTGGTAATAACTCCGGAATGCTTTTACCTATCCAAGCGATTCTGAGATTGTTTTCTCGTGACATGTTGTACTTTATGTTAGAGAAAAAATTTGGTCGATAAATTCAGTATTTATTTCTGAAAAACACCAACATTTAGAGAAAATGTGCAAAAATAAATGTATCTGTTTGTAAAACAGATAGTAATACCACACAAAATATTAACTAGTTAACATTTCCCATATGTCTACTTTATGTTTGCATCATTTTTAGAACATCCTTTTATTTTTCTAGGACGTTACAAGGCTTAGAACTTTAGCAGCAATTTCTCATATTTTCTCATATTTTCTCATATTTTAGGGCCTTATATATTAGAAAGTCCCCATAAATCACCCAATTTTGAAAACTGCACCCCTCAAGGTATTCGAATCAGCATTCACAAAGTGTTTTAACCTTTTAGGCGTTTCACAGGAATTAAAGCAAAGTAGGTGAAATGTACTAATTTTTTTTTTTTTTTGCCGAAATTCATTTCTAATACATTTTTTTTTGTGCCACAGAAGGTTTTACCCGAGAAATTCAACTCAATATTTTATTTCTCAGATTCTGTAGTTTTTAGAAATATCCCACATGTGGCCCTATTGTGCAACTGGACTGATACACAGGCCTCAGAAGCAAAGGTGCACCTAGTGGATTTTGGGCCCCCTTTTTTTTAGAATATATTTTAGTCACTTTGTCAGGTTTGAAGAGGTCTTGTGGTGCCAAAACAGTGGAAACACCCCAAATGTTACCCCATTTTGGAAACTATACCTGTCAAGGAATTTAGCTAGGAGTTTAGTTAGCATTTTGACCACACAGGTTTTTTGCTAAATATATTTGAATTCGTCTGTAAAAATGAAAATCTACTTTTTTTCTGAAAAAACAAAGAAATTTTAATATTTACAAGGAATAACAAAGAAAATGCACCCCAACATTTGTAAAGCAATGTCTTCCGATTACGGCAATGCCTCATATGTGGTAATAAACTGCTGTTTGGACCCACAGCAGGGCTCAGAAGGGAAAGAGCGGCATTTGGATTTCTGATTTTGCTGGAATGGTTTTCGGTGTCATGTCGCATTTGCAACGCCCTGGAGGGACCAAAACAGTGGAAACACCCGTAAAGTTACCCCATTTTGGAAACTACACCACTCAAGGATTTTATCTAGGGGTATAGTTAGCATTTTGACCACACAGGTTTTACGCTAAATATATTGGAATTAGTCTGTGAAATAAAATCTACTTTTTTTCTGAAAAAAGAGACATTTTTCATTTTTACAAGGAAAAAAGGAAAAAAAAGAACCACAACATTTGTAAAGCAATTTCTCCTGATTACGGCATTACCCCATATGTGGTAATAAACTGCTGATCGGACCCATGGCAGGGCTCAGAAAGGAAGGAGCGCCATTTGAATTTTGGAGCACGGATTTTGCTGGATTGGTTCTCGGTGCCATGTCGCGTTTGCAATGCACTGGAGGGACCAAAACCGTGGAAACCCCCCAAAAGTGACCCCATTTTTGAAAAACCCTGAAAGAATTTTTCTAGGGGTATAGTGAGCATTTAGACCCCACGGGTCTTTTGCAGAATTTATTAGAATTAGGCCACGAAAACGAATATCACAATTTTTCCACTAAAATGTTGAATTTTCTCATTTTTACAAGGGATAAAGGAGAAAAAAACCAACATTTTTTATAAAGCAATTTCTCCCGAGAATGGCAATACCCCACATGTGGTCATACGGTTTTTCATTAGAAATGAATGAACCCTTTCAGGACTGATCAATTTTTTGCTTTCTCATTTTAGTTTTTCACTCCCCGCCTTCAAAGCGCCATAAATTTTTTATTTTTCCATCAATAGAGCGGTGTGAGGGCTTATTTCTTTTGACACCATTTAAAGTACCATAAAATGTACTGGGAAACTGAAAAAAAATTCTTTGCGGGCTGAAATTGGAAAAAAATCTGATTCCATTTTTTGGGGGTTTCGTTTTTACAGCTTTCACCGTGCGATAGAAACGAAAACGTTACTTTATGCTCAATACAATTACGGTGATACCAAATTTATATAGTTTTTTTATATTTTACTACTTTTAGGGCTTATTCAGACGAACGGGATATACGTCCGTGCAACGCGCGTGAAAATCACGAGCGCTGCACGGACGTATATCCCGTCGCACAGACTTATATTAGTCTATGGGGCAGTGCAGACAGTTGCGTGATTTTTCCGCAGCGTGAGTCAACAAACATCCAAACGGAGTATCATAATGATGAAGCACGCAGCCGCGCATCATACGAGGCTGTCACACAGAGCTGAAAGTGCCATTTGCTCGTGTGAATCCGGCCTTACTTCTACTATTGGTTAAAATAAAAATTGTTTTGTTTCATCACATTCTGAGAGCCGTAACTTTTTTATTTTTCGGTTAATTGAACGGTGGGAGGTCTTATTTTTTGTGGGACGAGTTGTAGTTTTTATTGGTACCATTTTTTGGTCCATAAATGTGATTAAAAAGTTGTATTAATTTTTTTTGAGAGCTAAGGTGACAAAACAAACAGCAATTTTGGTGGTTTAAATTATTAATTTATTTTACAGTATACACCATAGGAATTAAATAATGTTATATTGTAATAGTTCGGACTTGTTACATTACTTTAGAAGGAAAATGGGAAAAGATTTTTTTTCAACTTTAAAAAAAAAAAATCTCACTACTGATAAATTAAATTCTTCTACGGATTTTATTAGTCCCTTTAGGGAACTTGATCCAGCGATCATTGGATCGCTGGTACAATACACTACAATACTAATGTATTGCAGTATATTGTTATTTTTACAGACTTCTGTTACAGTGCGATCGCTGTACCTGTCCCGTTAGTCCCGGGTGTCAGCTGTAATATACAGCCGACACCCGCAGCGTATAGAGCTGGCTCAGCACGTGAGATGGCTTCCCACATACACCCCCGCACCGTGACGTGCTATTAAGTCATAGTGCGCAAAGGGGTTAATGCACAGCGGATCAAAGGGGAAATTGCAATTTTCCACTGATATGCTGTAAAGGATCTGCCAGGCACAGCTTCGGGGTTAACGCCCATAGATAATCAGTCTGCTTCTGCTTCTATGTCTGTGAGACTGACTCCATCTTCCACCACTCAGGGTGGCAGGCTTAGGAGTGGGAGACCCTATCACAGCCTGGCCAGATGGAGCTAGCTCCCGCCCTCTGTCTATTTATACCTGCCTTTCCTGTTCCTCCTTTGCTTGTGATTCTTTTCGTTTGGTTTCCTGGCCCTGTTGCAGCTTCTTGTACTATTGTCCTTGCTTCATATTGACCCCGGCTTGCTGACTACTCTCCTGCTCTGCGTTTGGTACCTCGTACACTCCTGGTTTGACTCGGCTTGTTTACTTCTCTTGTTACTCACGGTGTTGCCGTGGGCAACTGCCCCTTTCTCCCCCTAGCTCCTGTGTACCCTTGTCTGTTTGTCTGTCGTGCACTTATTGAGCGTAGGGACCGTCGCCCAGTTGTACCCCGTCGCCTAGGGCGGGTCGTTGCAAGTAGGCAGGGACTGAGTGGCGGGTAGATTAGGGCTCACTTGTCTGTCTCCCCACCCCCGTCATTACATATGCCATTTTAGTAAATAATATGTTGTGCCCGGTTTGTGCCACTGAAGACAAATACCTCATAAAACGTTAAGAGGTTTCTCCCGGGTATGGCTCTGTGGCTTGAATTGCAAGTGGTTTGTATATTAAGTGGAGTTCCAAAAACCGGATTGATTTACTGTGTTGTGTGTGACAAAGTGGGTGGCCATTGTATGTGATATATGTATTGATTGCTTGCTTGCTACAAAGTTTGCAAAAGTGACATAATTTGTAACCTTTTTTTTCCTTTGCAGTTTCCTGAGTAGCTGAGTAAGGGGGAGGGCTTAGCTGCTACCAGGTGGTATAAATCAGGCCTCACTACTCTGTAGAGCCTGCTCTGTGGCTTGAATTGCAAGTGGTTTGTATATTAAGTGGAGTTCCAAAAACCGGATTGATTTACTGTGTTGTGTGTGACAAAGTGGGGGGCCATTGTATGTGATATATGTATTGATTGCTTGCTTGCTACAAAGTTTGCAAAAGTGACATAATTTGTAACCTTTTTTTTCCTTTGCAGTTTCCTGAGTAGCTGAGTAAGGGGGAGGGCTTAGCTGCTACCAGGTGGTATAAATCAGGCCTCACTACTCTGTAGAGCCTGCTCTGTGGCTTGAATTGCAAGTGGTTTGTATATTAAGTGGAGTTCCAAAAACCGGATTGATTTACTGTGTTGTGTGTGACAAAGTGGGGGGCCATTGTATGTGATATATGTATTGATTGCTTGCTTGCTACAAAGTTTGCAAAAGTGACATAATTTGTAACCTTTTTTTTCCTTTGCAGTTTCCTGAGTAGCTGAGTAAGGGGGAGGGCTTAGCTGCTACCAGGTGGTATAAATCAGGCCTCACTACTCTGTAGAGCCTGCTCTGTGGCTTGAATTGCAAGTGGTTTGTATATTAAGTGGAGTTCCAAAAACCGGATTGATTTACTGTGTTGTGTGTGACAAAGTGGGGGGCCATTGTATGTGATATAAGTATTGATTGCTTGCTTGCTACAAAGTTTGCAAAAGTGACATAATTTGTAACCTTTTTTTTCCTTTGCAGTTTCCTGAGTAGCTGAGTAAGGGGGAGGGCTTAGCTGCTACCAGGTGGTATAAATCAGGCCTCACTACTCTGTAGAGCGTGCTCTGTGGCTTGAATTGCAAGTGGTTTGTATATTAAGTGGAGTTCCAAAAACCGGAGTTCAAAAGAGGAGTTAAAGCCCAAGTAAGTTCTCTTCTACTTCTTTATCTTTTTGGTTAACACCTGTTCGCTGTTTTTTTGTAACTGGGATAATGGACAGCAAGATTGGAGGTTTTCTTCAGTGCACAGTTTGCCATATGTATGCACGACTGGAGCCGGAGTTCCAGGGTGAATATCTCTGTGGCAGATGTGAGCATATTGTTCACCTGGAAGCTCGTATTAGAGATCTGGAGGAGCAGAATGCAACACTGAGGAGGATAGACAATTTTGAACGGAGCTTGCTGCTCACAGAGCATGCAGTTAGTGGGTTACAACTGGAGGGTGAAGACATGGGTGAGCAGGATCAGGTAAGTAGCTGGGTTAATGTAGTTAGGGGCAGTAGAAAGGGGTCAAAGACAAGGAAGGCCGATCCGGTTTCTGACATTCCAGGCAAAATTGCCAAGTTGGGTGATGATGCGAGGGTGTCAGTCTCAGAAATGGCAGCCCTAGTGGATACTGATCTCCCTAACAGCCGGGAGAATAGCCCAGCTAGTAGTCGGCGGGATGGTAATGCAGGTAAGCCAAGACAATTGATAGTCGTAGGGGATTCTATAATCAGGAAGACGGATAGAATTATTTGTCGCCAAGACCACCTCAACCGAATGGTTTGCTGTCTCCCTGGTGCCAGGGTTCGGCATGTGGTGGAACGGGTGGACAAATTGCTGGGAGGGGCTGGTGATGATCCAGCTGTCGTGGTCCATGTCGGTACCAACGACAGAATAAATGGTAGGTGGAGGAGCCTTAAGAATAATTTTAAAGAACTAGGCTACAAGCTGAAGGGAAGGACCTCCAAGGTTGTATTCTCAGGAATACTGCCTGTGCCATGCGCATCACAGGAAAGACAGCGGGAGCTTAGGGAGTTAAATGCATGGCTGAAGTCTTGGTGTAGAGGAGAAGGATTTGGGTTCCTAGAGCACTGGGCTGACTTTTCATTGGGGTACAAACTGTATTCTGCAGATGATTTGCACCTAAATGGAAGGGGGTCCGCTGTGCTGGGGGAGAGAATTCTAGCTGGGGTGGCGGAGTATTTAAACTAGGGCTGAGGAGGGAGGTCAATGTAGAAAAAAAAGGGGTAGCCAGGTTAGAGAGGGGTCAGACTATATTGGTGGGGGGAGAAACAGAATGTGGGGAGAGGACTGGACAACAGGATAAGGAGATCCTTTCGTTACAAAACATCAGTGTAAATAAAAAGGACCGATTAATGTCAAATCACATTTCTGATAATAAAAGTGAAAAACTGACAGGCAAGTTAAAGTGTATGTTCACAAATGCCAGAAGTCTAGCAAGTAAAATGGGGGAGCTGGAGGCCTTGATACTGGAAGAAAATATAGATATAGTTGGTGTTGCTGAAACATGGCTGGACTCTTCACATGACTGGGCTGTAAATCTACAGGGTTTTACACTTTTTCGTAAAGACAGGACAAATAGGAAAGGTGGTGGTGTATGTCTGTATGTGAGAAGTGATATGAAGGCGAGTGTGAAAGAGACAATAGTGGGTGAAGACTGTGAGGAGGTTGAAACCTTGTGGGTGGAACTAGAAAGGGAGGTAAACACTGAAAAAATTACTTTTGGTGTAATCTATAGACCCCCCAATATAACTGAGGAGATGGAAGTTCAGCTATATAAACAGATGGAGCGGGCTGCACAGGCGGGTACTGTAGTGATAATGGGAGATTTTAATTTCCGGGATATTAATTGGTGTCATGGTTCGGCTTCAACTGCAAAGGGGAGACATTTCCTCAACCTGTTGCAGGAAAATTTTATGGGCCAGTTTGTGGAAGATCCGACTAGAGGTGAAGCTCTGTTGGATCTGGTCATTTCTAATAATGCAGATCTTGTTGGGAATGTCAATGTTCGTGAAAACCTCGGTAACAGTGATCACAATATAGTTACATTTTACCTATACTGTAAAAAACAAACGCAGGCTGGGAGGGCAAAAACATTTAATTTTAAGAAAGCCAATTTCCCCAGGATGAGGGCTGCAATTCAGGATATGGACTGGGAAGAACTAATGTCAAATAATGGAACAAATGATAAATGGGAGATTTTCAAATCTACTTTGAGTTATTATAGTGCAAAATTTATTCCTACAGGTAATAAGTATAAACGACTCAAATTAAACCCCACATGGCTTACACCTTCTGTGAAAGGGGCAATACATGACAAAAAAAGGGCATTTAAAAAATACAAATCTGAGGGTACAGCTGTAGCCTTTGTAAAATATAAAGAGCTTAATAAAATCTGTAAAAATGTAATAAAATTAGCAAAAATACAAAATGAAAGGCAGGTGGCCAAGGATAGTAAAACAAATCCTAAAAAATTCTTCAAGCATATAAATGCAAAAAAGCCAAGGTCTGAACATGTAGGACCCCTAGATAATGGTAATGGGGAGTTGATCACAGGGGATCAAGAGAAGGCAGAGTTACTAAATGGGTTCTTTAGCTCTGTATATACAACTGAAGAAAGAGCAGCTGATTTAGCCGGTGCCAGTGCTGTTAATATATCAGTTGATATACTGAATTGGATGAATGTAGAGATGGTCCAAGCTAAATAAAATAAAATAAATGTGCACAAGGCCCCGGGACCAGATGGGTTACACCCTAGAATTCTTAAAGAGCTTAGTTCAGTTATTTCTGTCCCCCTTTTCATAATATTCAGAGAATCTCTAGTGACTGGTATAGTGCCAAGGGACTGGCGCAGGGCAAATGTGGTGCCTATTTTCAAAAAGGGCTCTAGGTCTTCCCCGGGTAATTATAGACCAGTAAGCTTAACATCCATCGTGGGGAAAATGTTTGAGGGGCTATTGAGGGACTATATACAGTATTATATGACCATAAATAGCATTATAAGTGACAGCCAGCACGGTTTTACTAAGGACAGAAGTTGTCAAACTAACCTAATCTGTTTTTATGAAGAGGTGAGCAGAAGTCTAGACAGAGGGGCCGCTGTGGATATAGTGTTTTTGGACTTTGCAAAGGCATTTGACACTGTCCCCCATAGACGCCTAATGGGTAAATTAAGGACTATAGGTTTAGAAAATATAGTTTGTAATTGGATTGAGAATTGGCTCAAGGACCGTATCCAGAGAGTTGTGGTCAATGATTCCTTCTCTGAATGGTCACCGGTTATAAGTGGTGTACCCCAGGGTTCAGTGCTGGGACCACTATTATTCAACTTATTTATTAATGATATAGAGGATGGGATTAATAGCACTATTTCTATTTTTGCAGATGACACCAAGCTATGTAATATAGTTCAGACTATGGAAGATGTTTGTGAATTGCAGGCAGATTTAAACAAACTAAGTGTTTGGGCGTCCACTTGGCAAATGAAGTTTAATGTAGATAAATGTAAAGTTATGCATCTGGGTACCAACAACCTGCATGCATCATATGTCCTAGGGGGCGCTACACTGGCGGATTCACTTGTTGAGAAGGATCTGGGTGTTCTTGTAAATCATAAACTCAATAACAGCATGCAGTGTCAATCAGCTGCTTCAAAGGCCAGCAAGATATTGTCGTGTATTAAAAGAGGCATGGACTCGCGGGACAGAGATGTAATATTGCCACTTTACAAAGCATTAGTGAGGCCTCATCTAGAATATGCAGTTCAGTTCTGGGCTCCAGTTCATAGAAAGGATGCCCTGGAGTTGGAAAAAATACAAAGAAGAGCAACGAAGCTAATAAGGGGCATGGAGAATTTAAGTTATGAGGAAAGATTGAAAGAATTAAACCTATTTAGCCTTGAAAAAAGACGACTAAGGGGGGACATGATTAACTTATATAAATATATTAATGGCACATACAAAAAATATGGTGATATCCTGTTCCTTGTAAAACCCCCTCAAAAAACAAGGGGGCACTCCCTCCGTCTGGAGAAAAAAAGGTTCAAGCTGCAGAGGCGACAAGGCTTCTTTACAGTAAGAACGGTGAATTTATGGAATAGCCTACCGCAGGAGCTGGTCACAGCAGGGACAGTAGATGGCTTTAAAAAAGGGTTAGATAATTTCCTAGAACAAAAAAATATTAGCTCCTATGTGTAGACATTTTTCCTTCCCTTTTCCCTTCCCTTGTTTGGACTTGATGGACATGTGTCTTTTTTCAGCCGTACTAACTATGTAACTATGTAACTATAAAAATATATGTGGGCGCAAACTGCTGTTTGGGCACGCTGCAGGGCTCAGAAGGGAGGGAGCGCCATTTTGCTTTTGGAGCGTAGATTTTGCTTGGTAGTAGTTCTGTTTGGGGTATTGCTGGTATTTCAGTTTATAATGTGGGGGCATATGTAAGCTGGGCAGAGTACATCAGGGCATAATAAGAGGGTATAATAATGGGGTAAATAAATAATAATTCATAGATGTGTGGCCAGTGTCACACTGATAAATTGCGCCCAATCTTATCTGCTTTTGGAACACTCTGCACATTTTGCATCGCCATATTCTGGGAGCCAGAAATTTTAATTTTTTTACCACCGGAGCCGGGTGAGGGCTTATTTGTTGCGGGACAATCTGTAGTTTTCATTGGTACCATTTTGGGTTACATGCGATTTTTGTGATCACTTTTTTTTTTGCAATCCTGACCAAAAAACAGGAATTCTGACAATGTTTTTTAGTTTATTTTTTGTGGCGATCACTGTACGCTATAAATGAAATTGTTACTTTATTCTGCGGGTCGGTACGATTACGGCGATACCATATATAGTTTTTTTTATGTTTTGCAGCGTTTGCACAATAAAATCACTTATTTATAAATAAAAAATATTTTCTGTGTCACCATATTCTGAGAGCCATAACGTTATTATTTTTTAGTCAAAAAAGCTGTATAAGGGCTTGTTTTTTGCGGGACGGATTGTAGTTTTTATTGGTACCTTTTTTTGGGTACATGCGACTTTTTATTCTTTATTTTGGGAGCGGTGGTGACCAAAAAATAGCGATTCTGGCATAGTTTTTTATTGATTTTTTGGGGTGTTCATCGTGCGGGAAAAATAACATTATAGTTTTATAGTTTGGGTCGTTACAAACGTGGTGATACCAAATATGCGTACTTTTTTAACGTGTTAATTTTTTTCTTATAACAAAAGTCTTATTGTTGGAAAAAAAAGCATTTTTTTTAATGTAACTTATAACTTATTTTTACACTTTTTTAAACCATTTTTATTACCTTTTTTTAACTTTATTTACTTGTCCCACTAGGGGACATTTAGACTTGCAGCTTTGATCGCTGCTAGAGTACATTACACTACTTACGTAGTGTAATGTATTCTAACTGTCATGATGACTTGACAGTCACAGTGACAGGAAGCCTCGGAGGACCAGCCTCTGGCTTTTCCTCCTAGGTGTAACGGCAGGGGGTAGGGAGACGGACAAGTGAGCCCTAATCTACCCGCCACTCTGTCCCTGCCTACTTGCAACGACCCGCCCTAGGCGACGGGGTACAATTGGGCGGCGGTCCCTGCGCTCAGTAAGTGCACGACAAACACTACAAACATACAAGGAACACAAGCAAGGAAAAGGGGCCGTTGCCCACGGCAACACCGTGAGCAACCAGAGTGGTGAACGAGCCGAGTCAAGCCAGGAGTGTGCGAGGTACAAAACGAAAAGCAGAAGAGTAGTCGGTAAGCCAGGGTCGGTATGGAGCAGGATCAAAAATAGCAGGAGCTGTAGCTGGGCCAGGAACCACAAGGAAGGAAACAAAAGCAATAACAAGCACCGAGGGACAGGAAGTGCAGGCTTAAATAGACCGAGGGCGGGAGCTAGCTGAGTCTGGCCAGGTTACGATAGGCTCTCCCACTCCTAAGCCTGCCAGCCTGAATGGTGGAAGCAGGAGTCAGTCTCAGGGATGTATTCTCAGGTGCTGACTGATTAGTTCTGGGAGTTAACCCCGCAGTGCCTGGCAGATCCTTTACAGTACCCCCCCTTTTATGAGGGGCCACCGGACCCTTTCTAAGTGGACCTGGCTTACTGGGGAAACGCAGGTGGAACTTCCTGACCAATACCCCAGCGTGAACATCCCGGGCGGGTACCCAAGTCCTCTCCTCGGGCCCGTATCCTCTCCAATGGACCAGGTACTGGAGGGAGCCTTGGACCATCTTGCTGTCCACAATCCTGGCCACCTCGAATTCCACCCCCTCCGGGGTGAGGATGGGAACAGGAGGTCTCCTCGAAGGAGCCAAGGACGGGGAGCAGCGTTTGAGGAGGGAGGCATGAAACACGTCGTGTATCCGAAAAGACGGGGGTAACTCCAGCCGGAAGGAGACAGGATTGAGGACCTCAATGACCTTATACGGCCCAATAAACCGGGGAGCAAACTTCTTGGACGGAACCTTGAGACGCAAGTTCCTAGACGACAACCACACCAGATCCCCGACCATAAACAGGGGGTTAGCAGAACGTTTTTTATCAGCCTGAGTTTTTTGTACGCTCTGGGACACCTCTAGGTTTTTCTGAACGTGGGCCCAGACTGTGCACAGTTCCCGATGAACGACCTCTACCTCAGGATTGTTGGAACTACCAGGTGAAACGGAGGAGAACCGTGGATTAAACCCAAAATTACAAAAAAAAGGAGAGACCCCAGACGAGTTACTGACCCGGTTATTAAGGGAAAATTCGGCGAGGGGAATGAAAGAGACCCAATCAAATTGACAGTCAGAGACAAAACACCTTAAGTATTGTTCTAGAGACTGATTAGTCCTCTCCGTTTGGCCATTGGTTTCAGGATGGAAGGCAGAGGAGAAGGACAGATCAATCCCCAACTTCATACAGAAGGCTCTCCAAAACAATGAAACAAATTGTACCCCTCTGTCCGAAACAATATTGACAGGGACCCCATGGAGACGCAGGATGTGTTTGACAAACAAGGTAGCCAACGTTTTGGCGTTGGGTAGTTTCTTGAGGGGCACAAAGTGGCACATCTTACTGAAGCAGTCCACCACCACCCACACCACCGACTTGCCTTGGGATGGAGGCAAATCGGTGATAAAATCCATGGAGATATGTGTCCAAGGTCTCTGGGGAATGGGCAACGAACGCAGTAAGCCCGCTGGTCGGGACCTGGGAGTCTTGGACCTAGCACAAACCTCACAAGCAGCGACGTAGGCCTTAACGTCTTTAGGCAACCCAGGCCACCAATAATTTCTGGTAATGAGGTGTTTGGTACCCAGGATGCCTGGATGGCCAGATAGTGCGGAGTCATGATTTTCCCTAAGTACCCTTAGCCGGAATTGCAGGGGAACAAACAGCTTGTTCTCAGGAAGGTTCCCGGGAGCTGCACCCTGATCAGCAGCAATTTCAGAGACTAAATCAGAATCGATCGAGGAAATGATTATACCTGGAGGCAAAATACAAGCAGGATCTTCCTCCGAAGGAGGGCTGGCCATGAAGCTACGCGACAGTGCATCAGCCTTAATATTTTTAGACCCAGCCCTATAGGTAACCAAAAAATTGAATCTGGTAAAAAATAACGCCCATCGAGCTTGTCTCGGGTTTAGCCTCCGGGCAGATTCTAGGAACACCAGATTCTTGTGGTCGGTAAGGACCGTTACCTGGTGCCTAGCCCCCTCCAGGAAGTGGCGCCACTCTTCAAATGCCCATTTAATGGCTAAGAGTTCGCGGTTGCCAATATCATAGTTACTTTCAGTTGGCGAAAACTTCCTGGAGAAGTAGGCACAGGGGCGGAGATGGGTGAGGGACCTGGTACCCTGGGACAAGACAGCCCCCACTCCCACCTCAGATGCGTCAACTTCCACGATAAATGGCTCCATTTGGTTGGGCTGAACCAGCACCGGGGCCGAGACAAAGCACTTCTTAAGGACCTCAAAAGCCTGGACAGCCTCAGGAGGCCAGTGGAGGAGATCAGCACCTTTGCGAGTGAGGTCCGTAAGGGGCTTAGCGATGACCGAGAAGTTAGCAATAAATCTCCTGTAATAATTAGCAAACCCCAAAAAACACTGTAACGCCTTCAGGGAGGCAGGTTGGACCCATTCCGCCACAGCCTGAACCTTGGCGGGGTCCATGCGGAATTCATGAGGAGTGAGGATTTGACCCAAAAATGGAATCTCCTGTACCCCAAACACACATTTTTCGGTTTTGGCAAACAGTTTATTTTCCCGAAGGACCTGGAGCACCTTCCTGACATGCTCCACGTGGGAGGACCAGTCCTTGGAAAACACCAGTATGTCATCAAGGTACACTACCAGAAAAATCCCCAGGTAATTTCTCAAAATCTCATTTATGAAATTCTGGAAGACCGCAGGGGCATTACACAACCCAAAGGGCATGACGAGGTATTCGAAATGGCCTTCGGGCGTGTTAAACGCAGTCTTCCACTCATCCCCCTCTTTGATGCGAATAAGGTTATACGCCCCCCGTAGATCCAATTTAGAAAACCATTGGGCCCCCTGAACCTGATTAAAGAGATCAGGAATCAAAGGAAGGGGATACTGGTTCCTTACCGTGACCTTATTCAGGCTACGGTAGTCAATGCATGGCCTAAGACCACCATCCTTCTTCCCCACGAAGAAGAAGCCAGCACCTACCGGAGAAGAAGAGGGACGAATGTAACCCTTGGCCAGGGATTCCTGGATATACACTCTCATAGCTTCACGTTCGGGACAAGAAAGATTAAATATCCTACCCTTAGGAAGCTTAGCTCCTGGTACCAATTCGATAGCGCAATCGTATTCTCTATGAGGAGGTAACACTTCGGAGGCCTCCCTAGAGAAAACATCAGCGAAGTCCTGAACAAACTCGGGTAGCGTATTCGCCTCCTTAGGGGGAGAAATAGAATTAACAGAAAAACATGACGTACAACATTCATTACCCCATTTGGTTAGCTCCCCAGTATTCCAGTCAAACGTAGGATTATGCAACTGCAACCAGGGAAGACCTAGCACCAAATCGTACGATAATCCCTGCATCAACAGTACAGAGCATTGCTCCAAATGCATGGAGCCAACAAGGAGTTCAAAAACAGGGGTATGCTGTGTAAAATAACCATTAGCAAGAGGAGTGGCGTCGATACCCACTACTGGGACAGGTTTAGGCAAATCAATAAGAGGCATAGCAAGGGACATAGCAAATTCCACAGACATGATATTAGTAGAGGACCCTGAATCCACGAAAGCACTGCCGGTAGCAGACCTACCACCAAAAGAGACCTGAAAGGGAAGCAAGATCTTAGTACGTTTCATATTTACGGGAAATACCTGTGCGCCCAAGTGACCTCCCCGATGATCACTTAGACGCGGAAGTTCTCTGGCTGCAACCTTACGCTTAGGACAGTTGTTCACTTGATGCTTGTCGTCCCCACAGTAGAAGCAGAGACCATTCTTCCTGCGGAATTCTCTACGTTGTTGGGGGGACACGGAGGCCCCGAGTTGCATAGGTATCTCTGAATCTTTCGGGGAGGAACGAAGCAACAGAGCTTCGGGAGGCATCATGGGGGAGTCGGAGGAGAAAACACATAAACGTTCACGTTGTCATTCCCTGAGACGTCGGTCAAGTCGTATCGCTAAAGCCATAACCTGGTCTAGGGAGTCAGAAGAGGGATAGCTAACTAGCAGGTCTTTCAGGGCATTCGACAGACCCAACCTAAACTGGCACCTTAAGGCAGGGTCATTCCACCGAGAAGCTACGCACCACTTCCGAAAGTCAGAGCAATACTCCTCAACAGGTCTCTTACCCTGACTTAAGGTCACCAGCTGACTCTCGGCAAAGGCAGTCCTGTCAGTCTCGTCATAAATAAGTCCGAGAGCAGAAAAGAAACAATCAACGGAGGAAAGTTCAGGGGCGTCAGGAGCCAAGGAGAAGGCCCACTCTTGGGGCCCTTCCTGGAGCCGGGACATAATTATACCCACCCGCTGGCTCTCAGAACCTGAGGAATGAGGCTTTAAACGAAAGTAAAGCCTACAACTCTTCCGAAAGGAGAGAAAAGTCCTCCGGTCCCCTGAGAACCGGTCGGGCAACTTGAGGTGGGGTTCAAGAGGTGCGGTGCGGGGAACTACCAGGGTAGCATCAGGCTGGTTGACCCTCTGAGCCAGGGCCTGGACCTGTAGGGAGAGACCCTGCATTTGCTGAGCCAGGGTCTCACGGGGATCCATAGTGGTGTCAGGGACCAGGGGTAGACTAGGTATGGGCTTGTTATTATGTAACGGCAGGGGGTAGGGAGACGGACAAGTGAGCCCTAATCTACCCGCCACTCTGTCCCTGCCTACTTGCAACGACCCGCCCTAGGCGACGGGGTACAACTGGGCGGCGGTCCCTGCGCTCAGTAAGTGCACGACAAACACGACAAACATACAAGGAACACAAGCAAGGAAAAGGGGCCGTTGCCCACGGCAACACCGTGAGCAACAAGAGTGGTGAACGAGCCGAGTCAAGCCAGGAGTGTGCGAGGTACAAAACGAAAAGCAGAAGAGTAGTCGGTAAGCCAGGGTCGGTATGGAGCAGGATCAAAAATAGCAGGAGCTGTAGCTGGGCCAGGAACCACAAGGAAGGAAACAAAAGCAATAACAAGCACCGAGGGACAGGAAGTGCAGGCTTAAATAGACCGAGGGCGGGAGCTAGCTGAGTCTGGCCAGGTTACGATAGGCTCTCCCACTCCTAAGCCTGCCAGCCTGAATGGTGGAAGCAGGAGTCAGTCTCAGGGATGTATTCTCAGGTGCTGACTGATTAGTTCTGGGAGTTAACCCCGCAGTGCCTGGCAGATCCTTTACACTAGGCTTCTGTACATGGCAATCCGGAGGCTATTGTCTGGCCTCCGATTGCCACAACAAGCATCGGCAGCCCCCACAATTACTTAGTGGGGGCTGCTGATTTGGTTCAAACCCATTAAATGCGGCGATCGCAATCGGTGGCCGCATTTAAGGGGTTAATTGCCGAAACGCAGCGGCGATGGCCGCTGACCGGCAAGACTGTTGTGTCAGCTGTCTTGGACAGCTGGCAGTGCAGTCTTGATGCTCTGTGTATACACAAAGTGACAGTTTGAAATAGTGACAAAAATGAACATCCTGGTGCGGGAACTAATACCCGACCATGACGTTCATTTTCGGGAAAGGGTTAAACAACAACAAAACAAAACAAGAAAAACATTTTCATTTCTCTTTATGAATTGTTCTCATTTTTCCCATCTTTCCTTCCATTTCTGTTTTAACGTATCAGAAGAACTTGCAGATTTTTCATAGGCCACATACAGTTCGGTCCAAAATTATTTGGACAGTGACAAGTTTTGGCATTTTAGCTGTTTACCAAAACATATTAACCCCTTCCCTCTTTAGCCACTTTTGACCTTCCTGACAGAGCCTCATTTTTCAAATCTGACATGTGTCACTTTATGTGGTAATAACTCCGGAATGCTTTCACCTATCCAAGCGAATCTGAGATTGTTTTCTCGTGACACATTGGACTTTATGTTACTGGCAAAATTTGCTCGATATGTTCAGTATTTAATTGTGAAAAACACCAAAATGTAGCGAAAAATTGCAAAAATTAGCATTTTTCTCAATTTAAATGTATCTGCTTGTAAGACAGGCAGTTATACCACCCAAAATTGTTGCTAATTAACATCCCCCATATGTCTACTTTAGATTGGCATTGTTTTTTGAACATCCTTTTATTTTTCTATGACCTCACAAGGCTTAGAACTTTAGCAGCAATTTCTCACATTTTCAAGAAAATTTCAAAAGGCCATTTTTACAGGGGCCAGTTCAGTTGTGAAGTGGCTTTGAGGGCCTTATATATTAGAAACCCCCAAAAAGTCACCCCATTTTAAAAACTTCACCCCTCAAAGTATTCAAAACAGCATTTAGAAAATGTCTTAACCCTTTACACATATCACAGGAATTAAAGCAATGTAGAGGTGAATTTTACAAATTTCATATTTTTTTGCAGAAATAAATTTTTAGTACAATTTTTTTTATAACACAGAAGGTTTTACCAGAGAAATGCAACTCAATATTTGTTGCCCAGTTTCTGCAGTTTTAGGAAATATCCCACATGTGGCCGTAGCGTGCTACTGGACTGAAGCACCGGCCTCAGAAGCAAAGGAACACCTAGTGGATTTTGGGGCCTTATTTTTGTTAGAATAAATTTTAGGCACCATGTCAGGTTTGAAGGGCTCTTGCGGTGCCAAAACAGTCAAAATCCCCCAAAAGTGACCCCATCTGGGAAACTACACACCTCAAGGAAATTATCTAGGGGTACAGTGAGCATTTTGACCGCACAGCTTTTTTACAGAAATTATTAGAAGTAGGCCGTGAAAATTAAAATCAACATTTCTTCAAAGAAAATGTAGGTTTAGCGATTTTTTTTCTCATTTTCACAAAGACTAAAGGAGAAAAAGCACCGTAAAATTTGTAAAGCAATTTCTCCCGAGTAAAACAATACCCCACATGTGGTAATAACGGGTTGTTTGGAGACACGGCGAGGCTGAGAAGGGAAAGAGCGCTATTTGGCTTTTGGAGCTCAAGTTTAGCAGGAATGGTTTGTGGAGGCCATGTCACATTTACAAAGCCCCTGAGGGGACAAAACAGTCGAAACCCCCCACAAGTGACCCCATTTCGGAAACTACGCCCATTGAGGAAATTATCTAGGGGTATAGTGAGCGTTTTGACCCAACAGGTTTTTTGCATAAATTATTGGAAATAGGCCCTGAAAATGACAATCTAAATTTTTTCAAAGAAAATGTAGGTTTAGCTAATTTTTTCTCATTTCCACAAGGACTGAAGGAGAAAAAGCACCGTAAAATTTGTAAACCAATCTCTCCCGAGTAAAACAATGCCCCACATGTGGTAATAAACGGTTGTTTGGAGACACGGCAGGGCTGAGAAGGGAAAGAGCGCTATTTGGCTTTTGGAGCTCAAGTTTAGCAGGAATGGTTTGCGGAGGCCATGTCATATTTACAAAGTCCCTGAGGAGACAAAACAGTGGAAACCCCCCACAAGTGACCCCATTTTGGAGACTACACCCATTGAGGAAATTATCTAGGGGTATAGTGAGCTCTTTGACCCAACAGGTTTTTTGCAGAAATTATTGGAAGTAGGCCCTGAAAATAAAAATCAACATTTTTTCAAAGAAAATGTAGGTTTAGCTTATTTTTACTCATTTCCACAAGGACTGAAGGAGAAAAAGCACCACAAAATTTGTAAAGCAATTTCTCCCGAGTAAAACAATGCCCCACATGTGGTAATAAACGGCTGTTTGGAGACACGGCTTGGCTTAGAAAGGAAAGAGCGCTATTTGGCTTTTGGAGATCACATTGAGCAGGAATGGTCTGTGGCGGCCATGTCACATTTGCAAAGCCCCTGAGGGGAAAAAACAATGAAAACGCCCAAAAAGTGACACCATTTAGGAAACTACACCTCTTGAGGAATTCATCTAGGGGCGTAGTGAGCATTTTGACCCCACAGATGTTTCATAGATTTTATTAGAATTGGGCAGTGAAAATAAAAACAATCCTTTTTCTTCAATAAGACGTAGCTTTAGCGCAAATTTTTTCATTTTCGCAACAAATAAAGGAAAAAAAGAACCCAACATTTGTAAAGCAATTATTACCGAGTACGGCAATACCCCATATGTGGTCATAAACTGCTGTTTGGGCACACGGCAGGGCTCAGAAGGGAAGGACCGCCATTTGGAGTGCAGATGTTTCTGGATTGGTTTCTGGGCGCCTGTGGGCCCAAAACAGTGGAAACCCCCCAGAAGTGACCCCATTTTGGAAACTACACCCCTCAATGCATTTACCTAGGGGTGTAGTGAGCATGTTAACCCTGCAGGTGTTTTGTAGAAATTAGTGTGAACTCGATGTTGCAGAGTGAAAATGGGATTTTTTCCACAGATATGTGGACAATATGTGGTGCCCAGCTTGTGCCACCATAACGAGACAGCTCTCTAATTATTATGCTGGGTTTCCTGGTTTTAGAAACACCCTACATGTGGCCCTAATCTCTTGCCTGGACAGTCGACCAGGCTCAGGAGTGAAAGGGTACCATGTAAAATTGAGGCCTAATTTGGCGATTTACAAAGTATTGGTTCACAACTGCAGAGGCTCAGATGTGAAATAATAAAAATAAACCCCTGGGAAGTGACCCCATTATGGAAACTGCACCCCTCAAGGCATTTATTAAGGGGTGTAGTGAGCATTTTCACCCCACAGATCTTTTCCATAAATGAATGCGCTGTGGATGGTGCAAATTAAAAATTTATATTTTTCCCTAGATATGCCATTCAGTGGCAAATATGTCGTGCCCAGCTTATGCCACTGGAGACACACACCCCAAAAATTGCTAAAAGGGTTCTCCCGGGTATGACGGTGCCATATATGTTGAAGGAAACTGCTGTTTGGGCACGCTGTAGGGTTCAGATGGGAGGAAATGCCATTTGGCTTTTGGAGAGTGGATATTGCTTGGTAGTAGTTTTGTTTGGAGTCTTACTGGTGTTTCCGTTTATAATGTAGGGCATATGTAAGCCGGGCGGAGTATATAAGGGGCATAGTCAGGTGGTATAATAACGGGGTAAAAAAAAACAATAAAATAATCCATAGATGTGTGTTACGCTGTGAAGCAATCCTTTCTGCACAGGCCGGTGTCACACTGATAAATGGTGTCATTTCTTATCCCCCTTTTGATCCACACTCCGCGCCTTTGTAGTTTGGGGAATTTTGCTGGGAAAGTATTATCCTGGTATAATGCGGGCACCGTCGCTTCCAGCGGATATGTTTGGGCTCTCCCCTTCCTGGTTCCCTAATTTTAGGTCCTTGAAAAATCGCCTCTTCAAACAGAAGAAATGTTCCCCTCGGGCACAACTGCATATTTTTTTATTTCCTGACTTATTGGAGCCATAACTAATTTTATTTTTCATAGACGTAGCGGTATGAGGGCTGGTTTGTTGCGGGACGAGCTGTAGTTATTATTGGTACCATTTTGGGGTACATGCGACTTTTTGATCACCTTTTATCCTATTTTTTGGGATGCCAGGTAAACAAAAAAATGCAATTCTGGCACAGCTTTTTTCGTTTTTTTTTTATACAGCGTTCACCATGCGTTATAAATTACATGTTAACTTTATTCTGCGGGTCAGTACGATTCCGGCGATACCTATTTTATAGGACTTTTTTATGTTTTACAACTTTTTGCACAATAAAATTACTTTTGTAAAAAGAATGTATTTTTTCTGTCGCCAAGTTGTGAGAACCATAACTTTTTAATTTTTTTGTCGACGGAGGTGTATGAGGGCTTGTTTTTTTGCGGGACGAGCTATAGTTTTTATAGGTACCATTTTTGGATACGTGCGACTTTTTGATCACTTTTTATTCTAATATTTGTAGGGCAAAGTGACCAAAAAACAGAAACTCTGGTAACGTTTTTTACGTTTTTTTTTACGCTGTTCACCGCGTGCAATAAATAATATAATATTGTGATACCTCCGGTCGTTACGGTCGTGGCGATACCAAATACATATGGTTTATTATTATTTTTCAATAATAAAGGACTTGATAAGAGTAAAAGGGGGATTGTGTTTTATTTGATTACTTGAAACTTTTATTGTTTTCAAACTTTTATTTTATGCACTTTTTTTTACACTTTTTTTATACTTTTTTTACACTTTTTCTCAAGTCCCACTAGGGGACTTGAAGTTCCAACGGTCAGATTTTTTTTTTTCTAATACATTGCACTACCTATGTAGTGCAATGTATTAGATCTGTCAGTCATTCACTGACAGCAAGCCGATTAGGCTTCGCCTCCCGGCGGGGCCTAAATCGGCTTCCGTAATGGCAGAGCAAGAGACCATTGTGTCTCCTGTTGCCATAACAGCAGTCGCCAGTCCCGATTGCCTGTCAGGGCTGGCGATCTGCTAGTAACCGCTACGATGCAGCAATCGCTTTCGATTGCTGCATCGAAGGGGTTAATGGCAGGGATCGGAGCTAGCTCCAGTTCCTGCCGTTACAGGTGGATGTCAGCTGTACAGTACAGCTGACTTCCACCGCTGATGACGCCGGATCAGCTCCTGACCCGGCGCCATCTTGCCGACAGCTACGGAAGCCGATCAGGCTCCGCCGCCGGGCGGATCTTGACCGGCTTCGGTGCTAGGCAGACCGGGAGGCCAGTATTAGGCCTCCGGTTGCCATTGCAGCCACCGGAACCCCGGCAATTTCATTACTGGGGTTCCGATGAGCTGAAAACACCTTAAGTGCAGCGATCGCGTTTGAGCGCTGCATTTAAGGGGTTAATGGCGGGGATCGAAGCTAATTTCGGTCCCCGCCGTTACAGCCGGATGTCAGCTGTAAGATACAGCTGAGATCCGGTGATGATGGGACCGGCTCAGCTTCTGAGCCGGTCCCAAACATTTGGCGTACATGTACGGCAAGATGCGGGAAGTCAGTACTTTCCATGACGTACATGTACGGCAAATGTCGGGAAGGGGTTAAATATACAGTTATATAATCAATATGGGCTTAACCCCTTAATGACCGGGCCATTTTGCACGTTAATGACCAAGGATTATTTTTTGTTTTTTCACGGTCGCATTCCAAGAGTCGTAACTTTTTTTTAATTCCGTCTACATAGCCGTATAAGGGCTTGTTTTTTGCGGGACGAGTTGTATTTTGTAATTGCACCATTTTTAGGTGCTTACAATATATTGATTAACTTTTATTAACTTTATTTTAGGAGAGAATTGAAAATAAGCAGCTATTCCAGCATTAATTTTCACGTTATAAATTTACGCCGTGTACTATGCAGCGTAAATAACATGTTCACTTTATTCTATGGGTCGGCACGATTACGGGGATACCAAATATGTAAAGGTTTTATATGTTTTTCCTACGTTTGCACAATAAAAATCCTTTTAGAAAAAAATTACTTGTTTTTGCATCGCCGCGTTCCAAGAGCCGTCATTTTTTTATTTTTCCGTCGATGTGGCCGTATGTGGGCTTGATTTTTGCGGGCCAATGTGTAGTTTTCATTAGTACTATTTTGGGGTACATAGGACTTATAGATTAACTTTTATTTTATTTTTTATGGGGGGAATGGGAGAAAAGAGAGAATTTTGCCGTTGTTTTTTGCGGTTTTTTTGGACGCCGTTCATCCGGCGGTTTAATTAATGTGTTCATTTTATTGGTCAAGTTGTTACGATCGCGGGGATACCATATATGTGTATGTGTGATTTGTTTTGACACTTTTACTGAATAAAACCACTTTTTGGGCAAAAAAAGTAGTTTTATTTGATTTTGACTGTAATTATTATTTTTTTTTTCTACAAACTTTATTTAACTGATTGACATTTTTTTTTTTTAAGTCCCATCAGGGGACTTCACTATGCGATGTGCCGATCGCATATATAATGCTTTGGTATACTTAATATACCAAAGCATTATTGCCTGTCAGTGTAAGGGTATGTTCACACGGCCTATTTACGGACGTAATTCGGGCGTTTTTGCCCCGAATTACGTCTGAAAATAGCGCCTCAATAGCGCTGACAAACATCTGCCCATTGAAAGCAATGGGCAGACGTTTGTCTGTTCACACGAGGCGTATATTTACGCGCCGCTGTCAAATGACGGCGCGCAAATAGACGCCCGCGTCAAAGAAGTGACCTGTCACTTCTTTGGCCGTAATTGGAGCCGCTATTCATTGACTCCAATGAATAGCAGCGCTAAATACGGCCGTAATTGACGCGGCGTTCAAGCGCCTGCACATGCCTGTACGGCTGAAATTACGGGGATGTTTTCAGGCTGAAACATCCCCGTAATTTCAGCCGTTACGGACCCCCGCCGTTTGAACATACCCTAAAACTGACAGGCAACCTGTTAGGTCATGCCTCCGGCATCGCCTAACAGGCAGATGCTGAAGGCAGACCTGGGGGTCTTTGTTAGACCCCTGGCTGTCATGGAAACCCGAAGGCGACCCGCGATTTGTTTGCGGGGGCGCCGATCGGGTGACAGAGGGAGCTCCCTCCGTCTGTCAAACACATTAGATGCCGCTGTCACTATTGACAGCGGCATTTAATGGGTTAAACTGCCGGAATCGAAGCGCGCTTCGATTCCGGCAGTTGCAGCAGGAGCCAGGCTGTGTATAACAGCCATGCTCCTGCCGCTGATCGCGTGGGTACAGTGACAGTACCCGCGCCATCACAGGACGGATATATCCGTCCTCCTGCGCAAACTAGCAGCTGCTGAGGACGGATATATCCGTCCTTCGGCTTTAAGGAGTTAAAGTGCAGAATCTCAGCTTTAATTTGAGGGTATTCACATCCTAATTTGAGGAAGGGTTTAGAAATTACAGCTCTTTAATATGCAGCTGCCTCTTTTTCAAGGGACCAAAGGTATTTGGACAATTATCTGAAAAGCTATTTAATGGGCTGCCTGGGCTATTCCCTTGTTAATCCATCATCAGTTAAGCAGGTAAAAGGTCTGGAGTTGATTCCAGGTGTGGCATTTGCATTTGGAAGCTGTTGCTGTGAACTCACAACATGAGGTCAAAGAAGCTCTCAATGCAACTAAAACAGACCATCGTAAGGGTATGTTCACACGGCGGGGGTCCGTAACGGCTGAAATTACGGGGATGTTTCAGCCTGAAAACATCCCCGTAAATTCAGCCGTACCGGCATGTGCAGGCGCTTGAACGCCGCGTCAATTACGGCCGTAATTAGCGCTGCTATTCATTGGAGTCAATGAATAGCGGCTCCAATTACGGCCAAAGAAGTGACAGGTCACTTCTTTGACGCGGGCGTCTATTTACGCGCCGTCTTTTGACAGCGGCGCGTAAATATACGCCTCGTGTGAACAGACAAACGTCTGCCCATTGCTTTCAATGGGCAGATGTTTGTCAGCGCTATTGAGGCGCTATTTTCGGGCGTAATTCGGGGCAAAAACGCCCGAATTACGTCCGTAAATAGGCCGTGTGAACATACCCTTAGGCTGAAAAAAATTAAGGAATCCATCAGAGAGATAGCACAAATGTTAGGAGTGGCCAAATCAGTATTGTACATGTTACGGCTGCGATCACGGACTGCAACCTCCTCTTACCTGCCTCCCACAGGTCCTCCTCTTCCTGCCGACATCTCCCTCCCCGGAGACGCCGGCACACACATCCGCTCTATCCTGCAGTGGTCAATAGAGGGCGCACGCTCGTTCCCGGCCTTAAAGGGCCAGCGTGCATATGTAATTAATTAATTATGCTATGATCACCTTGAACTATAAAAAGGGCCCTGCCCTTTCAATCCTTGCCTAAGTGTTGTTTGGAATTCCCATGTTAGTCTTGCAAATGGTCCCTTAGTGTTACCCTGCTCCCAGTGTTCCCGTGCCCTGCTACCTGTATCCTGTATCTCGTGCTGTGTTATTGTGCCTGAGCCTGTTTAGTGATTGGATTCTAGTTCTGCTGCTCCTGCTGTCATTCGACATGTCTGGCACAACCTGCTGCACCTGCTGTCATCCGCCACATCTGTCGCAACCTGCCACATCCACCTTCAACCTACTAAAGCCCATCTGGACTATCTCAGGTACTTTCGTGCTGCGTACTTCTTGTATAGAGTTGTGCATTGACTGTGACTTGGCCAGCTGCCTCTCTGCTACGGTGGAGCTTCCTAGTGGATCCACATACCCCTATATCGTGACAGTACATTCTCGAAAAATAAGGAGCACACTGGTGATCTCGTGAACCCCAAAAGGCCTGGATGTCCACGGAAGACAACAGTGGTGGATGATCACAGAATCCTTTCCATGGTGAAGAAAAACCCCTTCACAACATCTACCTAAGTGAAGAACACTCTCCTGGAAGTCGGTGTATCAGTATTTAAGACCAAGCAACACAGGATTGATGGCTTTGAGCAAAATGAGAAAGGTAATCTGCTCGGTATGAAGGGCTCCCACTTGGAGCTTCAGTGGCTTGGTCCCGGACATGATGTGATCGGGCAGAGGAAGTCCATTCACCGAGGCAACAACCAGGGGTGTCTCCAAGGGAAACGTCGGCAACTGGAGCTGATCCACTGAGTTCTGTTGGATGAAATTTGCCGCGGACCTGGAGTTCAGGTAGGCAGAGACCCGGTGCATCTTATCACCGGACACACAAAGAGAAGACTTCATGAAAGCAAAAACAGAGGGTTCACCACAAGGTGCAAACCATTAATCAGCCTCAAAATAGAAAGGCCAGATTAGACTTTGCCAAACAACATCTAAGGAAGTCAGCCCAGTTCTGGAACAGCATTATTTGGACAGGTGAAACGAAGATCAACCTGTACCAGAATCATGGGAGGAATAAAATATGGAGAAGGCTTGGAACGGCTCATGATGCAATGCACACCACATGTTCTGTAAAAGATGGTGGAGGCAGTGTGATGGCATGGCCATGCATGGCTGCCAAAGGCACTGGGTCACTAATGTTTATTGATGATGTGACTGAAGACAGAAGCAGCCGGATGAATTCTGAAGTGTTCAAGGATATACTTTCTGGTCAGATTCAACCAATTGCAGCAAGGTTGATTGGACGTCGCTTCACAGTACAGATGGGCAATGACCCAAAACATACTGCAAAAGCAACCCAAGAGTTTTTTAACGCAAAGAAGTGTAATATTCTGCAATGGCCAAGTCAATCACCAGATGTCAACCCGATCGAGCCTGCATGTCACTTGCTTAAGCCATAACTTAAAGCAGAAAGACCCGCAAACAAGCACCAACTGAAGACAGCTGCAGTAAAGGACTGGCAAAGCATCATAAAGGAGGAAACCCAGTGTTTGGTGATGTCCATGGGTTCCAGACTTCAGGCAGTCAATGCCTGCAAAGGATTCTCTAAAAAGTATTACAAATATATATTTTATTTATGGTAATGTTAATTTGTCCAGTTACTTTTAAGCCCCTGAAATGAGGAGGTTGTGTAGAAAAATGGTTGCAATTCCTAAGTGTTTCACAGGATATTTTTGTTCAATCCCTTGCATTAAACCTGAAAGTCTACACTTCAATTGCATCTCAGTTGTTTCATTTCAAATCCAATGTGGTGGCATGCAGAGGCCAAATCATGAACATTGTGTCACTAGCCAAATAATTCAGGACCTAACGGTATCTTTTTAGTTCTCTCTTCCAATCAACGACCTTGGGAGGTTCTTCTCTTCTCCAATAATATAGAATTTGTTTTCTCGCCACATATAGAGATCTTGATACAGCCAGTCGCTCTTGTCTACATTTTATACCCTCCAGATATCCCCCCCCCCCAGAATACACACCAGAGGGTCCGAAGCTATTTTAATCCCATAGATCCCTTCTAGGATCCCCAATATAGATGTCCAGTAGTGATGCACAAAAGGAAACTCCCATAGAATGTGTATTAAGTTTCCACCCATATTCCCACATCCCCACCCCCTGACATTTATCACATTTCTGCAAACCCATACTTTTCATCCTACTAGGAGTATAACGTGACTTATAAAAGATGTAGATCTGTGATATCCTTTGAGAAGCGAACAATGAGATCTTACAAGTGTTAGAGACAATCTGAGACTGTGTTCACATCAGCGTTGCCCTTCCATTGAGCGGTTTCGTCTGAGGTTTCCGTCGGGTTAACACATTTACTTCCATGCCCTACACACCACTCCCCTCAAGGTTAGTGGGAGTGGCTATCATTATTTAAACACACCTGGGCATTTCCCTTCAGCAGCATTCTCTGACCTGGCCGCGTCCTGTTTAGAACGGGTTTTTACTCTGCTCCTAATTTGTGAGTATGGACTTTTCTGTGGTTTTAATTATATTCTATGTCCCAATTTTTTTGCATATCTTAGATTTTGAAACGAAAAGTTCTAGGTAGGGACTCGCAAGTGTGGGGATCCGTGGCGTGGATTGCGAGCTTGCGTTCTTTTGGCCAAAACGACAACTAATACCCCATGTTTTTTCATGGTTACTTACACTGTACATACCTTTTTTTCAGGACGCGGCCAGGTCTTATGGTGCTGGGAGAGCAGGGTGTACAGGTGTCTGGCATTGCATGTAGGGCAGCCCGCTCTCTTACAGTATGGGCGTTCTAAGTAGGCTGCTATTCGGCGATATATGCTGTGCCTCACTATCCAAACACTATGCCTCCATGTTTTACACTCTACACTCACTTTTTTGTATCACTCACAGCCCTGATTTCTACACACTACACTTAGTAATGTCCCCTATACCTCACATTTATACCGTACACAGTACTTTATTATTTTTTATCTTTTCCATTACACACTTACTTCCATGCCCAACACACCACTCTCCTCAAGGTTAGTGGGAGTGGCTATCATTATTTAAACACACCAGGGCACTTCCTTCAGCAGCTTTCTCTGACCTGGCCGCGTCCTGTTTGGAATGGGTTTTTACCCTCCTCCTAATTTGTGAGCATGGCCTTTTCTGTGGTTTTAATTGGAAACAAAATGTCGACTGTGCTATTGATTCCATCAAAACAGCGGAACCCTGTCACAACGGTGACAAACGGAAACCTTTAGCAACGTTTCTGTCACCATTCAGATCAATGGTGAGGAAAACGAAAGCTTAGTTTTAGTTTGCCTTTCCGTCGAGGGGTTAACCTGACTGAAACCACCGACAGATCCCTGCAATGGAAGGGCAATGCTGATGTGAACAGGCCCTTACCCCAGTTACTATCTTAGATCTCCCCAAAACCCATTTCCATTTATTTTTAATTTTCACTAAACTATCATAATCATCATCTCTCAGATGATTGTAAATTCTAGCTATTTTTTTCTTCTTTTCATTGTTTGCCGTTTTATAGCTTATACAGCTAGGATCACTATATCTCTTAATTTTCAACATGCCCTCCTTCTTAAGCCCTGATATTAATTGATAACAAAACATTACCTGCGATTAAACACCATATTCCTTAGAAATTTACTGAAATGGTTTAATACCTTCTGTATTATAGAGCTGTACCAGTCTAGTGATCCGTAGTATACTCCAAAATTTCAACCCCCCCATTCCGGATTACACTAACCAGGCTCTTAAGTTGTTTCAAGGTAGTATAAATATTCAGGTCTTCAATGCCTACCAGTCTATAACCTCTTTCCACACTCTACACATCATACATCCAGTTATTGGGAATAGATCTCCACACTCCAGGGACTCCATTAACTTCTCCCCCCCTATATTTAGTAAAATCAGCCTATTATATAAATTGTAATTAACTTCACACTCCCATCCCTGCATCCACAGGATTTGAGATGCCAAGAAACACTTCCGAAGGTCAGGAATAGATAAACCCCCGGTTTCCTTTAAATTTTTAAGGTACTGAAGGCTGATTCTCAGAGTCTTCCCTCTCCATAGGAAATCCTGGAGTATGGATTCAAATGATCCCAAGATTTTTTTTCCAATCCATATAGGACTATTATTTAGTGTATATAGTATCTGTGGATATAAGATTGACTTGATCAAAGCTGCTCTCCCTACCATAGACAATGGAAGCTTAGACGAAATTATGGTTTTCTTTCAGAATTTTGTAATCAGGGGTATCAAGATTAGTTCTATATAGTCCTGAGGATTCCTTGATATCTGGATATTAACTACCTTCTTTAAGAAGTTTTTTCGTGTCCTTCAAATAAAGCAAGATATCATCTGCATATAGCATAATTCTTTCATTATGATTTTTATAAGAGAGTGGCAGATGACACTTAGTGTGGCAGATGGAACAGACACAACTCCAACACTAGACTTCAGGTCAGGAACAAACACAGTTACAGGAAGCAGGATACAGGAACACTGGGAACAGGATACAACTAAGGGACCATTTGCTTTGACTAACATTGGAAGACAACAGCAACGCTCAGGCAAGGGGAGGAAAAACAGTGGCGTTTTTATAGTCTAGGGTGAAAAGGGGTTGGGTAGAGAATCTTTTCACATGTGCATGCGCTGGCCCTTTTAGGCCGGGGCGAGCGCGCGCACACCCTAGTGGAGACAGAGGAAAAGTGCGCCCGCATGTGCTGGTGTTTCCGTGGAGGGAGACGCCGGCATGCTCTCAGTGTCCTGCGGTCGCGGCTGCCGGTGAGTATAACATGCCGGCGGTCAGCAAGCATGGGCACAAGAGTACCCCCCTGTATGCCCCCTCTTAGGTCCAGAGTGTAAGAGGAACTTTTTGATGAGAGCTGGGGCATTGATGTTCTCTTCTGGCTACCAAGAACTCTCCACAGGACCAAACCCTTTCCAGTCATTTCCTTCACCTGGAAGACGTCAAAAGAACCGCTGGGAGCATCTGTAGAACCAGGAGATTTGTTGTAGTGGTTCAGGACCACAGGCTTTAAGAGGGAACGAGTTGGGGATACTGAGAGTAGGAGGCAGTCTAAGCGTTTAGGACACAGGGTTTATTTGTTGCAACACCTCGAAGGGGCCGAGGAACCTGAGAGCGGATTTGTGGGAAGGGATCTTCAGATGAATGTTCCTAGAACAGAGCCAGACCTTGACTCCAGGGTGGAACTGAGGAGGAACCCTTCTCTTCTTATCGAAATATTCTTTCATCTGATCCACTGCCTGAAGAATCAGGGACTTGGTTTGCTGCCAGATGTGAAGAAAAATCCCAAATGAAGAATTGGCTGCTGGCTCTTGAGACATAGTTGGCACTGGGAGAGGAACTCGTGGGTGCTAACTGTAGACAATATAGAATGGAGAGGAAGCAGTATACTCACTTGTATGGTTATTGTAAGAGAATTCTGCCCAAGGCAGAAGCTGTACCCAATTGTCATGTTGGACAAAGACATAATGACGGAGATAATTCTCTAGTATTTGGTTGATCCTTTACACTTGACCGTTAGACTGTGGGTGATAGGCAGAAGAGAAGTCCAGCTTCACCTCCAAAAGATTACACAGAGCTCTCCAGAATGTAGACGTGAACTGTACTCCCCGGTCAGAAACAATATGAAGAGATACCCATGTAGACGAAAGATGTTTTGGATGAACAGATCTGCCAGACTAGCAGAGGGAAGACCCATTAAAGGAATAAAATGTTTCATTTTAGAAAAATGATCCACTACTACTCAGATCGTAGTACATCCAGCAGAAGAGGAAAGGTCAGTGGTAAAGTCCATAGCAATGTGTTGCAAAAGAGCATCAGGCACTGGCAGAGGTTCTAGCAGACCAACAGGTTTAGAATGAGAGGACTTGTTTAGGGCATAATTAGCATAGGAGGAAACAAAGTCCAAAACATCGCTAGGTAGCGAGGGCCACCAATAATGACGAGCAATAAAGTCCCAAGTCTTGCGGGCACCAGAATGCGCAGCGAGTTTGGAATTATGCCCCCAGCGGAGAACTCTTTTCCAGTCAGCAGGAGGGACAAAAATCTTTCCAGGAGGAATGTCGTTGATCTGCAGAGGATTTACAGCAATATTCCTAGAAGGATCAATAGTATGTTGAGATTTCTATTCAGAGTCGTCAGCTTCAAATGACCGAGACAGAGCATCGGCCTTAATGTTTTGGTCTGCAGGGCGGAAGTGGAGAAGAAATCGAAATCTGTCGAGGAACAGTGACCATTTAGATTGAAGAGGGTTCAGTCGCTGTGCAAACTGCAGATACGTAAAATTTTTGCGATCGGTATAGATCAGAGGTCTCAAACGCGGCGGGATAAATTGGCCGCACATAAAAAAAAAAGTGAAGTTGATGGGCCGCATTACTTTCAAATTTGATAAAATATAAAATTATTGTTAATCAATTCATTATTTAAACTACTATAACAATACTACATCACTATAAAGCTGGGTTCACACACCCTATTTACGGACGTAATTCGGGCGTTTTAACCTCAAATTACTTCCGAATATACGACTCCAATGCGCCGGCAAACATCTGCCCATTCATTTGAATGGGCTTTACGATGTTCTGTGCCGATGGTCACATTTTTTACGCACTGCTGTCAAAAGACGGCGCGTAGAAAAGACGCTCCACGTCAAAGAAGTGGCTGTCACTTCTTGGGACGTAATTGGAGCCGTTTTCCATTGACTCCATAGAAAAACAGCTCCAATTACGTCCGTAATGGACGCTGCAAAAAACGCCTGCACTTGCCTTTACGTCTGAAATTCCGGAGCTATTTTCTCTTGAAAACAGCTCCGTAATTTCAGGCGTATCGGACGTGTACGTGTGAACATACCCTAATAATACCACTAGGTTTAAACCTACCAGAAGTTTACTACACGTGCTAATTTTAACAATCCAGTTTTCCAGTTTAAGTGTCGCTGAATGCAGTCTGGCTGCTCAGTTGGCAGTGTTTGGAAGGCACAAGAATGTCAAGATTGGGCAGCCCCTTTTTAGATAGTGCCACAGTGCCATTATCACGGTTCTCACCTGGTTAGTTTGTGGATCCTTTGTGTCGTCCGGGAGATGGTGCTAGTAACCCAGGGCAACGCTTGGCACAGCAGGTTTAGAGGCAGTCAGATGAATAGGCCAGAAGTCAGGACAGGCATCAGACGTTGTTACGGGTATCGATAGAAAAAGGTCAAGACTTGCGGCAGGCAAGGATAGTCAAGTTCAGGCAGAGGTCAAAAACAGGAAATCCAAACAAAGGCAGAAGGCATGAAAACAGGGAACCAGGGTACAGGGAAACTCACGGGGAACTTGGTTGAACAAGCAAGGATTCAGAGGGAGGAGGAACCCTAAATAGGAAGTCTTGGAATTTTGGCACGCGCTGGCCCATTAAGAAGGAAAGAGTCAGCGCGCGCGCCCTCTAGTGGCTGCAGCCACACATCGTGGATGATGGCCGTGGGGGGAGGTGAGAGATGCAGTTACCTGACGACGCCCAGAGCCTGCAGAGCATCCGGATCGGGTAAGTGGAGCTCGGGACGAGTATGAGGAAATGGAGGGTGCATGAACCAGAGCAGAGACCGTGGAAGAGGCGGGGAACAGCGCGGCAGCCGTTACAGCCCTCTGTAGATAATGCCACGGTGCCCTCTGTAGATAATGCCACGGTGCCCTCTGTAGATAATGCCACGCCCCCAGTAGATAATGTCACATTGCCCTCTGTAGAGTGCGATACCCCCTAGATAACTCCCCAGTGCCCTCTGTATATAATTCCCCAGTCCCCTATGTAGATAGTGCCACACACGCCCATTTGTAGATAGTGCCACACACGCCTTTTTGTAGATAGTGCCACACATATCCCCCTATAGACAGCTCCATTAGGGCTCCCTCTTGGAGTGGAATCCCCAGCCAAATTGTTGCCGGCACTTTGGCCGGGGATTCCTCTCCTGGAGAAGCCCCTGACGTCACTGTCCATATATGTACAGTTACGTGAGAGGCATTAGCAATGCGCTGGCCGGGCTTTCTGGTCCAGAAGGAGCCACTGACTTCACTGTCCATATATGGACAGTAACTTCAGAGGCCTCGTCTATCAGCAAAATCCCAAACCAGAGCGCACTGGCTTGGTTTTCCACTCCTAGAGGGAGCCCCAATTAAGCTATCTATAGGCAGGGAACTGTAGCGCTGTCCACAGGGTGGGGTGTGTGGCGTGGCACTATCTACAGAGGGGTGTGTGCGGCGCTCCTCTTTCGGTTTGCTCTCCCTCAGATGACAGCTTTAGCGGTCGCATGCGGGCCGCGTGTTTGAGACCTCTGGTGTAGATAATGATGGGGTGAGCAGACCCTTCTAGCAGGTGTCTCCATTCTTCCAAGACCAACTTGACAGTGAGCAATTCACAATCCCCAATGGGAAGAATCTGCAAGATAATGCCACCCTTAGAATCTTTTTGAAACAGGAGTGGTCCAGCACCAATGGAAGAGGCATCAACCTCCATGGAAAACTGTTAAGTAACATCAGGATGACGAAGAACTTAAGCAGACGTGAAGGTGTTCTTGAGGTTGGAGAATGCTGACTCTCCCTCAGGAGTCCAGTCATTAGCGTTCACTCCCTTTCTGGTAAGAGCTGAGATGAGAGCAGTGGGTGAGAAATTTGGGATGAACAGATGATAGAAATGAGCAAATCCAAGAAATCTTTGTATAGCTCGGAGATCCTGAGGACGTGGCCACTCCAAGACAGACTTCAACTTTTCTGGGTCCATTTGAAAATGACGATCGGCGACAATATAGCTCAGGAAGGGCAAGGACCTCTTTTCAAATACGCACTTCTTCCGCTCTTTCGCATATACCGTATTTTTCCGACTATGAGACGCAGTTTTTAGCAAGAATAAATCTTGCTAACAAGTCCCTGCGTCTTATAGTCCGCAGTCAAGGGACCCGGCATCGCTGGGCGCCATGACCGCTTCATTACTCAACCACTTCCCGACCCATGACGTGCCGGAACATCATGGAGCTGGAGGGGTGTTATGTAGGGTTAGGGTTAGGGGTTAGGGTTAACCCTACGCACTGAGCCTGCTCCATACACTGCAGGTGTCAGCTTCTGACACGCTGCTATAACGGCCAGGAACAGCAATTTCGCTGTTCCTGGCAGTTTAAAGGTTTTGTGCCATAAAACACATGTATCCCCTATCCACAGGATAGGGGATACATGTGTGATCGATAAGGAGAACAGGGATCGAAAGTTACCAAGAGCGCTGCATGATAAGCTGTGACTTCTGCATTCTGTGTCCGGCAGCTTCATAGAGATCAATGGGATTCTTCTGCCCAGGCTTCTGATGTAGCGCTTTGCATGACTTTCGTTCTCCTTATTGCTGGGGGTCCCAGCGGTCGGACCCCAGGCAATCTCACATGTAGTCCCTATTCTATGGATAGGGGATACATGTGTTTTATGGCAAACCCCTTTAACTAGTTAAATGCCGTGGTCAATAGCGACTGTGGCATTTATAGGGGTTTTTATATGAAGGACATTTATGACATATCCACAGGATATCAGACAACCTAAAAAAAACTCCCACCAAAAAGATGGCGTATATTGGGGTCCCTTATTGCAGGTAGACAACCTAAAAATGAACCATAAAGGGAAATAGCCCTAAGAAAAATAGTATACTTAAATAATATACAAAATTGCAAACAAAATTCTTTAATAAATATAATAGACAATAACATATGATGAAAAGAGAGTGGAATAAGTCGTACACAGAAATACAAACAGCAGGGTCAGATGGGATAGACCATGACAACAGAGTCAATCATCCAAAAATTTGACCAGACCACGCTCCAATAGTGCATATAGCAAGATATTATACACCTATAAATATAGGTAGTAGAGTCCACACATGATATAGTGCTACCAGCTAATAATAGCGATATACAAAAGTAGACAATGGATAATATCCATGCCCACTATAGCCTGCAGAATATATAATTTTACATAAGAAGATGTCCAAAGCACTCAAATAGTATCAGAATAAAGCCAAAATATAGACTTGAACAACGACTAGGACACAATCATGTAAACAGCTAGCACATACCCTGGGACATGATGCAGAGCGCAGAAGGTCAGGAAAGATGAATGGCTGAATAAACGCCTCGACGCGCGTTTCGCCCTGTGACCGGCTTCGTCAGGAGGCTAAATACATTAAAACTCTAGGGGTTTATATAATAAAGGGACAAAGTTAGGCTCACCTGCGGTGAATGAAAATCGGCGCTCGACACGCCCGCCGGGCGGCGCACGTATCACAGGACACGCCGCGCGTCATGTGACAGGCGCCACGTGATGGATCATCACCATGGCAACCCTAGACCCTAAGCGGCACTCCCGGATGCGTGCCTAACCACAGGCGCGCGATCGAGCGTCTGTGCAGCTACAGCGCAGGAGAGACAACAGCAAATAAGAAAGACAAGACAGTAACAGGGAATTCATGCAGCAAAGAAAACCGGCTAACAATAGTTATATACAAGCAAGATGAGCATAATAAATATAAAATATAAAAATAAAAATGCATATATGAAAATACATACAAAGGTGTGGTGTAAAGGAAATAATAATTATTAATTATTAATAATAAATAAAAAACGTGCAAAATGAAAAAGAAGACATACACCAAGATAATGGTGATGAAGATAATGTAATAAAATAAAAAGAATATGTGTGAAAGGAATATGTAATGGCAGGGGGGTAGGGAAACAGACAGTGAGCCCTAATCTACCCACCACTCAGTCCCTGCCTACTGGCAACGACCCGCCCTAGGCGACGGGGTACAACTGGGCGACGGTCCCTACACTCAATAGGTGCATGACAGACAAACAGACAAGGGTACAAAGAAGCCAGGGAAATGGGGAAGTTGTCCACGGGGACACCGTGAGCAACAAGCGAAGTGAACGAGCCGAGTCAAACCAGGAGATGAGCGAGGTACAAAAACGCAGAGCAGAAGAGTGGTCAGTAAAGCCAAGGTCAATCACAAGCAGAGGATCAGTAGTTCAAGAAGCTGCAGCAGGGCCAGGAAACCAGCAGAGAAGAATCACAAGCAAAGGAGGAACAGGAAAGGCAGGTATAAATAGACAGAGGGCGGGAGCTAGCTCCGTCTGGCCAGGCTGTGATAGGCTCTCCCACTCCTAAGCCTGCCATCCTGAGTGGTGGAAGATGGAGTCAGTCTCACAGACATAGAAGCAGGTGCAGACTGATTACCTATGGGCGTCAACACAGAAGTTGTGTCTCGCAGATCCTTTACAGTATTTCCCCTTTTATGAGGGGCCACCAGACCCTTTCTAGGTGGACCAGGTTTATTGGGGAAACGAAGGTGGAACCTCCTGAGCAATACCCCAGCGTGAACATCCCGGGCGGGTACCCAAGTCCTCTCCTCAGGCCCGTATCCCCTCCAATGGACCAGGTACCGGAGGGAGCCTTGGACCATCCTGCTGTCCACAATCTTGGCCATCTCGAATTCTAGCCCCTCGGGGTGAGAACAGGGACCGGAGGTTTCCTCGAGGGAGCCAAGGACGGGGAGCAGCGTTTAAGGAGGGAGGCATGAAACACGTCGTGGGGCAACTCCAGTCGGAAGGAGACAGGGTTAAGGACTTCAATGACCTTGTATGGCCCTATAAACCGGGGAGCAAACTTCTTGGACGGGACTTTAAGGCGCAAATTTTTGGACGATAGCCACACCAGGTCCCCGACAACAAACAAGGGGTTAGCAGAACGTCTTCTATTTGCCTGAGTCTTTTGTATGCTCTGGGACGCCTCTAGGTTCTTCTGAACCTGGGCCCAGACTGTGCACAGTTCCCGATGAACGTCATCTACCTCGGGATTGTTGGAACTACCAGGTGAAACGGAGGGGAACCGTGGATTAAACCCAAAATTACAGAAAAAGGGGGAGACCCCGGTTATTAAGGGAAAATTCGGCGAGGGGAATGAATGAGACCCAATCATATTGACAGTCAGAGATAAAACACCTTAAATATTGTTCTAGAGACTGATTAGTCCTCTCAGTTTGGCCATTAGTTTCAGGATGGAAGGCAGAGGAGAAGAACAGATCAATCTCCAACTATTTACAGAAGGCTCTCCAAAACAATGAAACAAATTGTACCCCTCTGTCAGAAACAATATTGACAGTGACCCCATGGAGACGCAGGATGTGTTTGACAAACAAGGTACCCAAAGTCTTAGCATTGGGTAGTTTCTTGAGGGGCACAAAGTGGCACATCTTACTGAAGCGGTCTACTACAACCCACACCACCGACTTGCCTTGAGATGGAGGCAAATCGGTGATAAAATCCATGGAGATATGGGTCCAAGGTCTCTGGGGAATGGGCAAAGAACGTAGTAAGCCCGCTGGTCGGGACCTGGGAGTCTTGGACCTAGCACAAACTTCACAAGCCGCGACGTAGGCCTTAACGTCTTTGAGCAACCCAGGCCACCAATAGTTTCTGGCAATGAGGTGCTTGGTACCCAGGATGCCTGGATGGCCAGATAGTGCAGAGTCATGATTTTCCCTAAGTACCCTTAGCCGGAATTGCAGGGGAACAAACAGCTTGTTCTCAGGAAGGTTCCCGGGAGCTGAACCTTGATCAGCCGCAATTTCAGAGACTAAATCAGAATCAATAGAGGAAATGATTATACCTGGAGGCAAAACACAAGCAGGATCTTCCTCCAAAGGAGGGCTGGCCATGAAGCTACGCGACAGTGCATCAGCCTTAATATTTTTAGACCCAGCCCTATAGGTAACCAAAAAATTGAATCTGGTAAAAAATAACGCCCATCGAGCTTGTCTCGGGTTTAGCCTCCAGGCAGATTCTAGGAAAACCAGATTCTTGTGGTCGGTAAGGACCGTTACCTGGTGCCTAGCCCCGTCCAGGAAGTGGCGCCACTCTTCAAATGCCCATTTAATGGCTAAGAGTTCGCGGTTGCCAATATCATAGTTACTCTCAGTGGGCGAAAACTTCCTGGAGAAGTAGGCACAGGGGCGGAGATGGGTGAGGGACCTGGTACCCTGGCACAAGACAGCCCCCACTCCCACCTCGGACGCGTCAACCTCCACAATAAATGGCTGCATTTGGTTGCTGAACCAGCACTGGGGCCGAGATAAAGCACTTCTTAAGGACCTCAAAAGCCTGGACAGCCTCAGAAGGCCAGTGGAGGAGATCAGCACCTTTGCGAGTGAGGTCCGTAAGAGGCTTAGCGATGACCGAGAAGTTAGCAATAAATCTCCTGTAATAATTAGCGAACCCCAGGAAGCACTGTAACGCCTTCGGGGAGGTAGGTTGGACCCATTCCGCCACAGCCTGGACCTTGGCGGGGTCCATGCGGAATTCATGAGGAGTGAGGATTTGACCCAAAAACGGTATCTCCTGCACCCCAAACACACATTTTTTGGTCTTAGCAAACAGTTTCTTTTCCCGAAGGGCCTGGAGCACCTTCCTGACATGCTTAATGTGGGAGGACCAGTCATTGGAAAACACAAGTATGTCATCAAGGTACACTACAAGAAATACCCCAAGGTAGTCTCTTAAAATCTCATTTATGAAATTCTGGAAGACCGCGGGAGCATTATACAACCCAAAGGGCATGACGAGGTATTCGAAATGACCTTCGGGCGTGTTAAATGCAGTCTTCCACTCATCCCCCTCTTTGATGCGGATAAGGTTATAAGCCGCCCGTAGATCAAACTTAGAGAACCATTGGGCCACCTGAACCTGATTGAAGAGATCAGGAATCAAAGGAAGGGGATACTGGTTCCTTACAGTGACCTTATTCAAGTTTCGGTAGTCAATGCACGGCCTAAGACCACCATCCTTCTTCCCTACGAAGAAGAAGCCAGCACCTACCGGAGAAGTAGAGGTGCGAATGTAACCCTTGGCCAGGCATTCCTGGATATACTCTCTCATGGCTTCACGTTCGGGACAAGAGAGATTAAATATCCTACCCTTAGGGAGCTTAGCTCCTGGTACCAAATCAATTGCACAATCGTATTTTCTATGAGGTGGTAACACTTCGGAGGCCTCTAAAGAGAAAACATCAGCGAAGTCCTGAACAAACTTAGGTAGAGTGTTCACCTCCTTAGGGAGAGAAATAGAATTAACAGAAAAACATGACATCATGCATTCATTACCCCATTTGGTAAGATCCCCAGTATTCCAGTCAAACGTGGGATTATGCAACTGCAACCAGGGAAGGCCTAAAACCAAATCGGACGATAATCCCTGCATCACCAGTACAGAGCACTGCTCCAAATGCATGGAGCCAACAAGGAGTTCAAAAACAGGGGTATGCTGTGTAAAATAACCATTAGCAAGAGGAGTGGAGTCGATACCCACTACCGGGACAGGTTTAGGCAAATCAATCAATGGCATAGCTAGAGACATAGCAAATTCCACAGACATGATATTAGCAGAAGACCCTGAATCCACGAAGGCACTGCCGGTAGCAGACCTACCACCAAAAGAGACCTGAAAGGGAAGCAAGATTTTATTACGTTTCATATTTACGGGAAATACCTGTGCGCCCAAGTGACCTCCCCGATGGTCACTTAGGCGCGGAAGTTCTTCCGGCTGCTTATTCTTACGCCTAGGACAGTTGTTCACTTGATGCTTGTCATCCCCACAGTAGAAGCAGAGACCATTCTTCCTGCGGAACTCTCTACGTTGTTGGGGGGACACGGAGGCCCCGAGTTGCATAGGTACCTCCGAGTCTTCCGTGGAATGATGAAGCAACGGAACCTCGGGAGGCATCATGGGGGAGTCAGAGGAGAAAACACAAACACGTTCAAGTTGTCGTTCCCTGAGACGTCGGTCAAGTCGTACCGCTAGAGCCATAACCTGATCTAGGGAGTCAGAAGAGGGATAGCTAACTAGCAGGTCTTTCAGGGCATTCGACAGACCCAATCTAAACTGGCACCTTAAGGCAGGGTCATTCCACCGAGAAGCTACGCACCACTTCCTAAAGTCAGAACAATACTCCTCAACAGGTCTCTTACCCTGACGTAAAGTCACCAGCTGACTCTCGGCAAAGGCAGTCATGTCAGTCTTGTCATAAATGAGCCCGAGAGCAGAAAAGAAAAGATCAACGGAGGAAAGTTCAGGGGCGTCAAGAGCCAAGGAGAAGGCCCATTCTTGGGGACCGTCCTGGAGCCGGGACATAATTATACCCACCCGCTGGTTCTCAGAACCTGAGGAGTGGGGCTTTAAGCGAAAATAGAGCCTACAACTCTCCCGAAAGGAGAAAAAAGTCTTCCGGTCCCCTGAGAACCGGTCAGGCAACTTGAGGTGGGGTTCAAGAGGTGAGGTGAGGGGCACTACCAGGGTAGCATCAGGCTGGTTGTCCCTCTGAGCCAGGGCCTGGACCTTTAGGGAGAGGCCCTGCATTTGCTGAGCCAGGGTCTCAAGGGGGTCCATAGTAGTGTCAGGGACCAGGGTAGACTAGGTATATGGGCTTGTGATTATGTAATGACGGGGTAGGGAGACAGACAGGTGAGCCCTAATCTACTCGCCACTCAGTCCCTGCCTACTTGCAACGACCCGCCCTAGGCGACGGGGTACAACTGGGCGATGGTCCCTACACTCAATAGGTGCACGACAGACAAACAGACAAGGGTACCAAGAAGCCAGGGAAATGGGGAAGTTGCCCACGGGGACACCGTGAGCAACAAGCAAAGTGAACGAGCCGAGTCAAAGCAGGAGATGAGCGAGGTACAAAAACGCAGAGCAGAAGCGTGGTCAGTAAAGCCAAGGTCAATCACAAGCAGAGGATCAGTAGTTCAAGAAGCTGCAGCAGGGCCAGGAAACCAGCAGAGAAGAATCACAAGCAAAGGAGGAACAGGAAAGGCAGGTATAAATAGACAGAGGGCGGGAGCTAGCTCCGTCTGGCCAGGCTGTGATAGGCTCTCCCACTCCTAAGCCTGCCATCCTGGGTGGTGGAAGATTGAGTCAGTCTCACAGACATAGAAGCAGGTGCAGACTAATTACCTATGGGCGTCGACACAGAAGTTGTGTCTAGCAGATCCTTTTAAAATTTCGATAGCCCCCCCCCCCAACATGTTTCACTGCAAAAGCAGCGTCCTCAGGGGATAAATCGGTGCTAGTAAGCGCGCTTTTGATTTCCGCTCCTTAAATAACCTCGTACACGCTTTACAAGAGCGTGTCATACTATGTGTCGGCCAGTCACAAGCAAAGATACAAGACGAGCCTACATGCAAATGGATTGACAAATCAAGCGACCAATGAGAACAGTCAAAGAGGCAACCAATCCCAGTGCGCTCTGCACGCATGCGCCTGGGGGCCATATCGGGTGATTGTCAATATCGCGGCCGTCTCCAGGAATACAATCAGTATGTTCCACTCGATTTACATGTGGGGAAAAATACATAGCATTATCTTCTTGCTATTTCTGGCAGGAGTCACCTTCATAATAGTCTCTGCTGGCAGGTATGTTTATACATAAATAGGATGGTTTAGATAACTAGATGTTAGTTGCCGTATATGAGACACCAGAAAATATCTGGTATAGTTATAGGAAGTGTGAATGTAAGAAGGACTCTAAGGGTATGTGCACACACACTAATTACGTCCGTAATTGACGGACGTATTTCGGCCGCAAGTCCCGGACCGAACACAGTGCAGGGAGCTGGGCTCCTAGCATCATACTTATGTACGATGCTAGGAGTCCCTGCCTCTCCGTGGAACTACTGTCCCGTACTGAAAACATGATTACAGTACGGGACACGGCACATACCCTTAAGCCAGTGAATAGTATGTGAGCATCATTAGTGCTAGAAGACATCATGTAGCATCATCGCTTGTTTGGGACGTGACACGCCACGTCTGGAAATATAGTGGATAATAACTAGATGATTTAAGAGAGGAAGAGGAAATCTTTTACTTTTTGAATTGTATGTTAGTGTCAGTTTTTTCACATAGATAATCATCAGTATAGAGATATGTAGGTACACACCAAATGCAGAAGCAAGGTGAATAAAAACTATTTTAGTAACTAAGTTATGCAGGTTGTCCTTGAGGACAATGCCCATATAATCTGAAAAGAGATGAGTAAACAGTAAAATACACAGGTAATCTTATAGGAAGGCTACAAAAGTAAAGCCTTCGTTTAGTCCATTGGGGCTAAGGGAATGTAGCCTATGTATCCAACGGGCTTCCTCTTGTAATAATTTTCTGTCTAGATTGCCAGCCCTCGGGCCCAGTTTCACTTGGGTATCTGATACATCTTGTGTCTGTCTGGACTCTCTTACAGGTACTCTTGGGCTAAGACTTTTTGAATTGACTATTGTTTGGCCAGCTGACACTCCGCTACGGCAGAGTGGTCTAGTGGATCCACATACCCCACAGCCAAGACAGTGTGTCAGACGCTCCATTAGTGTCTGTCATACGACGGATCTAGCACTTCGGGTTTTTCGTTGTTCTTCTCCTACTATGGAGCAGAACAATGGAAAACCTTATGGCAGATGTGAAGGAAGCCTAACTATGTATTGATTATTCTAGTAAATGGTAGTCTCAATTAAAATTTTTTTTAAATCTGTCACTGGGAATCTGGTCTAGATTAAGGAGTGGTCTTGTCTAAGAGATGGTATTTTTGAATGGTTTCACTGCGTTGAAAATGAAGATTTTAAGTATAGTTATTTTTAAAAAAAATTATATATATTTTTTTGTCAATTTAACACATTTTTTTATTTATTTTTTCTCACTGGTTTTCCCGTAAAACATTATGCAATTCATATATAAAAATGTGTAAAATTAATCAATCAATTTCATCATAGATACCAGATAGAAAAAAAATTTAGTCTTTGTTTATATGTAGTTTCTGGTGGGAGTATGTCCCTTTAGAGTAGAATGAAGATGAACAATGAAGGGAGTCTATTTTTGTTCACTGTGGTAACAAACTCTCTAGAGTACGGCATCTGTCTGTTACTTCCCTAGAGTATACTGTTAAACGACTTGGTGAATGCTTACATTACCCTGTGTTAGTTTATAGGGCCACATGTAGATGAGGAAGTTCTTTAAAATTAGAATATCTGCCCCATTTAAATCTTCCTGGAAATGCTGCTTATAATAATAAAACTTCAAATGATTTTCTGAAGAAATTTTAAAGTTCCCTTCACACTACTGTTAAAACACCGTACATGATTCGACTTTAGTACAGAGAACATCGATGTACCCGCACACATGTACTTATATAGTGTAGCATCCATGTCCGCAGACTGTCGGGATTACTCAACCCCTCGACAGCCGCAGCCGTGGACTTGTTAGCGATGGCCGCTCCGCTGTGTCCCGTAGGGTGCATACATGCGCACGCTCGCACAAGGCCTTAAATGGCCAGTGCGCGCACATGTAAAACATCATTAAATAGCCCATGATCACCCAGGACTATAAGAAGGGCTCTGCCATTTTACTCCTTGCCTGAGCGTTGTTTGCATTCCTCTGTTAGTCTTGCAACAGTCTTCCCTGTATTCCCGTGCCCTGCTACCCCTATCCTGTATCCCGTTTTGTACTTGTTTTTGTGCCATCTCTAGTGTGGAGTCGCATTGTGCTGTCTATTACGCCTGCTGTGTTAGGGTATGTTCACACGCTTAACAAAAAAAGTCTGAAAATATGGCCCTGTTTTCAGAGAAAACAGCCTCTGATTTTCAGGCGTTTTTGAAGCTGAAAGTAAAGCTTCTTCTAATTTGGAGCTTCTTTTGAGGCTTCTTTTGAGGCGTTTTTTGAGGCGTTTTTCATAGTGTTCAATGGAAAATCAGCTCTAAAAAAACGCCTCAAGAAGTGACATGCACTTCTTTTTACGCTCCGTTTTTTAAGACAGCGGCGTAAAAAGACGCCCCGTATGAACTAAATGCTGTTTTTCCCATTGATTTCAATGGGCAGATGTTTGTAGACGTTCAGCTTCCGTTTTTTCAGGCGTTTTTCGAGGCGTTATCACCCCAAAACACGCCTGAAACCACAGTGTGTGAACATACCCTTATACCACGTCTGGTATCCTCCGCCACGTCTTGCATCACCTGCTGCCAAAGGTCCCATCTGTGCCTAGCCACTACTAGTGTCTGGACTATCACAGGTACCCTTGTGCTTGGACTATATATATATATATATATATATATATTGACTTGGTACACTGTTGTTTGGCCAGCTGCTATCCCGCTACGGTGGTACGGCCCAGTGGGTCTACACACCCACATATCGTGACATATAGCGATATACAGATCAACTATATAGTAATGGGGGAAATGCTCAAAATCATTTATGCTGCTATTTTAGAGAACAAAATTGGTACACTTCAAAAAATATTCACACATGAAATAAAAAATTCAACTGTAAATAAATACATAGTCACATGACTACATCATCCAATAGCTTTAGACACTGCGACCACCGTAAACAACACATCAAAGCGACCATATTGTTTACATGCAGCTGCAGCGTTTTGGGAGCCTGGGGCAAAATTGTTTATAAAAGTACATATAAAATACATGGTAGAGTGCACAAAAGGAATTTGCCAAAATAGATGACAGATGCTATAGGGAAAACAAAACTGATTCAAAATGCTTATGTACACTACTTCATTGAATAAAGTGTGAACAAGACGTTAGGGCTGTTGACACTATGGACCCTTTTACATGGGCCAATTATCGAGCAAACAAGCATTCCCGATCATTGCCCTATGTAAACAGGGCAACAATCAGCTGATGAATGAGCAAATGCTCGTTCATCAACTGATTGTTTTGAATTAAATGGCGAAAATATTATAGTATTATTGTTGTCGGCAGCACATCTCCCTGTGTAAACAGGGAGACGTCTGCCGACATGATAGAAATGTATGGGGACAAGCGATTGAAGTAACGAGCGCTCGTCCCTATACTAGCTCCTTGTGAAAGGAGCAAACGAGCGCTGATCAACAAGCTGTCTCGTTGATCAGCACTTTCCTCTGCTTCTGGTTCGGTGGGGCAGCTTCCTTCCCTGCTGGCTGGGGAAGAGATGTGCTCATTCTCCGGACCGCTCGCCACATGGTGCCTGTCATGGCGTCCTGGTCTTCCCTTCTTCCTCCCCCTGTGTGCTGGGGCCTGCATTGCTGCCTCCCATCTCTTCCCATCTCTTCCAGATATCAGGATATTCATTTGTATCAACATTTAGCTGGAGCAGCTGTTCTTGGGGATGATTTACAGGGCTTGAGACAACAGTTATCTGCTTTGCCCACTAAACAAAACATGGAGCGTTATATTAACCGCTTGGAGACTACTTATAAATCTGAGATTCAATCTCTCACTACTAAGCTCTCTCACTTGTCTGATCAAGTACAGTGTGTGGAAGGAGATATTTCAACTGTTTCAGTACAGCAAGTTTCACATGCAGATCGTTTAGATCAACATTCTCATCAGATTCATATGCTCTTTTATCTGGAGGAGGATCATGAAAATAGGAATCGCCGTAACAATATTCGGCTTCGGGGCATTCCTTAGGATGTTTCTCCTGGGCAACTCATACCTACTTTACAGATGCTATTTAATTCCTTACTGGAACGCCCTGCTGGTGATCCTATGGAGTTGGATAGAGCTCACAGAACTCTTGGTCCTCGTAATCCAGACCCTGACAGACCTAGAGATGTTCTACGCCGTGTTAATTTCTTCTCTCTCAAAAAACAGATTATGAGGAAGGCCCGTGATAAAGGTGACTTGTTATTGAATGGTGTCAAGATTCAACTATTGTCTGAATTGTCTAGCATGACTTTTGACAAACACAGAGTCTTTGCTGGATATGCTGAGAGAGCATGAGATTTCTTACTCGTGGGGTCACCCCTTTCAGTTGCAGGTTCGCAAAGATGGAGTGCTGCTGATTGTTCGAGAACCAGGGGATATTTCAGATTGTTGTGCTGCTCTCCATTTGCCTCGAGTTTTTATTCCTGAGTGGCCTTATGTTCCTCCTCCACCTCCACCTCCACGATCACGCAGGCATGGTCGCTCACCTGCATCTCCTATGAGGCATCATGGAGGCCGTAATGCTGATCCGGTGTGATTCCTTCCTGATGTCTGCTTTTCGGTCTGCTGCTGGAACTTTATTTTTGTGTCACTCGTATGAGGCTGTCGTCTGCTGAGTTCAACTGTAGAGAATGTCGTCTGCTGAGTTCATCTGTAGGGAATATCATCTGTTTCTTTTCCTTTTTTGTTACAGGTGGATACTGTTTTCCTGGAAAGTTGGCCACTTGCTGGTGGTTGTTTGCTGCTGATGGGCTGTGGGAATTGCTATAACGTGAATGTTTAATTTCTGATTTTCTTTGCCTGTATATACATTTATGCTGACAATGAATGTATTTAGGCTATTCTTTCTTGGAGTTTTTTTTCTGTCCCTGACCATGCCATTTGTCTTGTGATATAATGAACTTGTTTTCCTTTATATATACACTACCGTTCAAAAGTTTGGGGTCACCCAGACAATTTTGTGTTTTCCATGAAAACTCACTTATATTTATCAAATGAGTTGCAAAATGACTAGAAAATATAGTCAAGACATTGATAAGGTTAGAAATAATGATTTTTATTTCAAATAATAATTTTCTCCTTTAAACTTTGGCATTCTAGCTGTTAATTTGCTGAGGTAATGGGGAAAAATGTCACCCCATGCTTCCAGAAGCCCCTCCCACAAGTTGGATTGGCTTGATGGGCACTTCTTGCGTACCATACGGTCAAGCTGCTCCCACAACAGCTCTATGGGGTTGAGATCTGGTGACTGCGCTGGCCACTCCATTACAGATAGAATACCAGCTGCCTGCTTCTTCCCTAAATAGTTCTTACATAATTTGGAGGTGTGCTTTGGGTCATTGTCCTGTTGTAGGATGAAATTGGCTCCAATCAAGCGCTGTCCACAGGGTATGGCATGGCGTTGCAAAATGGAGTGATAGCCTTCCTTATTCAAAATCCCTTCTACCTTGTACAAATCTCCCACTTTACCAGCACCAAAGCAACCCCAGACCATCACATTACCTCCACCATGCTTGACAGATGGCGTCAGGCGCTCTTCCAGCATCTTTTCAGTTGTTCTGCGTCTCACAAATGTTCTTCTGTGTGATCCAAACACCTCAAACTTCGATTCGTCTTTCCATAACACTTTTTTCTAATCTTCCTCTGTCCAATGTCTGTGTGCTTTTGCCCATATTAATATTTTCCTTTTATTAGCTAGTCTCAGATATAGCTTTTTCTTTGCCACTCTGCCCTGAAGGCCAGCATCCCGGAGTCGCCTCTTCACTGTAGACATTGACACTGGCGTTTTGCGGGTACTATTTAATGTAGCTGCCAGGTGGGGACCTGTGAGGCGTCTATTTCTCAAACTAGAGACTCTAATGTACTTGTCTTGTTGCTCAGTTGTGCAGCGGGGACTCCCACTTCTCTTTCTACTCTGGTTAGAGCCTGTTTGTGCTGTCCCCTGAAGGGAGTAGTACACACCGTTGCAGGAAATCTTCAGTTTCTTGGCAATTTCTCGCATGGAATAGCCTTCATTTCTAAGAACAAGAATAGACTGTCGAGTTTCACATGAAAGTTCTCTTTTTCTAGCCATTTTGAGAGTTTAATTGAACCCACAAATGTAATGCTCCAGATTCTCAACTAGCTCAAAGGAAAGTCAGTTGTATAGCTCCTCTAAACAGCAAAACTGTTTACAGCGGTGCTAACATAATTGCACACAGGTTTTCAAGTGTCACGGTATGTGGACCCACTAGGCCGCTCCACCGTATCGGGGAGGTAGCTGACCAGGTCACAGTCTATGCGGAAGTCAATGGCAGACAGTAATGCTTGGGTACCTGAAATAGTCCGGGCGGTGGCTGTGGCTTCAGCACGGATGGAGGCAGATGCGGCAGGTGGCGCCAGACGTGGCGGGCAGAATCCGATGAAGCAGAAGACACTTGACGTGGCAGATGACACTTGGCGTGGCAGAAGACACTTGACGTGGCAGATGACACTTGACGTGGCAGATGACACTTGATGTGGCAGCTGACACTTGGCGTGGCAGATGACACTTGACGTGGCAGATGACACTTGACGTGGCGGAAGACACTTGACGTGGCAGATGACACTCCAACGCTGGTAGGCACAGGGACTCGAACAATACGGAATACAGGAACGGTAACAGGGCACGGGTAACAGCTGGAACGGGAGACACTAAGGGACCATTGCGAGACAGACTGGGAAAGACTAACAACACTCAGGCAAGGATTAGAAGGCCAGGGGCCTTCTTATAGACCAGGAAATCGTGGCAGTTGATGATGATGACGATTTCCTATTTGCGCTGGCCCTTTAAGGCCGGGCGCGAGCGTGCGCGCGCACCCTACGGGATGCAGCCGAACGGAGCGGAAGTGAGTGCTGGCATCTCCTAGGAGGGAGATGGAGACCAGCGCTCACAGATCCATGGCTGCAGGCGTCGGGAGGTGAGTAAACCCGACGGCCCGCGGCCATGGACGCTACATCAAGTGTTTTCTAATCATCCATTAGCCTTCTAACACAGTTAGCAAACACAATGTACCATTAGAACACTGGAGTGACGGTTGCTGGAAATGGGCCTCTATATATCTATGTAGATATTGCATTAAAAACCAGACGTTTGCAGCTAGATTAGTCATTTATCACATTAACAATGTATAGAGTGTATTTCTGATTAATTTAATTTAATCTTCATTGAAAAAAACTGTGCTTTTCTTGCAAAAATAAGGAAATTTCTAAGTGACCCTAAACTTTTGAACGGTAGTGTGTATATATATATATTCAGCTATGTTCCATATTATTGCAAGGTTGGGGGGTGCAGGGCGCTGGCTAGACATTGTACTGACACTTCTGCTCTTAGGGATTCACTGGTTGCATCCAGTGTATATTGGATTGTTTCTCCTTGATTAGATTAAGATTGGGTGCTCGTTTCACCCGTTTGTCTTTGTTGTCGTGTTTTCCCTTCCCAGTTTGTCTTGTTTGTCTTGTCTTTGTCTTCACTGCTTTAGTTCATATTATTGGCTGCGGTGGAGATGGCGTAGTTGAAAGTCTGTACCTTTAATGTTAGAGGGCTTAATGTCCCTGAAAAACGCTCACAGGTACTGTATAACATGCACAAAGAGCGGGTACATATCTTGTTCAAGAGACTCATTTTCAGGTGGGCCATACACCACAATTTACTAATCGCTATTACCCAGTCTGGTTTCACAGTGCAAACCCGGAATCCAAGTCAAAGGGTGCTAGTATTTGTATACATAAATCGCATTTTCATAAGACCATACATGTCTTTGTTGACCCAGATGGTCGGTATGTCTTTCTTAAAGTGTACATTAGGAATAAGATCTTCACTCTGGCTAATTTATACCTTCCTAATCAGGATCAGGCTCAGATGTGCCGATTGTTTCTGAGAAAACTAGAGGAGTTTTCAGAGGGTGTTTTGATTGTGGGAGGTGATTTCAATTTGAAAAATGTATTCTAGACTTGACACCTCCTCGGGCAGGTCTGCTGTTCCTAAGACTCAATTGGCGGCCTTGAAGACTACCCTGCATTCCATGCAATTGATTGACGTGTGGTGGATTCTCCATCCTCAAGTACGAGAGTATACTAATTTTTCTCCCTTACATAGTATGTACAGTCGATTGGATGCCTTGCTCGTTAGCCACCAATTGCTTACCTGGCACCCAACTTCTGAGGTGGGTCCCATGGTTTGGTCGGATCATGCTCCGGTCTTTTTGTCACTTACATTTCCTAATTCGGTGCCCAATTTCCAGTCCTGGACAATCTATTGCGTGATGCGGTATGTGTGTCAGCTCTTAAGGATACGCTTAGCACTTTCTTTGATGTACACGCTCGTGACTCTACTCCTTTACCACTCCAGTGGGAGGCATTGAAGTGTGTGGTTAGGGGTGTCCTAATACAGCAGTGGGCTAGATTAAAGAGGGTAAAAGGTGTAGCTATTACACGGCTACTTGCACAGATACGTGATTTAGAATCCAGTCATAAGCGCGTTCCTTCCTCGCAGGTTTTTTCGGACCTTACTACGGCAAGAGAATTCTTGCGATCTCTGCTCGACCAATCACATGCTAGATTTCGGGATCGGATGCGCAAACATTCTTACGAATTTGCAGACATATGTGGCAGGACCTTAGCACGGATTTTGCATCCCCGTACACAAGCATCTTACATTCCTAAAATTACATCTCCAACTGGCGGTGAGGTTCATGACCCGGTCGGCATCACTGACTGTTTCAGACACTATTACGCTACCTTATATAATCTTAAGGGACATTTCATGATATGCAGGCTGATGCGTTGTGGGAAAAAAAAGATCAATATGTACAGGATACTGCTTTGCCGTCTTTGGTGGCTGGGGACGCCTTGGGACTTGTGGAGGATTTTTGGGATTCGGAAGTGGAACTGGTCCGTTGGGCAAAAGTCCGGGACCAGATGGGTTTAACAATAGATTTTATAAGATATTTAATGATCAACTTGCTCCATTTTTGACAAAAGTCTTTAATTCCGTGTCTTCCTCTCTTCCCTTTGCGTCTCAGTCTCTTGAGGGTCAAATTACCCTTCTACCAAAACCGGGTAAGGATCCTACGACATGTGCAAATTTTAGGCCCATTTCGTTGATTAATGTGGATGTGAAACTCTTTGCGAAATTGATTGCCTCTCGCCTCTCTTCGTTATTGCCTGACTTGGTCATGGATGACCAGGTGGATTTTGTACGTGGTAGGGAAGCCTGGGCTAATACTAACATTCTTTTAACATCATATTGTCAGACACGCAAGATACCGTTGTGTTTACTTTCTGTTGATGACGAAAAGGCTTTTGATAGGGTGCACTGGGTGTTTCTCCATAGTCTCTTGACCCAGGTTGGACTTGGCTCTAACATGGTGGATAAGATTATGGCACTATATCACAGGCCTACAGCTCGAGTTCGAGTTAATGGTCTCTTGTCTGCCTCTCTGCCTGTTACTAATGGTATGAGACAGGGGTGTCCACTCTCACCTCTGTTGTATGTTTTGGTCATGGAACACCTGGCTGTGGCACTGCGGAATAACCTTAGCATTATTGGCATTTGTGTTGGTGTACGGCATCACAAGTTAGCACTCTATGCTGATGATCTTCTCGTGTACATCACGGATCCTATGATTTCCTTGCCATCTTTGACTGGGGAGTTTGAGCGATTTGGTCATTTGAGTAATTTTAAAGTCAATTACTCTAAATCAGAGGCGTTGAATATCTCTCTGGCTGCTCCTCTTACTGCTCATCTCGCTCAGGTCTTCCCGTTTAAGTGGCAGTCCACGTCTTTAAAATACCTGGGGATACATCCCCACTCATTTGTCTGATCTGTTTACCCTGAATTACACACCTGTCCTACAGCGTACCTTGCTCGAGTTAGAGGCGTATGGGAGTGGGCGCATATCGTGGTTTGGGCGTATTAAATCGGTTAAAATGGATTTATTTCCAACATTTTTGTACATATTTCAGACTGTCCCTATTGTGGTGCCTGCTGTCTTCTTCAAGACATTACATAGGGAAATAACCAAATTTGTGTGGGGCTCCTCTAAGCCTCGCATTCGATTTTCTGTCCCTCGCCGGCCTAAATTGGAGGGGGGGGTGGGTTTGCCGGACTTTAAACGTTACCATCAAACTGCGATCCTCATGAGAGTGGCGCACTGGTTCCGCTCATATGCGGGTAAGCAATGGGTGCGCATTGAGAAAGGTATGTCCTCTCTTGCTTTATCCTCTTTGCCTTGATTGACTAGTTCACAGCGACCAACGTCTTCTCTGCCTTTCCTCACACATCAGTTTCTTGTTTTTTGGGAACGGATCATTGATGCTCTGGACCTTGCTCACCGTCCGGGTCCTTTGACTCCTCTTTTTGATAACCCTTCCTTCCCTCCGGCGGTGGGTGTGGACACATTCCTCTGTTGGGGGAGACAGGACCGGGGATACTTAGCTCAGGTCCCTCACACCTGATGGTGCTATTTTGTCGCTTGCTGTTGTCTCTGAGGCCTGCCCGGGGAGACGCTCAATTTGGTGGTCCTATTTTCAATTACGGTCATATCTCTCTTCCATGGGTGATTGTCTTGCGTTGCTTCAGGATAAGACTCCTTTGGAACATTATATGTCCTTGTCTTCTGCTCCTTCTCATATGCTGTCCTATCTACATGGGATCCTCCGACCTGGCTATTCTTATTCTCAGTTGGCGTTCACCACGGCTTGGGCTGAGGAAATGGGGGTTCAACACTCTGAGGAGGATTGGGGGACTTCTTTCCTCTTGGCCCATAAATTGCCTACTTCCTGTTTTGCTCAGGAGAAAAATTATAAAATTCTTACAAGATGGTACCGTTGCCCTTCATTTTTACATAGGATATTTCCTGATGTATCTGCAGACTGTTGGAGGTGTGGGGAGGTTCCTGGAACTATGTTGCACATTTTGTGGGATTGCCCTAAGCTCCGTCCCTTTTGGGGAAAACTTTTTGATCTTGGAAACAAGCTTTTGACACTGATGTTCCTGCTACTCCTTCTGTTGGATTGCTTTCCATGGTTCCTGGATCACTCCCACACATCAAAAGGGGCGTCTTTAGGCATTTTCTGACTGCAGCTAGAACTGTAATACCACGTCATTGGAAGTCCATTAATGTGCTTTCCTTGCTGGAATGGGTAACTAAAATGAACGGGATTATGAGAATGGAGGAGTTGATATCTGCTGATCGGGGTAAATCCGAAATATATGTCCAAACTTGGTCAGTGTTTCAGGGTGGTGCTGATTTGCCTCTCTGGTTGGATGGCCTCTTCTGAACGCTCATATCGCCAATTCTATGCCGCTTTTGTGTGTTTGTGTTTCCCTTTGATGTCTTGTCTTTGTGTTTGTGTAACTTTGTATGGAATTTAATACTTAAAATATCATTGCCATTTGGTTTTGGGACTGGTTTCCCTACATATTGCACTACTTTTGATTATGGTTATTGTGCCGCTACTTGCCATTGGCTATTATTATTTTCTTTCTTTTTGAAGTGTGGGAGGCTACCTCCTAAAATGATTCTTATGTCTCTGTAAAAGTTTTTATACAGTTTGATTTTATTGCACTGCGTGCAATATTTGAGATATTTTGAGATGTTTTATATGCTCTGTTTTATATTCTAATAAAAATTGTTGATATAGAAAAAAAAAAAAGAAGGAGTTGTAGAAAATATTCCTTGAACAGTGTCATAGGGCCCGTAGATATTGGTGACTGTCAAAGGGCCAACAGAGGCTGATGCGGACCCATTATGCTGCCAACGCATTTGGCGTGGAGCTAAACTGGTGAGCGGAGTCTAAGGGATAGCTAGGTTAACGTCTGTCCGGAGATGTGGACTTGGCTGCTAGATTCCACAGGTCGCTACCCCCAGAGTAGTCTCCGTTGGAAATGGCTGACGTGGGCAGGCTAGATACAATAACAGCAAACGGATGCAAGATTCAAACTAAAGAGTAGGTCAGGGTAGGAGGCATAACTATTTAGGAAAAAACAAAAAATACATGGGGCACATAGTGCATCATCTCAGGGGGTTTGAGAAGTGATGGTAGAGATGGTAAAGTTATGCTCACCTGGAGACATTGTGCTCAACGCCTTGATGTACCTATATGGTGTAGGAATACTGCAGCTCGGGATTCGTACGGAGATCCACAAAGGTTCCGTTGGCGATATAATCAAAGGCAAGAAGAAAAAATGAAATCCCCTTTAGTGGCGCCGTTCCACTGTAGTTTACCTTGGATGTTCTTTACACTTCCATTTGGTAAAATTGGGTGATCAAGAAAAGAGGGTAATCCGTAGTATAAAATTCGATAGGTTTATTAACGTGTTTTAAAATAGTATAGCTACGCATTTCAAGACCGGACCGGTCTCTTCCTCAGGCTAAAAACACAATGGCTAAAAGCAGTCCTCATCGTTACTTTTATAGCTACCTAGAGCTACAGAGGGAGGCTCATTGGTCAGAGTTCATATTACTCATATAAACAACACTAAACGGGAGTCTAGATACAGTGTGTATATTTATCACTTAAAGATATATTTATACACCTGTATATACATATACAAAGAAGGTGACTCTAAGGCAATCTTAAAAGTTGAATTAGTTTAAATAGTTTAAATAGAATATTATCCGCTTGTAGCGACGTATACTTTTAGCCAAAATCCAAATAACCCTATAAAGCAGACATGTCCTATAAAATTACAAGTTATAGGTACATGATTTTAGAATATATAAATAAAAAAGTAAAAAAGGATCTAGAATCTATTAGAGCATTTTGATATATATATATAGGTAGACAAAAAGGATCCAGCAGCACCGGTATGGTTTGGGTGCAAGCCAAGGGGAGCAGACCAAAATCCCAATAGTATACGGTACAAAAAATAGGCAGCACTCTGTTCATATAAAGGTGAAAGAAGAGGGTTATTTATTGTCCCATATATCAATCAACAATCCAATTCAATATTAATAAGTGGAAAACATGTATAAATACATTAATAAAGGAGCAATTTACAAAGTAACACACATCAGTAAATAAAGTGCAAACGAATCATGTATATATAAGATGGATACTCTAAAATACAAAATCTAAACGCAGTAATCTCTTTAAAGTATCCAATTCAAAGAAGTGGGAACATCAGTGAAGTGCATATGTGCATAACATAGATAATTAAAACGTAGATCACCTCATGGAGCCTCCTCATCACGGCGCCGCCATTGAGAAAATTAGAGTGCGCAACTGCGCATGCGTGAGGGATTACAAAGCGTCTCGGGCATCAAAGATATCAGGTTAACGACCGCGCATGCGCCCAGCACCCAGGACGCAGACGCGGACATCTTTAATATGGGAACGGTAAAACAACCGTATAGAATGAAAGGCAGGAATATCAATCGGCTAAATAGTTCAATATAATGATCACTCAAGGTGCATATGTACTATAGATCTATAGTGTAAATAGAAAATGTGTAGAAATACAATTATAAATGTGGGTGTACCTCGTGGTGAACATATACAGCTAAGCATATAGACAGCGACCCCTACAGTCAGAAACATAAAACACTAGCATTTCACTTTAGAATGGATTGTAAATGTAGATTAAGTAAAAGTAATAATAATGGTAAATTGACCTAACAATATCCTTTAGTCTACAACAAGCAAAGGAAACATCAGCACCAAAGATACAAACTGTATCTGTGTGCCAGAGTGTGACCTCAGATACTTATATGTAATAAATAGATGGACTTCTTTAAAGATATAGAGCCAAAAAATCCATATAATGACTATAAAGGGGAAAAAAAGGGGAGAAGGAAGAAGAGGAATGGACACGTACTGACTAAGACCCAATAGAACGAGTGTAAATGTAAGAAAATATCATAAAAGCATTAAAAAATATATCATATGATGCCCAAAGACATATTACAACAGAAGAAAATTTAATGAAAAAAAGCTTTGTTTATTGAATAAAAAATTTGTGATGACTTGTATCTCCAGAGGTGATCTTCAACACGACATGAGAGAATCTGAAAAATAAGTAAAATACGTATAAATATTTAAAATGTAACATGTATATATACCAATAAAACACGTCAAATCCTGACACTGATGGATCCGAGCAAAGAAGAACATAAATTTCCTTCACACCAATCCACTAAGAGAGAAATCTACATTAAGGCCATTAGGCCTGAGAGTAGTAAGCCTATCTATCCATTGTAGTTCTCTGATTTTCAATAGTCTGGTTCTATTACCACCACGTCTAAGAGGTGGGATGTGATCAAGAATCAAGAATTTTAATTGATGTTCATTGTGCCCCAGGGGCGTAGCTAAAGGCTCATGGGCCCCAGTGCAAAAGTTCTTCTTGGGCCCCCCCAAACTTCTTCTCATGGCCAACAGCCCTCAGCTTTCAGTGACTAAACGATGCAGCACTAGCAGCCAGTCGTGTCACTAAGGTCTTAATATGTCACGGGCAATAGCCCCAATACATATCTCCCCCCCCCCCCAAAAAAAAATGTGTGTGTGTGTGTGTGTGTGGATTTATATACATACATATATATGAGACAGCATATCTATAGCACTACGATCCTAAAGCTAGTGATAGGATTAGATACAGTGGCTCAGCAGACAGTATCACACATGATAGGATTAGATACAGTGGCTCAGCAGACAGTATCACACATGATAGGATTAGATACAGTGGCCCAGCAGACAGTATCACACATGATAGGATTAGATACAGTGGCTCAGCAGACAGTATTGTCTGGGATCATTACCATGTATATTGTTTGAAAAATATTATCCTCACACATATGTATATACATTTCAGTTCTTTGTGTAATATACTGATATATATAACAAGTTCTTTGTTCATGTCGGACACACCTATGGAAGACACCGCCCCCTGGAATGCAAGAAGAGGGAGTCTGAGAAACTGGTGGGGGCTTGGGGCACTCCCACATCTCTGGGGAGGAGGCATGTGTCTCTTTCTGTGTTTCTTTGTTCTGAATAAAAAGTTTTCAGTCTTCCTCCTGACTGAGAGAGGGAAGATGTACCAAACATCTGTGTGGTGTACTTCTCTCCAGGCATGCCTTCAGCTTTCAATTTACAGAGGTGGTTATTCTGTGTGAAATACGGACCTGACATTTGGCGCCCAAACGTGGGGCCTCACTCGAGGAAATATCAAAATCCGAACAATCGACAATCACAGGGTGAAACAGAGGACTCAAAGTTGCCCACTGAAGGAATTTGATAACCTCCGCAATAACACGGTAAGCGAATTGATTTTATAAATCTTCGTCTTATCTGTGTTAGTGGGCAGTCTTGTGTCGATCTGTAGAACCCTTTTGTTGATTTCCTGGATTATCTCAGGCGACAGAGGTGATATTTTCCGCTGTGAGGTAAAAAAAACCTGTGAGACCTTAGTCGCGCCCGACTAACCATCCTCTGGGTAATTAGAGTCTAAATAAAAGATTATATAACCGACCGGAGAGCTGCAGACTGCAAATTTTAATATTTCCAGCGAGGCTAGAGAGTCTAAAGATTTTTTATATACTAGCGAGATGTAATAAATTACATTGCAGACTAGAGATGATACTATTTCGGGGAGACTTAGCGTTACAGACTGTGAAATTATAATATTTCCTGCCAGACCAAGAGTTGTAGACCAAAGATTGTATAGGAATTATCTACGTTCAAAACATCAACCACATAATCTGTAACAGTACAATCTGTCGTCCACCATCTTTATATTATGATGACGTGTTGTTTCATCAGTGAAATAGACTGGAACTTCTGTAAATAAAAAAGACACTACAAATGACAAAATTAACAAGGCGATTATTTCATACTGATTTGGTTGGGCCGGGCATGGCCACATCAGGGGCAGGGGGGGGGCAGCCTCTCCCATTGGAAACACAGTGCGCAGCTGTGAAGGGGGGGGGTGGTTTCCCACCCACAATGAGGACACACTCAACATGAGGTACGGACACCATTACCGGGCGTCGGCTGGTCCTGTGTTTTCTGCCCCTGCCCCTGATGTGGCCATGCCCGGCCCAACCAAATCAGTATGAAATAATCGCCTTGTTAATTTTGTCATTTGTAGTGTCTTTTTTATTTACAGAAGTTCCAGTCTAGTTCACTGATGAAACAACACGTCATCATAATATAGAGATGGTGGCCGACAGATTGTACTGTTACAGATTATGTGGTTGATGTTTTGAACGTAGATAATTCCTATACAATGGTGTGATGAATGATTGCAGATACGTATGTTGTTTTGCCGGCATTGAAAGTGTTAAGATTGTGAGACTAGACGCTGTTAGAAGCTGTGAGTGTGTGACCCCCCTCCCTCCCCCCTGTAGTATGCTGTATTTGGGAGGAGGAGGGGGGCTGACTGGGTGCAGTCTGCAGGGCTGATGGGACAAAGGGATTACAATATGCACTGCTAGATATATATATCAGTAATGTCTACAAACCTAAATAAATTTCTTCTTTTTGCGCATGCGCTGTTGTTTATAAAAGTTACGATATTTATGTGTTATGATGTGATCAGATTTCATGTGTTTTGATGTTAATTCAGATGTATTAAACTACAGATACTGTGAGACACGGGGTTTTGAAAATGTATGTGCCCCCCACTGTTCCCTATTTTTATACACATGAGTTATATCATTGTAAAGATAAAATGTATTTGTCAGGAAAAAGTCATTTTTGTTTCAGGCTGTTGTACATTACAGGGGGTTAAACTAGTGTTATGTTGAGATGTAGTTTTGAACTCTGCTACATTACTTTCGCAGAGTCCACAAAGGGGGGAATGGTGAAGGAACTGATCAGGTACAATTTTGGTTTGTTTTGAATTAATTAATTTGGTTTCAGGAGATCTAAAAATGTGTAAGAGACCCCAATGAGTAATCCAGATTAAATGTGTATGAGAGTAACCTAAATTTTGAGGTTTTTCTGTGTAGATGGTTCCAGATCTTTCCAGAACAGTAAATATGGCACTGGGTATGCTGTGCTGTAGTCTCCACCCAATATGAGGTATTGTGTAAGAGACCATCCCCCTCCAGCAAATTTACACAGGAGGTGACGTCACTCGCAGATGGGTCTTTTCAGATTTAGATGGGGGAGAGGGAAAAAAACAAAAATTGTCTGGACATTGTTAATTTGATGTAAAGTTTTTAGGATTTTTTTTATTTTGTTTTTGAATTAATCAAGTATTTGCAGAATCTGATAAAAGTGAGATTCTCAAAGTGTTCTGGATTATCAGATGAGTGTGGAGAAGTGTATAACATTTGGTTTTATTTTAGAGGATGAAGACGCCACCCCTTTGAGATGTTCTATCTATATGTGACATGGGTTTCTAATGTAAATTTGTAATAAAGAGATTTTATTATACAGTATGTACAAGACAGGATACGAGGCACCAGGTAAATTACCCAGAAACCACTCTCACATTCTTGTTCATCTCAAGGAGCGGAGCTGGAGGTGCTTGCTGAGGCTTGTAACCTGGCAAAAGGTAAGATGGCCGACATTTACACTGACTCTAGGTACGCTTTTGGCATCACCCACAATTATGGGCCCATTGGTAGTAGGAACTTTATTGGGTCATCGGGTAAGCCAATTGAGAGAGCGAGAGAAGACAGACCTGACAACAAGGGTATGTGCAGCCAGGTATCAGTAAATTGGCTTGTCCCTGGATACAATAATGCCACCACTAGGTTTGTAGGAGCCTGCATGATGTGCGCACGGCGTGACATAGGTAAAACAGCAAAGGTACCTGTGAAAAGTGCAGCCCGGCCAGATTAACAGTCCCAGCGACTGCAGAACATACAACTACCCGAGGTAGAAGTGTATGACAATGTGCTCGTGTGTGTAGACCTGTTCTCAGGGGGGCCTGAATCCCGGCCGATATCTTCCCCATTGCAGATGTTCTGTGTAAGTGGCGGGGGAATAGTGTTATCCCAAGTATTGACCTGTTGTTTGTACAATGATAAGATGTTAGCAGTTCTCTAGACGTTGTCCCAAAGTTAGTTTGTTTAATAACTGTATTTAAGAAGTGTTGTGGGAATATTAAATACTGAGGTTAAGTTTTATGTAAAGTTCTGGACCAGCATTAGCATTGGACTATTAGAGTCATGCGTCAGATAAAAGGTACAGAAGTGGAATATTCCCATTCGATAACATTTTTATTTGTTTATTTTTATTTTTGTTGTGAAAGGGAAATTTTAGAGCAGAGAATTCTGTGCGGTGTATATGTTTATGTATAGATATATACAAAAAGAAGAAGAATCAGTTTGTAAGTTTTAGTTACTGACCAGTGTGAATGTTTGATGTAAAGATGCTATTTGTTAATGTTTTTCTCCAAATTAATTATTTGATTAAGATCAATTAATGTTTATACAATGAAAAAGCTTGTTCTCCACAGGAAGAGTCCAACTGGGAGCGGAAGGCGTGAGAACCAGATTCTAACAGAATGTGGACGGATAAGGGAAGGTGAACCGGTAACACCCAAGGCACTCTTGATGGCACTTGCATTGATGGTGTATGACCTCACATATGCCCCAAGACTGCAAGGATCGATTTGGTAAGATCTAATTGGTATGCCCCAGGTTTTACAGCTGATGCTGCTAAATTCTGTTAGAGCTGTTTGATTTGCCTACAGAACAGTCCTGGCAGACCGGTGCCAACCTTATCATACCCGCCTCCCACGAAGAGAACCGACCTTGAGAGGCCTTCCCAGGTAGAACGAACCAGATTAGAGTAAGAAAAATAGGTTTAAGACACTTGTCAGATAAACATGTGGAATCTGTGTATGTTTCTGTGAGGTGGAGATGTTCTAGGCAATCAGCTGAGATCAAGGTACAAATCCTGCTGAAAGGGTATCACCAAGTGCAAATGAAATGTACCCAATAAATTACACATCTTCTAGGTGCCCTGTCCATTGTAACAGAGAAGTTTTTCCTTATATAAAGGTGTTTGATGTCATTTAAGGGCCTGACATTATTGTATGTACTTAGAATAACGTTTATAATGTATGCGGATGATGTTATCACCAGATTAGTATTTATTTTAACAATTGACAAGAGTTGGGGGTCCCCAGCAAGTGCCAGTAAATATGAACTAAAAGACTTTTAACACGATGAACTCCATCACTGACATGCGGCAGGCGCAGCCTGAGCCACTACAACGCGTTTATCATGAACTGACGGCAGTGTCACAATTCTAAGCGGCCGCCCAGACAAGTAACTTGCCAGAGGAAGAGTACAGATGCGGAGGGTTTGATAGTCACAATACAACTCCACTAATCCGCCTACGTGGGATCTCACCCCAGGCTCACAACATGAGGTGCTATGTACAGCCCGGTGACGTAAACTAAAGGAGACGGTGTCGGACAGATGAAAATGACCAAACCAAGTCCTGATGACATCAGCAAAGATCAATGTAAAGACCAAAGACCTGAGTGAATCTGTCAGCAGGATCAAGTGTTTTGATAAGTAAGTGGCTAGGAGGGGGTAATAATAACTCCACCACTGGACACCAACGTAGTCTGACTCCACAATTGTGTGGGTTACCCTGAGGGTGACAGTCAGTGAAGAGCAGAAGACAGGAGAAGAAGAAGACGATGGTGTACAGGACTAGCAATGAACTGATGGGACCCGAAACCTGAGGGTGATAGCATTATGATTATTAGTTGAGGCCCTATTGTTTATAATTGTCTGAGGTTTATAATTATAATGTGTGTAAATATGCCACGGTGCTGCAAATTACAATCTGAGGAATTTTATGTGGAGGTGTGAGGTGAAGGTCACTGTGCTGCCCATGACCTGTTATATCTGCAGGGGTAAAAGTCCCATTAGGACAGTAAGTGACAGTGCGACAGTTGTTACCATTAATAAAATGTAGACCAGATTAATTATATATATATATATATATATATATATATATATATATATATATATATTACAACCAGCAGTGGTTTGTAGATTATATCAAGACAACCATCCTGTATCCAGAGGAGAATAGGGAAAGTTAGGACCACTCCGACACCTTGGAAGTCCAGGTACAAAGGGGGTTACTCATCAGGAGTAGCTCGTCTCAAGCTGGTGAAGAAATCCAAAACCCCTACCCGCCTGGTTCGAGTGGTCAGTGGTAGGTTGCTAGGCAAGACTCAGGGATAGAGTAATAATATTTTTAGGGGGGACTGTCAGGGATCATTACCATGTATATTGTTTGAAAAATATTATCCTCACACATATGTATATACATTTCAGTTCTTTGTGTAATATACTGATATATATAACAAGTTCTTTGTTCATGTCGGACACACCTATGGAAGACACCGCCCCCTGGAATGCAAGAAGAGTGAGTCTGAGAAACTGGTGGGGGCTTGGGCACTCCCACATCTCTGGGGAGGAGGCATGTGTCTCTTTCTGTGTTTCTTTGTTCTGAATAAAAAATTTTTAGTCTTCCTCCTGACTGAGAGAGGGAAGCTGTACCAAACATCTGTGTGGTGTACTTCTCTCCAGGCATGCCTTCAGCTTTCAATTTACAGAGGTGGTTATTCGGTGTGAAATATGGACCTGACATTATCACACATGATAGGATTAGATATAGGGCCCATTTCGCTGACATTGCGGCTCCAGCGCTGAACCACGGAAAGGTAAGTCTAATAATTGTTTTTCTTTTTTATGTGTTTGTGTTTTTTTACAGGTTTGGTTGTTGGACTTCGGATTCGAGGACTACGGTGACGATTGAATTTTTTTCACAATAAAATGGTTAATGAGGGTTGTGTGGGTTTTTTTTTTATTTCAAGAAAATATTTTTATATTCTGTGTATTTGTATTTTTTTTAAAATTTGATCACTACCGCCTTATGAATAGATGCTGGCTGACATCGTCCATTACTAAGGCAGGGTTTTCTGCTAGCCGTTACAGAGGCTATCACTAAAGACCCATTATTAGCCCGGTACTCACCGCCACCCGGGGTACCAAGAAGAGCTGCATACGATCCATTACACGACATCTGTAGCGATGACTAGGTACTGGGGCGGCCACAGGCTGGTATTATTAGGCTAGGAAAGGCCAGAAACTGTGACCTCCCACCCTGGTAATGCTAGGCTGCTGCTATGTTGTATCAGGCTGGTTATGAAAAATGGAGGATACCCCACATCATTTTTTCCAATTGTTTATTATTATTATTATATATTTTTTAAATGACGTGGGCTCCCCATTTTTATAACCAGCCAGAAACAACACAGCAGCAGCAGCCTAGCATTACCAGTGTGGGAAGGACCACAGTTTTTGGACTTCCCAACCTAATAATATCACCCTGCAGCCGCACCCAGTACCCGACCATCCCTACAGATGGTCAAGTAGTGGATCGTACCCGGCTCTTCCTGGTACCCCTGGTGGCGGTGGGTATCAGGGTAATAATGGGGGTTAGTGTTAGCCTCTGGACCGGCTAACACTAAGCCCTGCCTTAGCAATGGACGCTGTCAGCCAGCATCTATTAATAAGGCGGTAGTAATAAAGATTTTAAAAATACAAATACACAGAAAAAATATTTTATTGAAATAAAAAAACACTCAGACAACCCTCATTAACCATTTTATTGAAAATAAAAAATGTCATCGAAGTAGTCCTCGAATCCGACGTAGTCCAACAACCGATCCTGTAAAAAAACACAAACAAAAAAAAACATTAGTAACAAATATGGTAGGCTTAGATACAGGGCCCATGTGTGATACTGTTTGTTGGACCCTGTATCTAAGCCTATCACGAGGTAGGCTTAGAAACAGGGTCCAGCAGACAGTAATCTGATACAGTATAAGATTATTGTTTCCTGGTGACCTGTATCTAAGCCTACCATGTGTTAAGCTTAGATACAGAGTCCATCAGACAGGATCACACATGGGCCCTGTAGCTAAGCCTACCATGTGGTTGGCTTAGATACAGTGCCCAGCAGACAGGATCATACAATGTGTGATCCTGTCTGCAGGGCCCTGTATCCAAGTCTACCACATGGTCAGCTTAAAGGGGTTGTCCAGTCCCTAAAAATTGATGGCCTATCCTCTTCAGGATAGGCCATCAATAGCTCATGGGTCAGGGTCCGACACTGCCCGGTCCCCCGTCAATCAGCTGTTTTGAAGGGGGTGCAGTGCTCGCATGAGCGCTGCTTCCCCTTCATTCCGGTCACTTGCCCACACTGTGAATCTCTGACACAGCGCGATTCATAGGGCCCCCAGCAGACAGTAATAGTATACTCACCCTCCTCTTCGGCTCCGGCCGCAACGGAGGTCCTGACTCCATCCAGTCGGGATGTTGTGCGCGGCGCACAGCATTGTGACGTCATGATGCAAAGAGATGTCAGGACCTCCGCTGCGCTCCGGAACGAGGAGGGTAAGTACTGTCAGTCACTATAGTAACAGGGGCCCGTGTAGTTTATTACAAAGGCCCCAGTTACTATTGTAACTCTTTATAGACGTGGTGTGGGAGGCCATGGGCTCCCCTGGCTTCAGGGCCTGGTAGCAATTGCGACCCCTATAGTTACACCATTATATGTATGTGTGTTTATTTATATATATATATGTATATATATATTTCTAGATAGATAGAAAATAGATATGAGATAAATAGATAGACATTGATAAATGGAGATAAATAGATAAAAATAAATAGAGATAGATAGATATGGGATAGATAGATAGACATTGATAAATGTAAATAGATAGATAGATAGATAGATAGATAGATAGATAGATAGATAGATAGATAGATAGATAGATAGATAGATAGATAGATAGATAGATAGATAGATAGACATTGATAAATGGAGATAGATAGACATTGATAAATGGAGATAGATAGATAGATAGACATTGATAAATGGAGATGATTGATAGATAGATAGATAGACAGACAGACAGACAGACAGACAGACAGACAGACAGACAGACAGACAGACAGACAGATAGATAGATAGATAGATAGATAGATAGATAGATAGATAGATAGATAGATAGATAGATAGACAGACAGACAGACAGACAGACAGACAAACAGATAGATAGATAATAGATAGATAGATAGATAGATAGATAGATAGATAGATAGATAGATAGATAGATACAAAGTCCAGCAGCACTAGCAGCATGTGGGTGCAAGCTCAGAGGGACAGACCAAGTCCCAAATACACAGGAATCCAAAGAATGAGCAGCAACTCCAATATTGAGGGTGAAAAAAGTGGGTACTTTATTGCCCGTGCAACGTTTCAGCTCCGTTCACTGGAGCCTTTCTCAAGCTTGAGAAAGCTTGAGCTTGAGAAAGGCTCCAGTGAACGGAGCTGAAACGTTGCACGGGCAATAAAGTACCCACTTTTTTCACCCTCAATATTGGAGTTGCTGCTCATTCTTTGGATTCATAGATAGATAGATAGATAGATAGATAGATAGATAGATAGATAGATAGATAGATAGATAGATAGATAGATAGATAGACATTGATAAATGGAGATAGATAGATAGATAGACATTGATAAATGGAGATAGATAGATAGATGATAGATAGATAGATAGATAGATAGATATGAGATAGATATGACAAGATAGATAGATAGATAGATAGATAGACTTTGTCTGTTATGCTAAACGGTCAGCCCTGAGGTGTGACTGCTCAGCATGACAGACATACGTACACACAGTGAAGGGGTTAATAGCTGGATTACTAGTTGCTACTTACATACATCTGCTGTGGGGTCAGAGAGCAGCTCGTACTGCTGGGGAGGAGCAGACATGCACACGATCTTCTTGCTGTAGCCATTCCTTTCCCTCTGCACAGGTCACGAGGAAGAGGGAAACAGCAAGAAGTGAGCTGATTGGGTGGACAGTACAGTGGGCGGGCCTGGGTCCCGTAAGATGGGTGGATTCATCTATTAATCATTTTCCACCCTCTTGTTCCCCCTCCGCGCAATGACTCTCTGACAGCTGAGCTGCCACCAATGCTTTACATTACTGGGTCTCTTTTGTACCCCAGCAGGGACCCAGCAATGTAGAGTAATCATTGCAGCGCTAGTGTGGCGAGGGGGGCCTGCGGGTCCCCCTAGCTACGGGGCCCGGTCGCAGTTGCGACCGCTGCGACCCCTATAGCTACGCCACTGTTGTGCCCCATATCCAGAAAATGTTTCGATACGGGTAAATCCTGAAGTTTTTTTCTTATAGTGTAGCGATGTTGGTTCAACCTAGTTTTTAAATCCAATGTGGTTTCACCAACATATAGTAGATGACACGGGCACTGTAAAACGTATACAACATATTCAGTATTACATGTCAGATAATGGCGAATATAAAAAATTTTTTTAGTATGTGGGTGTGTAAAGGAACAACCTTTTAGCATGAGGCTGCAATTAATGCAGTTCAGGCATGGAAAACAACCTAACCTAGGTTTTGAATGGTACGTTTGTTTATCTGCTTTCTGAGAACCAAAATCGGCCTTAACCAACATGTCTCTCAGATTTTTAGATCTACGGTAAGAAAATAAAGACAAGTTATTAAATTCTGGAATCTGTGTCAGGCAATTACCTAACATCGGCCAATGTCGTCTAATGACTCCAGAAATGGCATTGCTCTGATCAGTGAACGTGGAAACAAAAGGAATCCGATCACTTTGGGCTTTAGTGTCTCTAGGGACAAGAAGGTCGTTCCTACAAATTCGTTCAAGTTGTGATCTATGTTTCATAAGGAGTCTCTTTGGATAACCACGGGTACGAAATCGTCTAACCATAGTATCCAGAGTTTTATCAACGGACTCTGGGTCACTCACGATTCTCTTAACTCTCATGAGTTGACTCGTGGGCAAACTTTTAATCATCCTCCGTAGATGGTTGCTGTTAAACAGAAGTAAATTATTACAATCTGTAGGTTTTGTATATAATTCAGTGGTGAAAGTATTATTATTCAATTTAACCAAGACATCCAGAAATTGGATGTCAGTGTCTGAATGTACCATCGTAAATTTTACCTTATCATCAAAGGAATTCAGATTATTATAAAATTCCTGTAGTGACTCACAGTCACCTGACCAGATAACAAAAATATCATCTATGTATCGCCACCATCTGACCACATGTTCAAAATGGTGGGACACATAGATGAAAATTTCCTCCAGCGTGCGCATGTAAATGTTGGCATAGGTGGGGGCAATGTTTGACCCCATCGCAGTGCCTTGTAATTGGAGATAGAAACTATCTCCAAACAGAAAATAGTTCCTTCTCAAGATAATGGATAATAGTTGTAAGAGAAAATTGCAACATTCCGGTGTAAAGTCAGAAATATCCAAAAACTTTTTGACAGCCTGTATACCCCTAGTGTGGTCAATTACCGTGTATAGATTAATAACATCAAATGACACCAATATGATTTTTTTATCTGATGTTATGGTGACTTCATTCAATTTGTTAAGGAAATCTGACGTGTCCCTTATATAGGAAGTGGCCTCAGTAGCAAAGGGGCGCAAAACCTTATCCAAAAATACCGCAATGTGGCAAAATATTGAATCCGTTCCTGAGACGATACGTCGCCCAGGCGGATCCACAAGGGACTTATGTATTTTTGGAAGAGTATAAAGAACCGGGGTTCTAGGTTGTTCTACTTGCAAATAATCAGCCAAATTTTCGTCAATAATACCTCCAATCGTGGCTTCAACCAGAATGCTTTTAATCTCCCTACCAATATCAAATTTTGGTTCATAATTGATACATTTATAGATCTCAGTGTCATCAAGTTGCCTCCTAATTTCCCTAAGGTACGATGAAGTATCCATTACCACCACTGCTCCACCTTTATCGGCAGGTATTCTCTTACCGTAGATCTAAAAATCTGAGAGACAAGTTGGTTAAGGCCGATTTTGGTTCTCAGAAGGCAGATAAACAAACGTACCTTTCAAAACCTAGGTTAGGTTGTTTTCCATGCCTCAACTGCATTAATTGCAGCCTCATGCTAAAAGGTTCTTCCTTTACACACCCACATACTAAATTTTTTTTTGATATTCGCCATTATCTGACATGTAATACCGAATATGTTGTATACGTTTTACAGTGCCCGTGTCATCTAGTATATGTTGGTGAAACCACATTGGATTTAAAAACTAGGTTGAACCAACATCGCTACACTATAAGAAAAAAACGTCAGGATTTACCCGTATCTAAACATTTTCTGGATATGGGGCACAATGAACATCAATTAAAATTCTTGATTCTTGATCACATCCCACCTCTTAGACGTGGTGGTAATAGAACCAGACTATTGAAAATCAGAGAAATACAATGGATAGATAGGCTTACTACTCTCAGGCCTAATGGCCTTAATGTAGATTTCTCTCTTAGTGGATTGGTGTGAAGGAAATTTATGTTCTTCTTTGCTCGGATCCATCAGTGTCAGGATTTGACGTGTTTTATTGGTATATATACATGTTACATTTTAAATATTTATACGTATTTTACTTATTTTTCAGATTCTCTCATGTCGTGTTGAAGATCACCTCTGGAGATACAAGTCATCACAAATTTTTTATTCAATAAACAAAGCTTTTTTTCATAAAATTTTCTTCTGTTGTAATATGTCTTTGGGCATCATATGATATATTTGTTAATGCTTTTATATTTTCTTACATTTACACTCGTTCTATTGGGTCTTAGTCAGTACGTGTCCATTCCTCTTCTTCCTTCTCCCCTTTTTTTCTCCTTTACAGTCATTATATGGATTTTTTGGCTCTATATCTTTAAAGAAGTCCATCTATTTATTACATATAAGTATCTGAGGTCACACTCTGGCACACAGATACAGTTTGTATCTTTGGTGCTGATGTTTCCTTTGCTTGTTGTAGACTAAAGGATATTGTTAGGTCAATTTACCATTATTCTTACTTTTACTTAATCTACATTTACAATCCATTCTAAAGTGAAATGCTAGTGTTTTATTTTTCTGACTGTAGGGGTCGCTGTCTATATGCTTAGCTGTATATGCTCACCACGAGGTACACCCACATTTATAATTGTATTTCTACACATTTTCTATTTACACTATAGATCTATAGTACATATGCACCTTGAGTGATCATTATATTGAACTATTTAGCCGATTGATATTCCTGCCTTTCATTCTATACGGTTGTTTTACCGTTCCCATATTAAAGATGTCCGCGTCTGCGTCCTGGGTGCTGGGCGCATGCGCGGTCGTTAACCTGATATCTTTGATGCCCGAGACGCTTTGTAATCCCTCACGCATGCGCAGTTGCGCACTCTAATTTTCTCAATGGCGGCGCCGTGATGAGGAGGCTCCATGAGGTGATCTACGTTTTAATTATCTATGTTATGCACATATACACTTCACTGATGTTCCCACTTCTTTGAATTGGATACTTTAAAGAGATTGCTGCGTTTAGATTTTGTATTTTAGAGTATCCATCTTATATATACATGATTCGTTTGCACTTTATTTACTGATGTGTGTTACTTTGTAAATTGCTCCTTTATTAATGTATTTATACATGTTTTGCACTTATTAATATTGAATTATATTGTTGATTGATATCATGATATATACACTGTATTACCCACATGTTAGTTGCTTGAGAAAGGCTCCAGAGGAAGGAGCTGAAACGTTGCTATTTATGGAACAATAAAGTACCCTCTTCTTTCACCTTTATACTAACGGAGTGCTGCCTATTTTTTGTACCGTATATATATATATATATATATATATATATATATATATATATATATAGACAAATCCAATACACAGGTCAGCACTCCAAGGTAAAGTGTAAAATAAGGATCCTTTATTCACCACAAGCGCAACGTTTCAGCCCTGCTCAATGGGGCCTTTCTCAAGCGATACATTTCAGTGTTAGAGTGCACATATAAATACGTAATTTGTGACATCCTTGTAATCATACAATAAAATTTCAATCATGTATAAAATGTAAAACCTAGTGCAGAACAATGTGATCAAAACATCACCCTGAAGTGATTACATATTGGCATTGAAAATGCGTGCGATTAATAATAAGGGCAAATTGCCCAAATAGTTGAAAAGATTAAAAATACGATCTAATTGGCAAACTGCCAATAGAGCTAATACAGGTGTAGAGTATTTCAATATAGTATACAAAATTAGTTCAATAATAATGAATCAGGCTCACCGTTGTTTGAATCCCCCTTCCTCCACCATGCTTGTTGATTATGCCGATGCTTCCGGGTGTCTTTGCGCATGCGTCAGATAGTGTGTCACTCTTTATAAACTCAAAGTGAGTCGTGGCACGCAAACACTTAGATGACACGCATCATGTGACTGCTCTGTCTGTCAGTATGTCAGAAATCGTAGCGAGCATGATACATTCACTATGTACTTCATAATAGTGTGTATCTAAAATGATTATCACAACTATAAAGAAGCATACTTAATCATGCACAAAGTATTTAGATATTGAACCCATTTATTATAAGGAACGTAATCCTCGAAAACATTTGCAAGCTAAAATTGTATCGTAACGATGAAAGAATAGAGAAGTGAATGTAAAGCTACATTGATTTAGTCATAACATACAAAATTGACATATTGCATATAATTTGATCTATATAGTACAAGACAAATTTCAAATTCCGGAGCATGGCATCCACCCTTTTTAATATTATAGCATGGGATCAGGATAAGGGGATCCATAATAGGTGGGTCTTCACAATTTGTCTGAAATAAATAAAAAAACGTATATGTTAATATAATAGTATGTGCACATCGTCTAATCATACTCCCTAACATGTAGAAATACCAGCAAGACTGAGGGCAAACCACCCCCTATCTTATCCCACTCAATTTGAAATCAACGTTTAGTCCATAAGGACGTAGTGTATTCAACCTATAAATCCATTCTAATTCCCGTTTTTTTAAAAGGGATATTCTGTCACCCCCACGTCTCAATTTCGTAATATGATCCAAAATTCTAAACCTTAAATCCTTCTCTGAGTGATTAGCTTCTGCAAAGTGCTTTGATACAGGTAGGTCCAGTCTTTTGGAACGTATACTGTGTCTATGATTGTTGATACGTGTCTTGCAATCTAACGTTGTCTCTCCTACATAGAGGAGATCACAGGGGCACTGCAACAGATAAATAACATAATCTGAGGAGCAGGTGAGAAATTGCTTAATTTTAAATTCCATATTCGTTATAGGGTGAATAAATGATTCACCTTTATTCATATATTTACAATTGACACAATTCAAACAAGGAAAGCATCCCAATTTTTTCTTCCCCAGAAAGGTTTGTGTCACTTTTTTGTTTGAACCTATGTCAGCTTTCACCAGATTATCCTTCAGATTTTTTGACCGTTTATAAGACATTAATGGGGGTACTGAAAATTCCGGGACATATTTGAGATTGCTCCCCAATATGGACCAATGTTTATATAGAATTTTGGCAACCTTATTGCTAGTTTCATTGAAAGTGGACACAAACGGTATCCTGTTGGTCATATTATTTTTATTTTTATTTTTATTTCTTTGAGTGGACGTTGCAGTGGATAGCAGTGTCTCTCGATCTGTTAATAGTACCCTATCTCTGTGTTTCTGGATCAATTTTTTGGGGTATTTGCGAGAGATAAATTTTGCACCCATTTCATCGAACCTCTTTTCTCTTTTCTCATCAGTGTCCACAATCCTTTTGACTCTCAATAATTGACTGTATGGAAGAGCTTTAATGAGACCTCTTGGATGGCTGCTATCAAAGCGTAAAAGGTTATTCCTATCTGTGATTTTGGTAAAGATGTCTGATGTCAATTTTAAGTCTGATTTGGTTATAGTGGTGTCTAAAAATTCGATGGATTGACTAGACTTGACTAGTGTAAACTTAATGTCTGGATCAATGTGATTAATGTAATCATGAAATGAGTCTAGTTCTGTATCCGACCCCAGCCAAATAAAGAAGATGTCGTCTATGTATCTCCACCATCTCAGTACATGTCCGAAATGGTGGGACACATAGACGGAATCCCTCTCCAGGGCAGCCATGAAGATGTTGGCATAGGTGGGTGCTACGTTAGTACCCATGGCCGTACCTCTTAGTTGAATGAAAAATTGGTCTTGGAACAGGAAATAATTATATCGCAATACCAGATCTAGTAGGGCAAGTATAAATTCAATGCAAGTTTGTGAATACGTACTATTGCGAAGAGTCTTAAAAATGGAGGACATGCCTCTCGCATGATCGATCGACGTATAGAGGCTCACTACGTCGAACGAGCATAGCAGGGCAGTGTGAGGGATCTGTATCTCCCTAATTTTTAGTAAAAAGTCAGAAGTATCGCGTATGTAAGAAGGTGCCTCAATTGCATATTGTCGCAATATTTTATCTAGGAATATAGAGACATTTCCCAAAACAGAACCCATACTAGATACTATGGGTCTGCCAGGAGGTTTATTGAGGGATTTATGTATCTTGGGGAGTGTGTAAATAATGGGTGTGACAGGATGTTTGACCAATAAAAATTGTTTTAAATCATTATCAATAATTTTGTTCTGTGTAGCTTTATCAATGATCCTATCAAGGAGTCTTTGTATGTTGAATTTAGGGTCACATGTTAATTCCCCATAAACCAATCTATCCTGTAGTTGTCCTGATATTTCATCTACATAATCCTTAGTGTCCATCACCACTACCGCACCCCCTTTGTCTGCTTGTTTAATAGTAATTTTGGTATTGTTTTTAAGTTCAGATATAGCCTTCATCTCCTCTTTGGTTATGTTTGGATGTTTAAATCTCTGATTTTTATATTCCTCTTTTAATGTTCCAATATCCAACTTCACGGCTGTGATGAAAGTTTCAATAGCCGGTGAATTACAACATGGGACAAAATCGCTCTTTAAAAACAAATCAAAATTACATAATTTTAATTCCCCAATTTTGGCATCAGTAGAAGTATGACTATGTTCTGCAAACCAGGTTTTAAGTTTGATTGTACGGTAAAATCTATACAAGTCTAGTTCTAATTCGAACCAATCAGTTTTGGTTGTGGGACAAAATGATAGACCTTTGTTCAATACAGTAAACTGGGCATTGGTAAGTACAGTGGATGAAATATTTACCACTAGCGTTTCCGTGGAAAGTCCATCTTGCGTGAGGGTTGTGTCCGTGTTCTCACTGATCTGGGTGATCTGGGTTGTGAGGGATTTCCGTTGTCTGGAATGTTTTCTTCCACCGCGTCGAGTCCTCCTTTGGCCATATGTGGACGCCCTTCGTCCCTGGTGTGTCCTAAAAAATCTTTTTGGATGTGTCCTATGGTGAAATTTTCATCTCTCCTTGAATCTTCATATGTGCGTCTACTTGGAGCACGTTGATTGTATTCCGCGATGGAATTCTCCTCCCTCCTGTCGTCAAAACGTGTGCGTCTGTTCTGGGATTTGTCATTACCAACATAACGCCGGAAGTTTTTCTGTTCAATTTGCCAATTGTAAATATTACCGTTGGTGTAATCATCGGCATCTCTTTGCCATTTTTGACGTTTCGTCTCCTCCAATTCTGAACGAAATTTTATCAAATGGTTGTTGAATTTAGCCATATACTCGTCGAATTCTTCTGTGTTCAACAGTGTTTTTAATGATGCCTCCGCAGACTGCATTTTGGCCTCAGTTGACAATAGATCTTTTTGTAGATATTCAATATTCAATAAAAGAATATCTAATGCATACTTATTAGAAATTTGCATATATCTAGTGCAGAAATCACTATTCTGGAAGAAGAGATTAGGTTTCATTTGAGAGCGCATACCTCTCGGAATTCTGTGTACTTTGTAATATTCCGTCAGGGTGGACAAATGTAAACCCATAGTAATAGTTCTTTTCTTTTCATACTCAAATTTCCTTTTAGAATCTCTGCTTGAGGGAATCGATAGGAATGTGGCATCTCCCACTGAGCCTTGCAGTATCCTCTCCATGTCGGCTTGAGTATATGAGAAGACATCAGGTTGTGTAGATTCTTGATGACGATCCTTAGTAGTAGACATTTTTGAAAACGTGCAAAGCTTTATCGGTCAACAACACAAGCTAGTAAAGTAAAAGCAGCACCGTTCTTCCAGTGTGGGGTGCAAGTCCCTGTTCAGACACACGACCAGTGTCACAAATCCACAGACAAATCCAATACACAGGTCAGCACTCCAAGGTAAAGTGTAAAATAAGGATCCTTTATTCACCACAAGCGCAACGTTTCAGCCCTGCTCAATGGGGCCTTTCTCAAGCGATACATTTCAGTGTTAGAGTGCACATATAAATACGTAATTTGTGACATCCTTGTAATCATACAATAAAATTTCAATCATGTATAAAATGTAAAACCTAGTGCAGAACAATGTGATCAAAACATCACCCTGAAGTGATTACATATTGGCATTGAAAATGCGTGCGATTAATAATAAGGGCAAATTGCCCAAATAGTTGAAAAGATTAAAAATACGATCTAATTGGCAAACTGCCAATAGAGCTAATACAGGTGTAGAGTATTTCAATATAGTATACAAAATTAGTTCAATAATAATGAATCAGGCTCACCGTTGTTTGAATCCCCCTTCCTCCACCATGCTTGTTGATTATGCCGATGCTTCCGGGTGTCTTTGCGCATGCGTCAGATAGTGTGTCACTCTTTATAAACTCAAAGTGAGTCGTGGCACGCAAACACTTAGATGACACGCATCATGTGACTGCTCTGTCTGTCAGTATGTCAGAAATCGTAGCGAGCATGATACATTCACTATGTACTTCATAATAGTGTGTATCTAAAATGATTATCACAACTATAAAGAAGCATACTTAATCATGCACAAAGTATTTAGATATTGAACCCATTTATTATAAGGAACGTAATCCTCGAAAACATTTGCAAGCTAAAATTGTATCGTAACGATGAAAGAATAGAGAAGTGAATGTAAAGCTACATTGATTTAGTCATAACATACAAAATTGACATATTGCATATAATTTGATCTATATAGTACAAGACAAATTTCAAATTCCGGAGCATGGCATCCACCCTTTTTAATATTATAGCATGGGATCAGGATAAGGGGATCCATAATAGGTGGGTCTTCACAATTTGTCTGAAATAAATAAAAAAACGTATATGTTAATATAATAGTATGTGCACATCGTCTAATCATACTCCCTAACATGTAGAAATACCAGCAAGACTGAGGGCAAACCACCCCCTATCTTATCCCACTCAATTTGAAATCAACGTTTAGTCCATAAGGACGTAGTGTATTCAACCTATAAATCCATTCTAATTCCCGTTTTTTTAAAAGGGATATTCTGTCACCCCCACGTCTCAATTTCGTAATATGATCCAAAATTCTAAACCTTAAATCCTTCTCTGAGTGATTAGCTTCTGCAAAGTGCTTTGATACAGGTAGGTCCAGTCTTTTGGAACGTATACTGTGTCTATGATTGTTGATACGTGTCTTGCAATCTAACGTTGTCTCTCCTACATAGAGGAGATCACAGGGGCACTGCAACAGATAAATAACATAATCTGAGGAGCAGGTGAGAAATTGCTTAATTTTAAATTCCATATTCGTTATAGGGTGAATAAATGATTCACCTTTATTCATATATTTACAATTGACACAATTCAAACAAGGAAAGCATCCCAATTTTTTCTTCCCCAGAAAGGTTTGTGTCACTTTTTTGTTTGAACCTATGTCAGCTTTCACCAGATTATCCTTCAGATTTTTTGACCGTTTATAAGACATTAATGGGGGTACTGAAAATTCCGGGACATATTTGAGATTGCTCCCCAATATGGACCAATGTTTATATAGAATTTTGGCAACCTTATTGCTAGTTTCATTGAAAGTGGACACAAACGGTATCCTGTTGGTCATATTATTTTTATTTTTATTTTTATTTCTTTGAGTGGACGTTGCAGTGGATAGCAGTGTCTCTCGATCTGTTAATAGTACCCTATCTCTGTGTTTCTGGATCAATTTTTTGGGGTATTTGCGAGAGATAAATTTTGCACCCATTTCATCGAACCTCTTTTCTCTTTTCTCATCAGTGTCCACAATCCTTTTGACTCTCAATAATTGACTGTATGGAAGAGCTTTAATGAGACCTCTTGGATGGCTGCTATCAAAGCGTAAAAGGTTATTCCTATCTGTGATTTTGGTAAAGATGTCTGATGTCAATTTTAAGTCTGATTTGGTTATAGTGGTGTCTAAAAATTCGATGGATTGACTAGACTTGACTAGTGTAAACTTAATGTCTGGATCAATGTGATTAATGTAATCATGAAATGAGTCTAGTTCTGTATCCGACCCCAGCCAAATAAAGAAGATGTCGTCTATGTATCTCCACCATCTCAGTACATGTCCGAAATGGTGGGACACATAGACGGAATCCCTCTCCAGGGCAGCCATGAAGATGTTGGCATAGGTGGGTGCTACGTTAGTACCCATGGCCGTACCTCTTAGTTGAATGAAAAATTGGTCTTGGAACAGGAAATAATTATATCGCAATACCAGATCTAGTAGGGCAAGTATAAATTCAATGCAAGTTTGTGAATACGTACTATTGCGAAGAGTCTTAAAAATGGAGGACATGCCTCTCGCATGATCGATCGACGTATAGAGGCTCACTACGTCGAACGAGCATAGCAGGGCAGTGTGAGGGATCTGTATCTCCCTAATTTTTAGTAAAAAGTCAGAAGTATCGCGTATGTAAGAAGGTGCCTCAATTGCATATTGTCGCAATATTTTATCTAGGAATATAGAGACATTTCCCAAAACAGAACCCATACTAGATACTATGGGTCTGCCAGGAGGTTTATTGAGGGATTTATGTATCTTGGGGAGTGTGTAAATAATGGGTGTGACAGGATGTTTGACCAATAAAAATTGTTTTAAATCATTATCAATAATTTTGTTCTGTGTAGCTTTATCAATGATCCTATCAAGGAGTCTTTGTATGTTGAATTTAGGGTCACATGTTAATTCCCCATAAACCAATCTATCCTGTAGTTGTCCTGATATTTCATCTACATAATCCTTAGTGTCCATCACCACTACCGCACCCCCTTTGTCTGCTTGTTTAATAGTAATTTTGGTATTGTTTTTAAGTTCAGATATAGCCTTCATCTCCTCTTTGGTTATGTTTGGATGTTTAAATCTCTGATTTTTATATTCCTCTTTTAATGTTCCAATATCCAACTTCACGGCTGTGATGAAAGTTTCAATAGCCGGTGAATTACAACATGGGACAAAATCGCTCTTTAAAAACAAATCAAAATTACATAATTTTAATTCCCCAATTTTGGCATCAGTAGAAGTATGACTATGTTCTGCAAACCAGGTTTTAAGTTTGATTGTACGGTAAAATCTATACAAGTCTAGTTCTAATTCGAACCAATCAGTTTTGGTTGTGGGACAAAATGATAGACCTTTGTTCAATACAGTAAACTGGGCATTGGTAAGTACAGTGGATGAAATATTTACCACTAGCGTTTCCGTGGAAAGTCCATCTTGCGTGAGGGTTGTGTCCGTGTTCTCACTGATCTGGGTGATCTGGGTTGTGAGGGATTTCCGTTGTCTGGAATGTTTTCTTCCACCGCGTCGAGTCCTCCTTTGGCCATATGTGGACGCCCTTCGTCCCTGGTGTGTCCTAAAAAATCTTTTTGGATGTGTCCTATGGTGAAATTTTCATCTCTCCTTGAATCTTCATATGTGCGTCTACTTGGAGCACGTTGATTGTATTCCGCGATGGAATTCTCCTCCCTCCTGTCGTCAAAACGTGTGCGTCTGTTCTGGGATTTGTCATTACCAACATAACGCCGGAAGTTTTTCTGTTCAATTTGCCAATTGTAAATATTACCGTTGGTGTAATCATCGGCATCTCTTTGCCATTTTTGACGTTTCGTCTCCTCCAATTCTGAACGAAATTTTATCAAATGGTTGTTGAATTTAGCCATATACTCGTCGAATTCTTCTGTGTTCAACAGTGTTTTTAATGATGCCTCCGCAGACTGCATTTTGGCCTCAGTTGACAATAGATCTTTTTGTAGATATTCAATATTCAATAAAAGAATATCTAATGCATACTTATTAGAAATTTGCATATATCTAGTGCAGAAATCACTATTCTGGAAGAAGAGATTAGGTTTCATTTGAGAGCGCATACCTCTCGGAATTCTGTGTACTTTGTAATATTCCGTCAGGGTGGACAAATGTAAACCCATAGTAATAGTTCTTTTCTTTTCATACTCAAATTTCCTTTTAGAATCTCTGCTTGAGGGAATCGATAGGAATGTGGCATCTCCCACTGAGCCTTGCAGTATCCTCTCCATGTCGGCTTGAGTATATGAGAAGACATCAGGTTGTGTAGATTCTTGATGACGATCCTTAGTAGTAGACATTTTTGAAAACGTGCAAAGCTTTATCGGTCAACAACACAAGCTAGTAAAGTAAAAGCAGCACCGTTCTTCCAGTGTGGGGTGCAAGTCCCTGTTCAGACACACGACCAGTGTCACAAATCCACAGACAAATCCAATACACAGGTCAGCACTCCAAGGTAAAGTGTAAAATAAGGATCCTTTATTCACCACAAGCGCAACGTTTCAGCCCTGCTCAATGGGGCCTTTCTCAAGCGATACATTTCAGTGTTAGAGTGCACATATAAATACGTAATTTGTGACATCCTTGTAATCATACAATAAAATTTCAATCATGTATAAAATGTAAAACCTAGTGCAGAACAATGTGATCAAAACATCACCCTGAAGTGATTACATATTGGCATTGAAAATGCGTGCGATTAATAATAAGGGCAAATTGCCCAAATAGTTGAAAAGATTAAAAATACGATCTAATTGGCAAACTGCCAATAGAGCTAATACAGGTGTAGAGTATTTCAATATAGTATACAAAATTAGTTCAATAATAATGAATCAGGCTCACCGTTGTTTGAATCCCCCTTCCTCCACCATGCTTGTTGATTATGCCGATGCTTCCGGGTGTCTTTGCGCATGCGTCAGATAGTGTGTCACTCTTTATAAACTCAAAGTGAGTCGTGGCACGCAAACACTTAGATGACACGCATCATGTGACTGCTCTGTCTGTCAGTATGTCAGAAATCGTAGCGAGCATGATACATTCACTATGTACTTCATAATAGTGTGTATCTAAAATGATTATCACAACTATAAAGAAGCATACTTAATCATGCACAAAGTATTTAGATATTGAACCCATTTATTATAAGGAACGTAATCCTCGAAAACATTTGCAAGCTAAAATTGTATCGTAACGATGAAAGAATAGAGAAGTGAATGTAAAGCTACATTGATTTAGTCATAACATACAAAATTGACATATTGCATATAATTTGATCTATATAGTACAAGACAAATTTCAAATTCCGGAGCATGGCATCCACCCTTTTTAATATTATAGCATGGGATCAGGATAAGGGGATCCATAATAGGTGGGTCTTCACAATTTGTCTGAAATAAATAAAAAAATAAATAAAAAAAAAAATAAAAATAAAAAAAAATTAAAAAAAATAAAAAAAAAAATAAAAAAAAATATGGAATTTAAAATTAAGCAATTTCTCACCTGCTCCTCAGATTATGTTATTTATCTGTTGCAGTGCCCCTGTGATCTCCTCTATGTAGGAGAGACAACGTTAGATTGCAAGACACGTATCAACAATCATAGACACAGTATACGTTCCAAAAGACTGGACCTACCTGTATCAAAGCACTTTGCAGAAGCTAATCACTCAGAGAAGGATTTAAGGTTTAGAATTTTGGATCATATTACGAAATTGAGACGTGGGGGTGACAGAATATCCCTTTTAAAAAAACGGGAATTAGAATGGATTTGTTAGGGATCTGCCAGGTACTTCATCTAGGTATACTCCTGGGATTAATCAATCCACACCTGAGGCCAGACCTGTTCGACTGACACCATCTCCCACCAACCAGGGTGGCAGGCTCAGGAGTGGGAGAGCCTATCGCGGCCTGGTCTGTCGGAGTTAGCTCCGCCCCCTGTCCTTCATTACCTGCCCTGTTCTCTCCCTCAGTGCTTGTAATTCTTTTGGATTCCTGGCCCCACTGCTGCTTGCTCCAGCCTGCTTCTGCCGTGCTTCTGCCTTGCTGCAGTTCTGCTTAAACCTGCTTTGCTTTGCCCCTGGCTTGCTTCTGTCTCCTTGCCCGCTTGGGTGTACTCACTTCGTCCTGGTCCTGACTGTCCGTTCGCCGCTCCGTTTCCTCGTGGCGTTCCGTGGCTACTGCCCCTTCCCTTGCATGTTCCCTGTTTGTTTTCCTGTGCACTTAGACAGCGTAGGGACCGCCGCCCAGTTGTACCTCGTCGCCTAGGGCGAGTCGTTGCAAGTAGGCAGGGACAGGGCGGTGGGTAGATTAGGGCTCACTTTCCCTTCACCTCCTTCCGGCCATTACATAATTACAAGCCCTTACCTAGTCTACCATTTCTCCTACGCTGACGCTATCATGGACCCCCTTGAGACCCTGGCCCAGCAGATGCAGGGCCTCTCCCTACAGGTCCAGGCCCTGGCCCAAAGGGTCAATCAGGGTGACGCTGCTTTAGTAGTACCCCTCACCTCACCTCTAGAACCCGACCTCAAGTTACCTGACCGGTTCTCAGGGGACCGTAAGACGTTTCTCTCCTTCCGGGAGAGTTGCAGACTGTATTTCCGCCTAAAGCCCCACTCCTCAGGTTCCGAGAACCAGCGGGTGGGTATCATCATATCCCGACTCCAGGAAGGGCCCCAAGAGTGGGCCTTCTCCTTGGCTCCTGAACTTTCCTCTGTTGATCGTTTTTTCTCTGCCCTCGGACTCATTTACGACGAGACTGACAGGACTGCCTTAGCCGAGAGTCAGCTGGTGACCTTACGTCAGGGTAGGAGACCGGTTGAGGAATACTGTTCTGATTTTAGGAAGTGGTGCGTAGCTTCTCAGTGGAACGATCCGGCCCTAAGGTGCCAGTTTAGGTTAGGATTATGTGACGCCCTGAAGGATCTGCTGGTTAGCTACCCCTCATCTGACTCCCTTGACCAGGTTATGGCCCTAGCAGTACGACTTGACCGACGTCTCAGGGAACGTCAGCTAGAACGCTTCAGTGTGCTCCCCTCTGACTTTTCTGCGATCCCCCCCGAGGTCCCGTCTCCTCGCCCATCCACGGAGGACTCGGAGGTACCTATGCAACTCGGGGCCTCCATGTCCCCTCGACAACGTAGGGAGTTTCGCAGAATGAATGGTCTCTGCTTCTACTGTGGGGACGACAAGCATCTACTGAACACCTGTCCCAGGCGCAAGAATAAGAAGCCGGAGAACTTCCGCGCCTAAGTGATCATCGGGGAGGTCACTTGGGCGCACAGGTATTTCCCGTTAATGTGAAACGCAATAAAATTTTGCTTCCCTTTCAGGTCTCGTTTGCTGGCCGGGCTGCCACGGGCAGTGCTTTCGTGGATTCAGGGTCATCTGCTAATATCATGTCTGCGGAATTTGCTATGTCTCTAAAGATGCCTTGTATTGATTTACCTTATCCTATCCCTGTAGTAGGAATCGACTCAACTCCCCTTGCTAATGGTTATTTTACTCAGCATACTCCTGTTTTTGAACTCCTTGTTGGCTCCATGCATTTGGAGCAGTGCTCTGTACTGGTGATGCAGGGATTATCGTCTGATCTGGTTTTAGGCCTTCCCTGGTTGCAGTTGCATAATCCCACGTTTGATTGGAATACTGGGGATCTCACCAAATGGGGTAATGAATGTCTTATGTCATGTCTTTCTGTTAACTCTATTTCTCCCCGGGAGGAGGTAAACACGCTTCCTGAGTTTGTTCAGGACTTCGCCGATGTGTTTTCTAAGGAGGCCTCCGAGGTGTTGCCCCCCCATAGAGATTACGATTGCGCTATCGATTTGGTGCCTGGTGCCAAGCTTCCTAAGGGGAGGATATTTAATCTTTCATGTCCTGAACGTAAAGCTATGAGGGAATATATCCAAGAATGCCTGGCCAAGGGTTTCATTCGCCCCTCGACTTCTCCTGTAGGTGCTGGCTTCTTCTTCGTGGGGAAGAAGGATGGTGGTCTTAGGCCGTGCATTGATTATCGTAACTTGAATAAGGTCACCGTAAGGAACCAGTACCCACTTCCTTTGATTCCGGATCTTTTTAATCAGGTTCAGGGAGCCCAATGGTTTTCTAAGTTCGATCTACGGGGGGCATATAACCTTATCCGCATCAAAGAGGGGGATGAGTGGAAAACTGCGTTCAACACACCCGAGGGTCATTTCGAATACCTGGTCATGCCCTTTGGGTTGTGTAATGCCCCTGCTGTCTTCCAGAATTTTATTAATGAAATCCTGAGAGAGTACCTGGGTAATTTTCTTGTTGTGTACCTTGATGACATACTGGTGTTTTCCAAGGACTGGTCCTCCCACGTGGAGCATGTCAGGAAGGTGCTCCAGGTCCTTCGGGAGAATAATCTGTTTGCTAAGACTGAAAAATGTGTCTTTGGGGTACAGGAGATACCATTTTTAGGGCAAATCCTCACTCCTCATGAATTCCGCATGGACCCTGCCAAGGTTCAGGCTGTGGCGGAATGGGTCCAACCTGCCTCCCTTAAGGCGTTACAGTGTTTTTTAGGGTTCGCCAACTATTACAGGAGATTTATTGCCAACTTCTCGGTCGTCGCTAAGCCTCTTACGGACCTTACCCGCAAGGGTGCTGATGTCCTCCATTGGCCCCCTGAGGCCGTCCAGGCCTTTGAGACCCTCAAGAAGTGCTTTATCTCGGCCCCCGTGCTGATTCAGCCCAACCAAGAGGAGCCATTTATTGTGGAGGTTGACGCTTCCGAGGTGGGAGTGGGGGCCGTCTTGTCCCAGGGTACCAGCTCCCTCACCCATCTCCGCCCCTGTGCTTACTTCTCTAGGAAGTTTTCGCCCACGGAGAGTAACTATGATATTGGCAACCGCGAACTTCTAGCCATTAAATGGGCTTTTGAGGAGTGGCGGCACTTCCTGGAGGGGGCCAGACACCAGGTAACGGTCCTTACGGATCACAAGAATCTGGTTTTCCTAGAATCGGCCCGGAGGCTTAATCCTAGACAAGCTCGGTGGGCACTATTCTTTACCAGATTTAATTTCTTGGTTACCTATAGGGCTGGGTCCAAGAATATTAAGGCTGATGCTCTGTCACGTAGTTTCATGGCCAATCCTCCTTCTGAGAAGGATCCTGCTTGTATTTTACCCCCTGGTATAATCGTCTCTGCCACGGATTCTGATTTAGCTTCTGATATCGCGGCTGATCAGGGTGCAGCTCCCGGGAACGTTCCTGGGGACAAACTGTTTGTTCCCCTGCAATACCGGCTGAGGGTACTCAGGGAAAACCATGACTCCGCTCTATCTGGTCATCCTGGCATCTTGGGCACCAAACACCTCATTACCAGAAACTATTGGTGGCCTGGGTTGCCTAAAGACGTTAGGGCTTACGTCGCCGCTTGTGAGGTTTGCGCTAGGTCCAAAACCCCTAGGTCCCGACCTGCGGGCCTACTACGTTCCTTGCCCATTCCCCAGAGACCTTGGACCCATATCTCCATGGATTTTATCACCGATTTGCCTCCATCTCAGGGCAAGTCGGTGGTGTGGGTGGTAGTCGACCGCTTCAGCAAGATGTGCCACTTTGTGCCCCTTAAGAAGCTACCTAACGCCAAGACGTTAGCTTCTTTGTTTGTGAAACACATCCTGCGTCTCCATGGGGCCCCAGTCAATATCGTTTCTGACAGAGGGGTACAATTTGTTTCCTTATTTTGGAGAGCTTTTTGTAAAAAGTTGGAGATTGATCTGTCCTTCTCCTCCGCCTTCCATCCCGAAACTAATGGCCAAACGGAAAGGACCAACCAATCCCTGGAACAATATTTAAGGTGTTTCATCTCTGACTGTCAATTCGATTGGGTCTCATTCCTTCCCCTTGCTGAATTTTCCTTGAATAACCGGGTCAGTAACTCGTCAGGGGTCTCCCCGTTTTTCTGTAATTTCGGGTTTAACCCAAGATTCTCCTCCGTCTCCCCTGGTTGTTCCAATAATCCTGAGGTAGAGGATGTTCATCGGGAACTGTGCACCGTCTGGGCCCAGGTTCAGAAGAACCTAGAGGCGTCCCAGAGCGCACAAAAGATTCAGGCGGATAGTAGACGTTCTGCTAACCCCCGGTTTGTCGTCGGGGATTTGGTCTGGTTGTCGTCCAGGAACTTGCGCCTTAAGGTCCCGTCCAGGAAGTTTGCTCCCCGATTTATTGGACCTTATAAGATCATTGAAGTCCTCAACCCTGTATCCTTCCGTCTGGAGCTCCCCCCATCATTTCGCATACATGACGTCTTCCATGCCTCCCTCCTTAAACGCTGCTCCCCGTCCTGGTCCCCCTCGAGGATACCTCCTGTTCCCGTTCTCACCCCTGAGGGGGTGGAATTCGAGGTGGCCAAGATTATGGACAGTAGGATGGTCCAGGGCTCCCTCCAGTACCTGGTCCATTGGAGAGGATACGGGCCGGAGGAGAGGACTTGGGTACCTGCCCGTGATGTTCACGCTGGGGTATTGATCAGGAGGTTCCACCTTCTCTTCCCCACTAAACCGGGTCCCCTTAGTAAGGGTCCGGTGGCCCCTCATAAAAGGGGGAGTACTGTTAGGGATCTGCCAGGTACTTCATCTAGGTATACTCCTGGGATTAATCAATCCACACCTGAGGCCAGACCTGTTCGACTGACACCATCTCCCACCAACCAGGGTGGCAGGCTCAGGAGTGGGAGAGCCTATCGCGGCCTGGTCTGTCGGAGTTAGCTCCGCCCCCTGTCCTTCATTACCTGCCCTGTTCTCTCCCTCAGTGCTTGTAATTCTTTTGGATTCCTGGCCCCACTGCTGCTTGCTCCAGCCTGCTTCTGCCGTGCTTCTGCCTTGCTGCAGTTCTGCTTAAACCTGCTTTGCTTTGCCCCTGGCTTGCTTCTGTCTCCTTGCCCGCTTGGGTGTACTCACTTCGTCCTGGTCCTGACTGTCCGTTCGCCGCTCCGTTTCCTCGTGGCGTTCCGTGGCTACTGCCCCTTCCCTTGCATGTTCCCTGTTTGTTTTCCTGTGCACTTAGACAGCGTAGGGACCGCCGCCCAGTTGTACCTCGTCGCCTAGGGCGAGTCGTTGCAAGTAGGCAGGGACAGGGCGGTGGGTAGATTAGGGCTCACTTTCCCTTCACCTCCTTCCGGCCATTACAGGATTTATAGGTTGAATACACTACGTCCTTATGGACTAAACGTTGATTTCAAATTGAGTGGGATAAGATAGGGGGTGGTTTGCCCTCAGTCTTGCTGGTATTTCTACATGTTAGGGAGTATGATTAGACGATGTGCACATACTATTATATTAACATATACGTTTTTTTATTTTTTTTATTTTTTTTTATTTTTTTTATTTTTTTTATTTTTTTTTATTTTTTTATTTTTGCTCCGGAATTTGAAATTTGTCTTGTACTATATAGATCAAATTATATGCAATATGTCAATTTTGTATGTTATGACTAAATCAATGTAGCTTTACATTCACTTCTCTATTCTTTCATCGTTACGATACAATTTTAGCTTGCAAATGTTTTCGAGGATTACGTTCCTTATAATAAATGGGTTCAATATCTAAATACTTTGTGCATGATTAAGTATGCTTCTTTATAGTTGTGATAATCATTTTAGATACACACTATTATGAAGTACATAGTGAATGTATCATGCTCGCTACGATTTCTGACATACTGACAGACAGAGCAGTCACATGATGCGTGTCATCTAAGTGTTTGCGTGCCACGACTCACTTTGAGTTTATAAAGAGTGACACACTATCTGACGCATGCGCAAAGACACCCGGAAGCATCGGCATAATCAACAAGCATGGTGGAGGAAGGGGGATTCAAACAACGGTGAGCCTGATTCATTATTATTGAACTAATTTTGTATACTATATTGAAATACTCTACACCTGTATTAGCTCTATTGGCAGTTTGCCAATTAGATCGTATTTTTAATCTTTTCAACTATTTGGGCAATTTGCCCTTATTATTAATCGCACGCATTTTCAATGCCAATATGTAATCACTTCAGGGTGATGTTTTGATCACATTGTTCTGCACTAGGTTTTACATTTTATACATGATTGAAATTTTATTGTATGATTACAAGGATGTCACAAATTACGTATTTATATGTGCACTCTAACACTGAAATGTATCGCTTGAGAAAGGCCCCATTGAGCAGGGCTGAAACGTTGCGCTTGTGGTGAATAAAGGATCCTTATTTTACACTTTACCTTGGAGTGCTGACCTGTGTATTGGATTTGTCTGTGGATTTGTGACACTGGTCGTGTGTCTGAACAGGGACTTGCACCCCACACTGGAAGAACGGTGCTGCTTTTACTTTACTAGCTTGTGTTGTTGACCGATAAAGCTTTGCACGTTTTCAAAAATGTCTACTACTAAGGATCGTCATCAAGAATCTACACAACCTGATGTCTTCTCATATACTCAAGCCGACATGGAGAGGATACTGCAAGGCTCAGTGGGAGATGCCACATTCCTATCGATTCCCTCAAGCAGAGATTCTAAAAGGAAATTTGAGTATGAAAAGAAAAGAACTATTACTATGGGTTTACATTTGTCCACCCTGACGGAATATTACAAAGTACACAGAATTCCGAGAGGTATGCGCTCTCAAATGAAACCTAATCTCTTCTTCCAGAATAGTGATTTCTGCATTAGATATATGCAAATTTCTAATAAGTATGCATTAGATATTCTTTTATTGAATATTGAATATCTACAAAAAGATCTATTGTCAACTGAGGCCAAAATGCAGTCTGCGGAGGCATCATTAAAAACACTGTTGAACACAGAAGAATTCGACGAGTATATGGCTAAATTCAACAACCATTTGATAAAATTTCGTTCAGAATTGGAGGAGACGAAACGTCAAAAATGGCAAAGAGATGCCGATGATTACACCAACGGTAATATTTACAATTGGCAAATTGAACAGAAAAACTTCCGGCGTTATGTTGGTAATGACAAATCCCAGAACAGACGCACACGTTTTGACGACAGGAGGGAGGAGAATTCCATCGCGGAATACAATCAACGTGCTCCAAGTAGACGCACATATGAAGATTCAAGGAGAGATGAAAATTTCACCATAGGACACATCCAAAAAGATTTTTTAGGACACACCAGGGACGAAGGGCGTCCACATATGGCCAAAGGAGGACTCGACGCGGTGGAAGAAAACATTCCAGACAACGGAAATCCCTCACAACCCAGATCACCCAGATCAGTGAGAACACGGACACAACCCTCACGCAAGATGGACTTTCCACGGAAACGCTAGTGGTAAATATTTCATCCACTGTACTTACCAATGCCCAGTTTACTGTATTGAACAAAGGTCTATCATTTTGTCCCACAACCAAAACTGATTGGTTCGAATTAGAACTAGACTTGTATAGATTTTACCGTACAATCAAACTTAAAACCTGGTTTGCAGAACATAGTCATACTTCTACTGATGCCAAAATTGGGGAATTAAAATTATGTAATTTTGATTTGTTTTTAAAGAGCGATTTTGTCCCATGTTGTAATTCACCGGCTATTGAAACTTTCATCACAGCCGTGAAGTTGGATATTGGAACATTAAAAGAGGAATATAAAAATCAGAGATTTAAACATCCAAACATAACCAAAGAGGAGATGAAGGCTATATCTGAACTTAAAAACAATACCAAAATTACTATTAAACAAGCAGACAAAGGGGGTGCGGTAGTGGTGATGGACACTAAGGATTATGTAGATGAAATATCAGGACAACTACAGGATAGATTGGTTTATGGGGAATTAACATGTGACCCTAAATTCAACATACAAAGACTCCTTGATAGGATCATTGATAAAGCTACACAGAACAAAATTATTGATAATGATTTAAAACAATTTTTATTGGTCAAACATCCTGTCACACCCATTATTTACACACTCCCCAAGATACATAAATCCCTCAATAAACCTCCTGGCAGACCCATAGTATCTAGTATGGGTTCTGTTTTGGGAAATGTCTCTATATTCCTAGATAAAATATTGCGACAATATGCAATTGAGGCACCTTCTTACATACGCGATACTTCTGACTTTTTACTAAAAATTAGGGAGATACAGATCCCTCACACTGCCCTGCTATGCTCGTTCGACGTAGTGAGCCTCTATACGTCGATCGATCATGCGAGAGGCATGTCCTCCATTTTTAAGACTCTTCGCAATAGTACGTATTCACAAACTTGCATTGAATTTATACTTGCCCTACTAGATCTGGTATTGCGATATAATTATTTCCTGTTCCAAGACCAATTTTTCATTCAACTAAGAGGTACGGCCATGGGTACTAACGTAGCACCCACCTATGCCAACATCTTCATGGCTGCCCTGGAGAGGGATTCCGTCTATGTGTCCCACCATTTCGGACATGTACTGAGATGGTGGAGATACATAGACGACATCTTCTTTATTTGGCTGGGGTCGGATACAGAACTAGACTCATTTCATGATTACATTAATCACATTGATCCAGACATTAAGTTTACACTAGTCAAGTCTAGTCAATCCATCGAATTTTTAGACACCACTATAACCAAATCAGACTTAAAATTGACATCAGACATCTTTACCAAAATCACAGATAGGAATAACCTCTTACGCTTTGATAGCAGCCATCCAAGAGGTCTCATTAAAGCTCTTCCATACAGTCAATTATTGAGAGTCAAAAGGATTGTGGACACTGATGAGAAAAGAGAAAAGAGGTTCGATGAAATGGGTGCAAAATTTATCTCTCGCAAATACCCCAAAAAATTGATCCAGAAACACAGAGATAGGGTACTATTAACAGATCGAGAGACACTGCTATCCACTGCAACGTCCACTCAAAGAAATAAAAATAAAAATAAAAATAATATGACCAACAGGATACCGTTTGTGTCCACTTTCAATGAAACTAGCAATAAGGTTGCCAAAATTCTATATAAACATTGGTCCATATTGGGGAGCAATCTCAAATATGTCCCGGAATTTTCAGTACCCCCATTAATGTCTTATAAACGGTCAAAAAATCTGAAGGATAATCTGGTGAAAGCTGACATAGGTTCAAACAAAAAAGTGACACAAACCTTTCTGGGGAAGAAAAAATTGGGATGCTTTCCTTGTTTGAATTGTGTCAATTGTAAATATATGAATAAAGGTGAATCATTTATTCACCCTATAACGAATATGGAATTTAAAATTAAGCAATTTCTCACCTGCTCCTCAGATTATGTTATTTATCTGTTGCAGTGCCCCTGTGATCTCCTCTATGTAGGAGAGACAACGTTAGATTGCAAGACACGTATCAACAATCATAGACACAGTATACGTTCCAAAAGACTGGACCTACCTGTATCAAAGCACTTTGCAGAAGCTAATCACTCAGAGAAGGATTTAAGGTTTAGAATTTTGGATCATATTACGAAATTGAGACGTGGGGGTGACAGAATATCCCTTTTAAAAAAACGGGAATTAGAATGGATTTATAGGTTGAATACACTACGTCCTTATGGACTAAACGTTGATTTCAAATTGAGTGGGATAAGATAGGGGGTGGTTTGCCCTCAGTCTTGCTGGTATTTCTACATGTTAGGGAGTATGATTAGACGATGTGCACATACTATTATATTAACATATACGTTTTTTTATTTATTTCAGACAAATTGTGAAGACCCACCTATTATGGATCCCCTTATCCTGATCCCATGCTATAATATTAAAAAGGGTGGATGCCATGCTCCGGAATTTGAAATTTGTCTTGTACTATATAGATCAAATTATATGCAATATGTCAATTTTGTATGTTATGACTAAATCAATGTAGCTTTACATTCACTTCTCTATTCTTTCATCGTTACGATACAATTTTAGCTTGCAAATGTTTTCGAGGATTACGTTCCTTATAATAAATGGGTTCAATATCTAAATACTTTGTGCATGATTAAGTATGCTTCTTTATAGTTGTGATAATCATTTTAGATACACACTATTATGAAGTACATAGTGAATGTATCATGCTCGCTACGATTTCTGACATACTGACAGACAGAGCAGTCACATGATGCGTGTCATCTAAGTGTTTGCGTGCCACGACTCACTTTGAGTTTATAAAGAGTGACACACTATCTGACGCATGCGCAAAGACACCCGGAAGCATCGGCATAATCAACAAGCATGGTGGAGGAAGGGGGATTCAAACAACGGTGAGCCTGATTCATTATTATTGAACTAATTTTGTATACTATATTGAAATACTCTACACCTGTATTAGCTCTATTGGCAGTTTGCCAATTAGATCGTATTTTTAATCTTTTCAACTATTTGGGCAATTTGCCCTTATTATTAATCGCACGCATTTTCAATGCCAATATGTAATCACTTCAGGGTGATGTTTTGATCACATTGTTCTGCACTAGGTTTTACATTTTATACATGATTGAAATTTTATTGTATGATTACAAGGATGTCACAAATTACGTATTTATATGTGCACTCTAACACTGAAATGTATCGCTTGAGAAAGGCCCCATTGAGCAGGGCTGAAACGTTGCGCTTGTGGTGAATAAAGGATCCTTATTTTACACTTTACCTTGGAGTGCTGACCTGTGTATTGGATTTGTCTGTGGATTTGTGACACTGGTCGTGTGTCTGAACAGGGACTTGCACCCCACACTGGAAGAACGGTGCTGCTTTTACTTTACTAGCTTATATATATATATATATATATATATATATATATATATATATATATATATATATATATATATATATTAATACATAAAGAATACATAATAAGATATATGATAAAAATATATACAAAGTATAATAAAACCGTTGCCTTAAAAACACACACACACACACACACACACACACACACACACACACACACGCACACATATATATATATATATATATATACACACACACAAACAAACACATAATACATACATGTGCATACCCATATATAGTATCATACAATGAACTATACACTAATCTTTATCAGATAATTGGATTTAGAAGGAGTCGTTTTTGAGTTGATTAAATTTTGTAAACGGTGTATACTCGTGAAGTTGTTTTCACTCTCACCAGAATTGTTGCCCTTGGTTTTTACCATATTGTTCAGTAAAAATTGGATATGAATTGTATCTGAAATTTACCTTCATAGAGAAAATTGCCAAAATTACGTTCCTTGCTACTTAAAAATAACAGTAAGTGTTTATTTTTGATTCTTTAGTATTAGTAAATGTAATGAAGGAGCTGTTGCATCAATTATTGTTTATAATTAATAATATCAGATGATAGCTTCTGTTATAATATTCAGGCCAACTGGGCTCAACGTGTTTAGCTTATGCATCCATAAAACTTCTCTTTTATTTAAATTTTCCATACTATTAGTCTTACCAGGGTCTATATAGTTGATTGGAGTCACAATATAACAGTCAAAGTCATTATTATGGTATAGAGTACAGTGTCGGGATACGCTGTGTTGCATAAACCCTTTGATGCAATTGTATCTATGTTTATTCAGTCTGCAATGTGAGGGTTGGACTGTTCTTCCAATATATTGCATTGGACATGTACATTGTAATAAATAAATTAATGATTTCGACTTGCAATTAAACTGGTATTTGATATCAAAATTATTGCCAGGATATATTGAGGAGAAACTGGTTATATTGTGAGCGATAGATTTGCAGCATAGACATCTTTTAGTGCCACATTTATAGCTGCCTGTCTTTTTGGCTGTCGGAAAGGTCAGACTTCCTGGATGGCTCCATTGTCGAACTCTACTGGGGGCAAGCAGATTTTTTAGAGAAGGAGCCCGTCGGTAAGTTACCAGCGTTTTTTTTTTGGGAGTACAGATTTCAAAAAGGGGTCTAATCTTAATATATGCCAGTGTTTGGCTAGAGTGTTTCGTATTTGTTTATGTGCCACATTAAAAGTGGTAATAAAGTTAAGGTTCTCACTAATTACCCTAGAAATCTCCTGTGGGTCTAGTTTTTTGGGGGTTTTTGGTTGTATACACTCTATTTGGGATAGGTTTTGGGTCCTTCTCAACGCTTGTGTGAGTAATGTTTTTGGATAACCTTTTCTCTAAACCATTTATTTAAGATTTTTGATTGCATCACAAAATCAATATCCATAGTACAGTTCTTTCTGATTCTCTTGTATTGACCGAAAGGAATATTGGTGATCCATTTTGAATAACGACCTTTTTAATCTATGTAACTATTTGTATAAACTTTCTTAAAGAATGTACGTGTGGTAAAGATGTTGTTATTAGATGATACAACGAGATCTAAGAAATCTATTTCTTTCCTATTTATTTTACAAGTGAAAGAGAGCCCCCAGGAGTTGTTATTTAGGGAGTTGCAATACATGTATGCATCCTCTATGGTACGTTTCCATAGGAGAAAGAGGTAATCAATATATCTCTTGTATAGTAGGATATTTTGTTCAGCCCAAATGTGATTCCAGATATGGGATTCTTCAAATACCCCCATAAACAAATTGGCATAACTGGGAGCCACCCTTGTCCCCATGCCAGTCCCCCTCGTTTGATGGTATATGGACTCTTTAAAACTGAAAGAAGATAGAAAAAACACAAAGCGCACAATAGTGCATGACACTGTGAATTGCAGCGTGTGAACAAGAGCTGAAATTGGCTCACCTGGTGCGGTTATGCTGGGAGCATAACATCCAGTGTAGCAGAATCCAAAAAAACGACAGCCTCCACGATGTGGGCAGCTTCACAATGCAGGTGTCAGGATCAATTTTGCAGCATAGGACCCGATTTGAGAACTTAGAGTGTGAAGTCTCAATATGGAAATGAGGGAATAAAGGCAAAAAAAGCAAAAAAACGGGTGTCTTCCATGCGCTATTGATCGAGGTAGTCAATCATACCATCCAATTTATGTAAAGTCGGAAATAAGTCTGTGGTAAAAATAATTTATTGGATATAACACGACTGTTTGACAATGAACAGTTTCAAAACCGGACCGGTTTCTTCCTCAGGTAACAATACAGATACGTAACAGGGTGGAGTGTCGGTTAAATAACCGATTAAAAGGTCAGGTGAGGACAAGAACCACCCGACCCGGTAGTTCTTGTCCTCACCTGACCTTTTAATCGGTTATTTAACCGACACTCCACCCTGTTACGTATCTGTATTGTTACCTGAGGAAGAAACCGGTCCGGTTTTGAAACTGTTCATTGTCAAACAGTCGTGTTATATCCAATAAATTCTTTTTACCACGGACTTATTTCCGACTTTACATAAATTGGATGGTATGATTGACTACCTCGATCAATAGCGCATGGAAGACACCCGTTTTTTTGCTTTTTTTGCCTTTATTCCCTCTTTAAAACTGAAGACGTTGTTCTTAAGAATGAATTCCATACTTTCTAGGATAAAATTAGTCTGTAGTGTTGTCATTTCGTGATATTTTTCTAGAAAGTCTTTCAGACTTAGTAGGCCTAACTCATGCTTGATGATAGTATAGAAAGCACTCACATCTAAGGTGATAAAGATAATAGACGGATCATATTGGATTTTATTTAATTCATTGATTAGTTGAGTCGAATCCTCGAGAATACTAGGCAATTTAATTACATATTTTTGTAGGTATAAATCTAAATAGTGGGACAACTGGCTGGTCGGGGAATGTATCCCTGATATTATTGTTCTGCCGGGGGGATTAGTCAGTGTTTCATGGATTTTGGGTAAATGGTAGAAAAAAGGGGTTTGAACATTGGGGGGAATTAGATAGTTCTTTCGTTCTTATTTAAAATCCTTTCACTGTATGCTGAATTCACAATGTTTTTGACCTTTTCAACTATTTTGGTAGTAGGATCTTCAGGTAACAGTGTATAATACTCTGTGTTCGATAGGATTCCTAAAGCTTCCTTTTCGTAATCCTCAAAATTTTGTATCACCGTGCCTCCTCCTTTATCAGCGGCCTGAATGACAATGCTATTATTTTTTCTCATATTTTTTATTGCTATACGATCCTGTTTATTGAGGTTATCTCTATGGGGCAATCTATAGCTCCCTAATTGATCTAAATCACTGGCTACTAGGTGATGAAAGGTATGTATAAAATGGCCCTGGTTTTCCATAGGGTAAAATATGGAAGGGGGTTTTAAGCCTGTATGTGTGAAAGGATCATCTTCAGAGGTTATGATATCATCAATTTTTACATCTTTGAGTTTTTTGGTAGAGATTAAGTTTAAATGTCTCTTGAGAGTTAGTTTTCTAGTGAATTTATGTAAATCTAAAAATAAATCAAAACCATTAGCAGTGAACTTTGGGTAGAAGGAAAGGCCTTTTTGTAGTAAGGAGTACTCTTCAGGTTTGATCTCATATTTGGACAGGTTAAAGATAGGGGTATTCTCAGTGGTTGGGCTAGTTATTCTTTTTTTCTTTTTACCTCCTCTATTTCCTCTGAGATGTTTTTTCTTTTTTGATTCCTTACAGGAAAGAAGTCCTTGATTGATTGATATTTTTGAAGTTTGAGATCTAATACAGAAGGGGGTGACATTGGTCGAAGCAAGTTGAGGGAGTGGGTTCTCTCTAAAAAATGGTTGGTATGAGTGATGAAGGTGGCTGCTTCCTCTGAAACATTCTGAAGCTGCCTGACCGGCACTTGAGTTATCAATTGTAATAGGGGTGGTTGGAGAAGGAAAAGGATTAGTGAGGATATCAGCAGATATTCTAATGTTGAAGTAGGTGTTTGTGAGGGAATTTTAATGTGTCGTGAGAATTGAAAGATCAATTGATTCACGTTGTGTGGGCTCGATGCTTTGAGTAGCTATATTGTTAATGTCTTCCAGGATATGTCTGTTGTAGGCATTTCCCTCTGGACTCAACGTATAGGGGACATTTGGGGTCATACTTGCTGATTCGTTCTTAGTTTGTGGGTTGTTTCTATTTGTGGTGTTTGTAAATGGTCGCAATTGGGTAGTTGGTATCGATGTGTCCTTAGAAGTGGATATGTTATCACTCACTAGTTTGTTTTTATTGTATTTACTACTGAGAAAGTACCTGTTACCTGAAGGGTGATGATTCTGATGTGTTTCTTTAGGAGAGGAATTAGCTCTAGGTTTGTAACTTGATTTATGTGATTTGGAGCATACAAGGGGACCTGATGTACTGTTAGGGTCAGAATATGTGTTGCTTTGTTCTGGTTTGGGCCTGGATCTTATCCGATTCTGTAAATAATTCAAGCGATCTCGGTTGAGTTTAATCGCCTTGTTTTCAATTAAATCCTGTTCTATTCTGAAAACCCTATTGGTGATGTTCAAATTAATATGGTGATAATCAGTGTGTTGATTATAAATTTGAAGTTTGGAAATAAGATCTTCTATAGTTGAAGTTAAATTGTGGCAGCAGCGCTCACGTTTATGCAGTATTGGTAACAGCATACTTCGTGAGCACTCCTCCATAAATTCCTCCCAGTCTTCAGTGAAGACTAAGTCTTCTTTAAAAGAAGACTCAAATGTCATCCGTAGACCTCTGGGGGTGATTTTTTCACTCAGATATATATTCAAAAAAATGATATCGATATGATGATGTAATTAATTTTTGAGATTGTTCTCCAATTCATTAAAAATAGTAGACATGCACTTTGAGGACTCTTCTGAGTACTCCATCAGAGTGTTCATGGCATTGGAAAAAATATTGCTTGCTGTATATTGCATAACAAGTCTTTCCCGAGATTCTTTCCTGTGCTTAAAATGATCCATAATTTCTAAAAGTATACGTCTGACTAGAAACAGTGAATTTGTGAGTCCTAGTTGTCTAGTATCAGTTATTATTCCTTAGGTGTCCAGTTGAAAGCCCTTCTGAGAGATGTCTACGGTTGCAGCCACGTACGGGATCTATTAGGAGCCCAAGCGAATCCGTGAAAATGGACCACTAAGTAGATAACTGTTTAGGAAAAAACAAAAAATACACGGCGCACATAGTGCATCATCTCAGGGGATTTGAGAAGTGATGGTAGAGATGGTAAAGTTATGATCACCTGGAGACGTTGTGCAAGAGCACAACGCCCTGATGTACCTATAGGGTGTAGGAATACTGCAGCCCGGGGTTCGTACGGAGATTCACAAAGGCTCCGTTGGAGATATAATAGAGTAGGAGGCAGATAGTCACTCACGATTAGGCCACAGGTCAGGGCTAGCGACAGACGGTCATCATGGTGAACAGGCAAAAAATAAGGGCAGACAGAAGGCAGACCAGGTCAAGTCCAGGCAGAGTCGGTAACAGATAATTCAAATAGAAAATACAGGAGATCACTACTAGTAAGCTACAGTGCATTTGGAAAGTCTTCAGACCCTTTCACTTATTTCACATTTTGTTATGTTGAGGCCTTGTGCTAAAATAAAAAAAATGCAAGTTTTTCCCCATCATTCTGCAATCAAAACCCCGTAATGACAAAGTGAAAACAGAATGTTAAAAATGTTTGAAAATTTATAAAAAATTAAAAACGTAACTTTCGCATGGACATAAGTATTCAGACCCTTTGCTATGACATGTGAAATTTAGCTCTGGGGTCCTCACATTTCTCTATAACATCTTTGAAATGTTTCTACACCTTGACTGGGGTCCACCTGTGGTAAATTCATTTGATTGGACATGATTTGGAAAGACACACCCCTGTCTTAATAGGGGTCTCACAACTGACAATGCATATCAGAGCAAAATCCAAGCCATAATAATAATAATAATAATAATAATAATAATCTTAATTTATATAGCGCCAACTTGATCCACATCACTTTACAATTCAGATGGTACATGTACAGACAATATCAGACATTACATAGAGACAAAACTAACTTACAATTCAAACAAGAGGTGTGAGGACCCTGTTCGCAAGAGCTTACAATCTATGAGGAAATAAGTGAGACACAAAATGTAAAAAGTGCTTGTTCAGTACAATGATCCAGCCATCTTTTATACACATGGGGTAGTACACATAAAGCTGCATGAGCTGGTCACCAGCCAGTATCCCTGTATGACAGACATGAAGTGCATTACATTAGGGTACAAGGAGTATGGGGGATACTGCTGAATGAGGGGGTCAAATTCTGATGACTAATGTAAAAGGGAGACCATGGAAAGGAGTCAGATTAGGGAATGTTATACCGTAGGTCTGTCTAAAAAGATGTGTTTTCAGGACACGTTTAAAACAGTGAAAAAGCAACTAAAGTACTCTCAGACTGCAAGAAACAAGATTCTGTGGTGTGATAAAACCAAGATTGAACTTTATAGCCTCAATTCTAAGTGTCATGTCTGGAGGAAAGCAGGCACTGCTCGTCACCTGCCCAATACCATCCCTACAGTCAGGGCCGGCCTTAGGATAGATGGTGCCCCTTGTGAAATTCTCTTTTTAGGCGCCCCACCACATAATTAAAAAAATGCCCCATTAAAAAAAAGTATAATGCCCTCACAGTATAATGTCCCTTTAGTGCCCCCACACAGTATAATGCCCCTTTAGTGCCCCCATAGAGTATAATTCCCCCATAGCTTCCCCATACAGTCAGTGGCGTAACTACCGCCGCAGCAGCAGTAGCGGCATGAGGGGGCCCGCGGCATGAGGGGGCCCGTGTCGCCCGCCGGCACGGGCCCCCACCATGGCCCGAGGCTCCGCTAGCTGCCGCTATGGCTGCTACAGCGGGACGCCACTGAACAGTACGGCAGAGCTGGGAGGTATCTCCCCGCTCTGCCATTAAACAAAAGACATGTATCCCCTATCCACAGGATAGGGGATACATGTGTCATCACTGGCAGCGATAAGGAGAACGGGGGACTGAAAGTCCCCTGAAGTTCTCCATCACAAACCTCGGACTTCCGGGGTCTGTGTCGGCAGCTCCGGAGAAATGAATGGAGCGCCGGTCCCGCTTGTGCGCATGCGAGACCAGCGCTCCTTTCATTTTTAGTGAGCTGCGCAGACGCTGGAAGTCAGAGGTTAGTCATGGAGAACTTCAGGGGACTTTCAGTCCCCCGTTCTCCATATCGCTGCCAGCGATCACACATGTATCCCCTCTCCTGTGGATAGGGGATACATGTCTTTTATTAGGACACACTGTGGGTCACATTTTTTTGGGAGGGGGGACGCTGTATGGCGTTCTCTACAGGGCGGGGGGGCTGTATGGCGTTCCCAATGGGGGGGACGGACGCTGTATGGCGTTCCCTACGGGAGGGGGCCGCTGTATGGCATTCCCTATGGGGGGGACGCTGTATGGCGTTCCCTACAGGGCAGGGGGGGGCTGTATGGCGTTCCCTACAGGGGAGGCTGTATGGCGTTCCCTACAGACCCCCCATGTAGGGAACGCAATACTGACTCGATGTAGGTAACGCCATACAGTCCCCCTGTAGATAACGCCATACAGCCCCCTCTGTAGGGAACGCCATACAGCCCCCCCACGTAGATAACGCCATACAGCCCCCTCTGTAGATAGCGCCATACAGTCCCCCTGTAGATAGCGCCATACAGCCCCCCTGTAGATAGCGCCATACAACCCCCCTGTAGATAGCGCCATACAGCCCCCCTGTAGATAGCGCCATACAGCCCCCCTGTAGATAGCGCCATACAGCCCCCCCCTGTAGGGAACGCCATACACCCCCCTGTAGGGAACGGCATACAGTCCCCCTGTAGATAACGCCATGCAGCCCCCCCGTAGATAACGCCATACAGCCCCCTCTGTAGATATCTACAAAGGGGGATGTATGGCGTTATCTACAGGGGGGCTGTATGGCATTATCAAAAGGGGGGGGTTTGTAAAAAAGGCACTATCTACAAGGGGGGGGGGTTGTGTGACACCCGGGGGAGGGGGGGCCCCAGTCAAAAGTTTGCTATGGGGCCCAGTCTTTCCTAGTTACGCCCCTGCATACAGTATAATAATAATATTTAATAATGTAATATATTATAACCCCTTCAAGGACACAGTATTTTGTCCTCTAAGGGTATGTTCACACGCTAGCTGTCATTTACGTGTGAAAAGACAGACTGTTTTCAAGAGAAAACAGCTGCCTCGTTTCACACGTAAATGCTCCTCCTCGTATTTTGCGAGGCGTCTGAGACGCTCGTAAATCTTGAGCTGTGCTTCATTGAGTTCAATGAAGAACAGCTCAAATTACGTGGCAAAGAAGTGTCCTGCACTTCTTTGCTGAGGCAGTCAATTTACGCGTCGTCGTTTGACAGCTGTTAAACGACGACGCGTAAATTACAGGTCGTCGGCACAGTACGTCGGCAAACCCATTCAAATGAATGGGCAGATGTTTGCCGACGTATTGTAGCACTATTTTCAGGCGTAAAACGAGGCATAATACGCCTCGTTTACGCCTGAAAATAGGTCGTGTGAACCCAGCCTAATTGTTCCCACACAGTTTATGCCCCCTAAGTGCCACACACAGTATATTGCCCCCTGTAGTGCCCCTACACAGTATAATGTCCGCGCAGTGGCCCCCACACAGTATAATGCCCCCCCGGATGCCACACACAACCCCCCTTGTAGATAGTGCCCCCCTGTAGATTCTGCCATACAGCCATCCTGTGGATAGTGGCATAATCCCCCCACCTCACCCTTGTAGACAGTGCCATATTCCCCCACGTCCCCGTTGTAGATAGTTCCATATTACCCCACCTCCTCCTTGTAGACATTGCCATAATCCCCCACTTCCCCACTGTAGAAAGTGCCATAATCCCCCACCTCCCCACTGTAGACAGTGCCATAATCCCCCCACTTTTCCCTTGTAGACAGTGCCATGCAGCCCCCACCTCCCCCTTGTAGACAGTGCCATACAGCCCTCACCTCCCCCTTGTAGACAGTACCATACGGCCCCCACTTCCCTCTTGTACACAGTGCCCCCCACCTCCCCCTTGTAGCCAGTATCATACAGCCCCCACCTCCTTGTAGACAGTGCCATGCAGCACCCCACCTCCCCCTGTAGACCGTGAAAAACAGCGCCTCACCTCCCCCTTGTAGACTGTACCATAAAGCCCCCCACCTCCCCCTTGTAGACAGTGCCATGCAGCCCCCCACCTCCCCCTGTAGACCGTGCCATACAGCCCCCAGCTCACCCTTGTAGACAGTGCCATACAGCCCCACACTTCCCCCTTGTAGACAGTGCCCCCACCTCTCCCTTGTAGACAGTGCCCCCTATCTCCCCCTTTTAGACAGTGCCATTCAGCCCCCACCTCCCCCTTGTAGACAGTGCCTCAAACAAAAAAAAATTTACTCACCTTGCAGCGCCACTGGGCATGGGGGGGCCCGTCCCAGCGGGCGGCTTGGGCGCGCTCATGCCCGGTGTCACCGCTAGAAGCTGCTATGGCTGTTACAGAGGTAGCGATAGCGGTAGAAAAGCGCAGGCAGCTGCAGAGTCGCCGGGCCCGGGCGCTTCTGAAACACATGCTTCACTTTAGGCAGGACCGGCCTTGGGGGTAGCTTCATTTTAGCAATTGGTGGGGATCTCAGTGATCGGACCCCCACCAATCAAAACTTCTTACATGTCACTATGACATGTCAGAAGTTTGTTGAACGTTTAGTTACCCTATAACCAGTAAATCAACAATAAGAG